>NW_024080444.1:11938157-11947072 GCF_014754425.2 Oryx dammah | reverse complement strand
GGGATTGGAATGAAAACTGACCTTTTCCAGTCCTGTGGCCACTGCTGAGTTTTCCAAATTTGCTGGCATATTGGTGCAGCACTTTCACAACATCATCTTTCAGGATTTGAAATAGCACAACTGGAATTCCATCACCTCCACTAGCTTTGTTCTTAGTGATGTTTTCTAAGGCCCACTTGACTTCCCATTCCAGGATGTCTGGCTCTAGGTGAGTGATCACACCATCATGATTATCTTGGCTGTGAAGATCTTTTTTGTACAGTTCTTCTGTGTACTCTTGAGTACCTATTATGTGCTGGGTACCATTCTGGACAATGGAGGTACAAGAGTGAACAAGAAACAATCTATGTCCTTGTGGACCTTACTTTCTAGTCAGGTACAAAGTGAAAGTGAAAGTCACTCAGTCATGTTCAACTCTTTTCGACCCCATGGACTATATAGTCCATGGAATTCTCCAGGCCAGAATACTAGAGTGGGTAGCCTTTCCCATCTCCAGGGGATCTTCCCAACCAAGAGATTGAACCCAGGTCTCCCATATTGCAGGCAGATTCTTTACCAGCTGAGCCACCAGGGAACCCCAAGAATACTAGAGTAGGTAGTCTATCCCTTCTCCAGCGGATCTTTCCAACTCAGGAATCAAACCAGGGTTTCCTGTATTGCAGGCAGATTCTTTACCAGCTGAGCTACTAGTTGGGTAAGAAATAAATACATGAATACAGATAAGATAATAACCTTGTGATAAATACCAGGGAAAAAATGCCAAGTTAGGGGAGAGATAAAAAGTTACAGGTTAGAGGGAATAAGAACCTAACTGCAACTCAATGGACAGGTCAGTCTAAGGGTATGATAGTTGATAAGATCTAAAAAGAAAAGCATGAGCACTAACAAGACTTTTAAAGAGCAAAGATACTCCAGCAAAGGGAACAACACATGTGGAAGGCCAGGAGTCAAGAAAGAAATTGATACATTTGAGGAACTGAAAGGCAAGTGAGCATACTAAGAGAAACTTGGGCAGGGGGTAGAGGAAGTTAAGAAATGACACTCAAGAGTTAGGCTAGCACTAGAAGTTGACTCATTGGAAAAGACTCTGATGCTGGGAAGGATTGGGGGCAGGAGGAGAAGGGGACAACAGAGAATGAGATGGCTGGATGGCATCACTGACTCGATGGACATGAGTCTGAGTGAACTCCAGGAGTTGGTGATGGAGAGGGAGGCCTGGCATGCTGCGATTCATGGGGTTGCAAAGAGTCAGACACACCTGAGCGACTGAACTGAACTGAACTGAACTGAGACAGGGTTAGTGTTGTGGAAGACAACGTGATTGCCTCCCTAAAAGCCATAAGCTCTTTTTTTCTTTGCCAATGGAACCCCAGTTTTGCATCGGTGGTGATGCATCTAGCTCCAGGGAATGAATCACAATTTATTTAAGCCAGTTCTGGCCAATGATATATAAGGGTAAGTCACTGAAAGTTTTTCAAGTAATAAAAAGTCACAAGTGAGTGAAGGTGTTTTCTTCTCTCCCTTCACACTTTGAAGTGAAGTCGCTCAGTCGTGTCGGACTCTTTGCGACCCCATAGACGGTAGCCTACCAGGCTCCTCCATCCATGGGATTTTCCAGACAAGAGTACTGGAGTGGGTTGCCATTTCCTTCTCCAGAGAATCTTCCCAACCCAGGGATCGAATCCGGGTCTCCCACATTGTAGGCAGACGCTTTACCATCTGAGCCACCAGGGAAGCCTCTCCCTTCATACTTTAGGTGCTGGAATGTTTTTTTCCTAGGCGTTCCCTCCTAAACTCAAAAGGTTCAGTCACAGTGCTCCTCAACCTTCATTTGTAATTAATTATTAAGGTATAACATATATTCATTGGAAAATACTGGAGCAACATAGTACAGGAAAGCTAAAAGTAGAAAGTAAAGATGCTGTGACTTCCTTGGCAGTTCAGTGGATAAAACTCCTAAGGCAAGTTTCCCCGGGTGAGATCCTTGGTCTGAGAACTAAGATCCCACATATTGCTGAGGCAATATTTTGGCCTTGCCAAAGTTTTTTAACTTTTTTTTAAGAAGTAAAGATTCTCAGAAACTTTCCTCCCCAGCCCTACCCACCAGGAGTAATAATTAATTCTTGTTTATCCTCTAGGAACTTTCTATCACATGTGTACACACAAATTGTTTTTACACAAACTGAATTATTGTGTCTTGACAGATACGTATAGCTATATAAATATACGTCTAAGAAAGTTGCCTTTTTTACTCACATTTTGGAGATATTTCTATACCAGCACATTTATATATACTTCCTTTTGTTCCTTGCCACCAAAAAAAAAAAAAAAAGCTATAATAAACACCTTTGTGGATATATCACTGGTTACTGGTAAAAAATAATTGTTGGATAGTTTCCCGGTAATTAACCTGCCCAATCAAAGCATCTAAACCTCTGATACTGTCAAATTACCCCTCGGAAAGGTTACACATGCGATATTCTAAACAGCATTTCCTCACATCTTATCTACATCCGGTGTTAACAAACTTCAAAAGATTGAAAACATGGCGTCTGGTTATTTTTATTTGGTTCTTTAGTTATTTTGGGGGTCTCTAATTATTATGAAGTAGGACAACAATGCCTGATTGTTAAACCCGCAGAAGCTTTTCAAGTCATATACCCTGAGGAGACCCCACCTCTTCCCCTTAAAATTTAATTGTGACCTTCGGCATGCAGGGTCTAAGGAAACCCATGCCTCTAAAAAGGGGATAATGGGAGCACAAAGATTTACGAATAAAGGGCATATCTAGCAATAAAAGGAATCCCTCCCTACACATTCGTTATTAGTGGTACTCATCATTAGGGGTATTTTTTAAGCCCCTCAGTATTTTATCTTTGGCATACTTCTCCTCCCTGTCAAGCTTCGCAGAATCCTCGTTGCTTGTAACTCGAAATGAGAGGAAAATCGGCTGGTTTTCAAAATTCTCTTCCCTTCAACCGCCCCTTACTTCAACCCCCGCCTCAGACACTGGTTTACATATCCTTAATGAGTACGGGAATGAGTGGCAGGTTTTAAACAATACTTTCTCTGGACCTTCTAGGACCCACTGTTTACTGCGTAAGAAACTGCAGATAACCAGTATTTAATACGACACGACCCTCAGAGCCAAGGAGAGTAAATCAGCACCGCTGAAAAGATTCATAAAAAGAAGTTCTAAACAAGAGAGCAGTCCAAACCCAACCCCTACTTCTAAGCCCCGGGACCCCACCTCCCACGGCCCCGCCTTCCAATCCGGAAGTGATGTACAAAGTGGAGTCCGTCTTTTTCCGCCGTCCGCCAGCTGCGCGGCCGGGACTAACGCTGCGCGTACGTCGGCGTCGGGGCTAACAGAGGGATTCTGGGTAACGGCCCCAGCCGGCTGGGGCGGCTGGCTCCCCGCGGCGGGTTCTACTCGCGCCAAGTCCGTTGGCTGTGGGGGTTATACAGCCGCGGGCAGCTGGACATGGAGCAGCCGTGGCCGCCGCCAGGACCTTGGAGCCTCCCTCGGGCAGAGGGTGAGGCTGAGGAAGAGAGTGACTTGGACTTGTCCCCCGGTTCTCCCCGCTGCCCGCAGCTGCCGGGAGGCGGCACCCAGGTGAGAAGGGAGCCCGTGTTCTGCGGGGTGGGGGTGGGGGGGATGGGGAGGTGTCGTCACCAGGCCCCCAGAGGTCTCTGTCTCTGCGACCCTGTTCTGAGCCCCCACCTCCCCCTTTTACCCACCCCGACCCCGGGCGTCGGGGGCCTGATGTCATCCCATCGCTTTGTAACATCTACTGAGCTCTTCGAAGAGGGGCTGGCCATATATTCCCAACCTCCACCTCCACACACACCTTTTTCACCTTGGCTAATTTCTCACCCTTGAAGAAATTCCTCTCCCCCACCCCTCTTCTGATGGCACTCAGATTTAGGACAGCTCAGTCTATAATGTTGACCCTTTGTCCTCTTGTGCCTGCTCTTATCCGAGCACTTTATTCTCTTGAAGGTTCAAATATTTGTGCACAGTTGATGGGAACAGTGAATGGTTGTATTTCAATAATTCTCTGAGCCCCTGACTAAAGACTTTAGGTCCAGTTTATTTTACTGACTTTTGACATCTGAGCAAATTCTGTAAACCTTGCTTTTGATGCTGGCGTAAATCTCGGCCATTCGCGTGACCATTTCCCCCTTAAGTTTATGATTTTAGTTTTGCTTCATACCATTCTTCAGTTAAAAACATATAGACAAGCCTTTGCCTTTTCCTTCAGACTTTTCCCTCAGATTCCTGCCGCTTCCTGTGGTTTTCAGCCAAGCCTTTTTTCCTCTGAAACTTATCCAGATGTGATATACTACCACTTAGGATTTTCCTAGGTCCCACCTTCGGGAGTGCTTATATAGTGCTCATATCACTTAGTCCTGGTTTTTCTCCTAACCTGTTTTCAGAGTATATTTCAGGATCACTGACTAAACACTAATAAGTAAAATAAAATGGAGTTTAGGTATCTGCCTTCTAGCCTTCTTACAAAATGGGATCCCTGAAGGCTTAACTGAGTTAATAGTTTTTCTCTAGACTTATCTTGCTGTTAATGAGAATGAGTGATTTAAATTGTTTTCCAGTAAGTGTAGGGTCGTTGATCTTAAGCCCAGCTCACAGGGTTGGTTGGCTGCAAAGAGAAAAATGCTGTTTCATAACCACAGACTGTTCTCCATCCAGCCAGTCACTGGGAGCGTACAGGACATTTTTTAGGAGGACAGAATGATAGTTGATAAGTCGATAGTCACTCACTAATTATGGATCGCTGGTGTCATCTTTATATACAAAATATGTTATATAAGCATGTAATGAATGTGGTACAGAGCTAGAGACAAAGAATGAACAGCAGCTGCCATTGTCAATTTTGAAGGCTTATAGAGAGGATAGAAAGGTCTCAAGAATTTCACTGCATAGTGGTTGAATCTAAAGAGTAACCTAAAAGAAACCAAATTCTAAAAATAACTGTATTAATTTATAACCTTATTTAGCTGACAGGAATTTTAGGAATGATTAGGCTTATCTCCTTCATTAAAAGTGATTTCCTTGAGACCATGTAGCTAGTCAGTGGCAGAATTAGATCCTGCCACATCCTGGTTTAGAACCCACTTCTGGAACCTGGTACAGTGTTTTTTCCCACCTACTGCACTGCCCATCCTGTGATGTAAAACTTTATTTGGCTGAAACTATCTTTGGTGCTAAAATTTACAGAATGATTTCTAATCCTAAATTAGTTCATTTATTTACAACAAACCTACTTATTTGTCTTGCTGGCTTTAAGTTTTATGACAAATTTTTCTTTTTGGAATATTTAGAATAAAATGTTTAATTTCATTTATAAACATTTTATAATCTCTATAAAAACAGCCTTGGTGTAATTTTACTAATACAGGGAACCTAGACATCTTTATGTCATGTATAGTTCTGAGATCTAATTAAATGCAATTTGGAACTTAGAGATCCTGTTTGGAAATTTTTTTTTGTCAAGTTATATTAGTAGGCCTTAATGCTAACAGTTCCTTTTTCAAATCTGTGTTTATTAAATATAATCAATCATCTCAATACATGTGGGATAGTTAACTCAAATGCCCAAACATAGTCTTTGGAGAAGAATTTAAACATTAATCAGTTTTAGAATTTGGAAATAAGATTTCTATGTTTGACTTGAGAAATGATTTGAGAATTTGGTCCTGCATAATTTGACCATGCAAGATATTTCCGTTTGTCCTCATCTTTGTTAGTATTTGTCTTTTCTTACAAAATAAATTTGACAAGTTCATTTGTCTCCTCTTCCTAGTTCCTTCTTAAGCATAGCTAATCTACAATTATTCTTAATCCTATTTTAGAATAACAAAAAGTAAAAATAAATACTTGGTTGACTAGGACCATGTGGTAAATGAGTAACTAAAACATTTGAATACCAAGTGTCCACATTTGCCCAGTAAGTCTTAAGTTTGCCTGAAAACTCAGCCAGAAAGGAGGAACCTTGCATGCTACATGCCTTAGAATTCCTTACCACCACTAGTCTGTTCCAAGAAGTCAGGAGTCATTTATTCATCTAAGATTTATTGAATTCTAACCCCTCAAGAAGCTTATAGTTGAGTAAATAAGCACAATATTGTGTGAAAGCACTCAAATGCATAAAGAAGTATGCATAACTTTGGTGGAGAGGGACAGGATAAGAGGGAAGGGAAGTGATGCTAGAATCTAGGATAGAGATGGGAGTTTAGGGATGGGGGATTGCCACTTTGAAGTGGTGGGGGCGAAAAGGAAAGAATAAGCAAAGGAGTAGAAGATTGAGTACAGCTGAATCAAGAGAGATAATAGGAAGTGAGATCATGAGGCACCATGCCATGCTACAAAGTTTGCACTTTAAAAGTTCTCAAGACTGTGAATATGTAAAATTATCATTTTTGTTAGATCACGCCAAGTCTAGTAGAGAATGACTTGAGATTAGAAAGGCTATACTTATATAATTAAAGTGAGAAATTATAAGGGCTTGAATAGTGATGCAGGTAAGGGAATAGATTGGAGTATTATTCTGAATACCTACCTTGAAATTGGTCTTCATTTTGGCTAAGAAATCATGAAGAATGTGCCTTTAGCTTTTGTTCTATGGAGCCGAGGATTAGAAGGAATTAAATATCGATCTTGGTGCTTTACATGTGGAGGTTGAATAATTGTTAAAACTAAGTACCTTTGCATCTTAGCAGAACAGAATCACCAGGGTGGACCTAGTGACTTTTTTTAATTTAAAAAATAACCTATTTTTATTAGGATTAAGTTAAAAATTATGTATCTGATATAATCAGTTATAATAGAAATTTCCAATAAGAACTTCTCAGGTTACCAAGGATTGGGGTAATACAGAAAGAAAATAAAAACCAAGAAGTGATTACTTCTAAATAAGCAGTTCTTTGCAGTGAAGAACTTGCAGAGCAAAACTCTAAAGGTCTGGTTTTCAGTATATTAACTGATAAGATGATGAACTGTATTTAAGCTTTTGTTTTCATTATTTTGTTCCAGGATTATAAAGGCTATAAATCAAATGTTTGTTGAGACCTGCTGTATGCAGGACACTGCTAGTTGCCAGGCTTTTTGTTGCTGTTAGTTGTCCAGGGAGAGACACAAATTAACGAAGAAGCTTAGAGTCTAGGTGATGAAACAAGACCTGTAATATAAAATTGTAACTGCAGACACGGAAGGCTGGATACCTATATGCCAAAAACATCGTACAGAAATCCTTGACTGATAGAAAATTGAACTGTTCTACATAAGCATACCTGTTCTGTTGCCTTCTTCATTTCTTAAAAATACTGTTTTTTATCCAGATGTATAGCCATGGAATTGAAATGGCTTGCCAGAAGCAGAAAGAGTTTGTGAAGAGCTCTGTGGCGTGTAAATGGAATCTCGCTGAAGCTCAGCAGAAACTTGGTAGCTTAGCACTGCATAACTCTGAGTCCTTGGATCAGGAACATGCCAAAGCACAAACAGCAATATCAGAACTGAGGCAACGGGAAGAAGAATGGCGGCAGAAAGAAGAGGCTCTAGTACAGAGAGAGAGAATGTGTCTGTGGAACATGGATGCCATTAGCAAGGATGTTTTTAATAAGGTATTATCTTTTATTGGGCCTACTGAAATAAGGAAAGACTGAAATGTTTGTGCAAACCAGTTGTGCATATCTGATAACAAAACAACAGAATCCTGTAAACAGTATTCAATTTTGACAGTTTAGGAAACGTGATCATTATAGAAACATGTATCCCAAGTAGTGTCTAATGTTGGTAGTCCTTAATCCAATTATATGGCTGCAGCATAGCACACTGAATATAAATGTGGGTTCTAGAGTCAGACTACCTCAAATGTCAACTTTGTCACAGCTTGGCTTTGTAACCTTGGGCAGATCACTTCCCTAAGCCTCAGTTTCCTCAAATACAAAGAGCAGGTATAAAGATTAAGCAAGGTAACATCATAGAAGCAGGTAGCATGGGGCCTGGCATGTGGTAAAGCTCAGATGTTACCAGAGATTTCTGAAGTTGCTGTGCTCATCAGCTTGCTTTCAATTTTTTTGTTGTTTAGTCACTAAGTTGTGTCCAGCTCTTTTGCAGTCCCATAGGCTGTAACTCGCCAGGCTCCTCTGTCTGTGGGTTTTTCCAGGCAAGAATACTGGAGTGGGTTACCATTTCCTTCTCCAGGGGTTCTTCCTGACCGAAGGATAAAACCCATGTCTCCTGCTTGGCAGGCAGATTCTTTACCACTGAGCCACCTGGGAAACTGTAGTTACTGGTTTTATCAAGTAAAACAAAGTTTCTCACTGTTATTTACCAGTATGTATTTAGTAACCCTCAGATAGTAATCTGGACTTAGTGTTATAGGCATTACTGCTGAAAGGAGTAGTAAAATATTTATGCCAAGTTAGTAATTTATTAAGAGCAGTCTTCTGTTTCTCACTGGATTACATAGACCTTATTCTTTGACTTTTGTATCTGAAAAAGGAGTGGGCAGTGAAATAAAGTCATTTTCATCTAAATGTGTAAAGTAGTATTTCTTTCTATTTGTACTAAACTCTCAAGCCTCAGGTGTAGACTGCTCATTCTTGTCCAAGTCCACACGCATTTTATCTTTAGTAGGTAGTAATGTCGCTCAGTGTGTCCGACTCTTTGTGGGTCCCATGGACTGTAGCCTATCAGGCTCCTACATCCATGGGATTTTCCAGGCAAGAGTGCTGGAGTGGATTGCCATTTCCTTCTCCAGGGCCTTCAGGGGATCTTCCCCACTCAGGAATCGAACCTAGGTCTCCCACATTGCAGGCAGACACTTTACCGTCTGAGCCACCAGGGAAGTCCATTTTATCTTTAACCTTCATTATTCTCTAGATGTAGTGTG
>NW_024080444.1:11918161-11938147 GCF_014754425.2 Oryx dammah | reverse complement strand
GAAGTCCATTTTATCTTTAACCTTCATTATTCTCTAGATGTAGTGTGTAACACTACTTGTTTCTGCTCTGGCATCCACTCTAAAAGCCTCTTCTTCTCCAGGCATCTTTAATTTCTTTCCTCTGAACTAGCTCTAGTCCTGCTGCAGCAATAAGTAATACACATAGGTAAATGTCCTGTACTACTAGCCTTATCAGTACTTTACTCTGTAATGAAGGTAAATTATAAGAGTATAACATGCTTCTTGTAAAAAAACAAAACATAGGCCTGTAAAATAGAGTTGAAAGGCTTCCTTCATTTCCCATTTTCCATAGATAACCTCTGTTAACAATGAGTCATATCTTTCTAGACTTTCTGTGCTTGTACCAAATTATATATTTTTCTTTCCCCTCAATAGAATCATTATTTAACAGAATGGTTCACTATCTCTGTGTATATTGTTCTAAGGGATGTGCCTTAAGTGTTACTTTATTTATGTTTTGCATTTATACCCCAAAACTATTTAAAATGATCTTTTTATAATGGAATGGTCAAAACTGTTCTTTTGTTTATACAGTTATTGTCTCTTAACACAAAGAAAATATTTTTTTTTAAAGAAAATATTTTGTCTCTGCTTTTAATTTTTTTTTCTTCTTAAGTTAGATTCTAATGTAGCCCACATTTGTACCAGAATTAATTAGGACTATCTTTATGTTCCAGTCATTTGCTGAAAATCATGCATTCATTTTGTTGGGGAGCTTGAGATTTGAGAGGACAGGTCTAGATCTGCGCTGTCTGACAACTTGATAGCTGCTAGCCATATGTGCTGTTGAACGCTCGAAATGTAGCTAGTCCAAACTGAGATGTGCTGTAAGTGTAAAATACACACCAGATTCCGATGGCTTAGTACCAAAAAAGTAAAATATTTCATTAATAATTTTTATATTGCTTACGTGTTGAAATAATAATATGTTGGATATGTTGGGTTAAATAGACACATTATTTCATCTGTTTCTTTTTTTAATGTGGCTGATAGAAAACTTTACAGTTGTAACTTGGATAGTATTTCTGTTGGACAGTGCTGGTCTAGATGGCAGGATATACAAAGAAAAAAAATGCTTTTATTTTGAAATATATAAACTTGTGTGTTTCCTGACTATAAACTGGCAGAGAGCTAGTTTTCGATTTCCATTTTTGGCAGTGATAATCTCAAGGTTTAAATGTGATCACATAATGTTCTGAGAAACTTTTTGCCAATTTTTGTGGCCAAATAAACACTTCATCTTGGTCTGTTTTATGACTTTAACTGAAAATAAGCACTTCCTTAATAGAAATTTATACGTGATTTCAGAATCAAACTGTTTACCTCTCCTAAGAACAGTTTATAACAAAGGTCTATTTTAGTTTTATGTCTTATCAAAAATTTTGTAGTGAATATACTCTATAATCTTTGAATTTCTGAGTTTGTTTCTAGCAAGAACTCCAAAGATTATAGACTAGAGTTGCAAATATTTAATGGAAATGAATAATGCAAAAATGAATTATGCATGTAAAGGATCTTTCTATACCTGCCTTTGATAGGCATATTTGGTTTTATAATAAAG
This sequence comes from Oryx dammah, assembly GCF_014754425.2. NCBI lineage: Eukaryota > Metazoa > Chordata > Mammalia > Artiodactyla > Bovidae > Oryx > Oryx dammah. Next base: position 11,936,565 of record NW_024080444.1, on the reverse strand, counting down.
TTAATTCATTTGTTTTTCTCTGTGATTTCTAAAATAGAGTTTTATAGATGAATTTAATGATACGATATCATTTTATTGTATTACCTTTTTATAATGTCTATAAGGAGGATTGCTGGGCATTCAATATCTGAGAAAGAAGATCCAATTAGACTATATTAGATTTTAAAATATATTCAATTTTAACTTCAAAACTTTTTTCTTAGAGTTTTATTAATCAAGATAAAAGAAAAGAAACAGAAGATGAAGATAAATCAAAATCATTTATGCAGAAACATGAGCAGAAAATTAGACATTTTGGTAAGTCTACTACTTGAGTTTCCTTCTTTTGTAATGTTTGGTACCATAAATATATGTACAGATAGTGAATTTATAAAATAGAGACAAACTCCAGTTGTATAGCTACTTCTGGCACAGTTCTATGGCTTGGTTTAGAGCTATACATAAAAAAATAGAGTGACAGAGTAAACTGAATTGTGAAAAAAAGCAAAAATTCAACCTGTTTATATAATGCTGCCCTCTAAGACCTGGTTGTCATTTTTGTTTTTACTACCTAGAATCTTTGCATATCCCAACTAGTCCCTGCTTTTGTCTTTTTCCTTTGCTTTCTTGGTACCTTATTATCTTACTGTTGTAAGATTAGCATTTTTCAGATTTTAGACATGATGCTGTACAATTCATGCAGATCCTTCAACTGTTATTCAGATAAATAACAAGTAATAGAATACAGTCTATAATAAGTAAGAGAAATACATATACTGAAAAATGGTTTCCTCTATTGGAGAAAAATGATAGGATGGGGATTGATTTATGTGAAGGCTTCCCAGAGGAGGGAACATCTGAGTTAGATATTGGGGACCATATAGGCGCTTTCCTGTAGATAAAGGGAGGCAAGGCAGCAGCCACAGCATGTACGAAGCCAGAGTTGGGAAGTAGTGTGATATGTCCTAAGAGTTATAAGCAGTGACAATACTGCTGGAGTGAAAATGCTACTGGGGAGTATAATGTGTCAATTTAGTAAATATATGTTAATAAGCTTTTTAAGTGATATTTTGAGACTTTTTTTCTATTGGTGTTTTTCTCCCAAAGTATTTAGAATGTCATTCATCCTTATGCAGGTATAATGAATACTACTTTAGTTTTTGTTTTTCTTTTTTGTAGTTTATTCATATATTAATTTTTCTCATACTTTTTATTTAAAAAAATGAAATAAGCTTGTATTCTGTTTAATTCAAGAATAGTTTCTGAAGAAGTAAGTAAAGTTTATTTTTGCACATATCATTCCAGCATTATTTATTATAGAAACAAATAGAAAAACTATGATCATCTTCAGGAGTTGATTTTGTCTCCATTAAATAGGTAGTTTAAAACCTCTAACATTTAGTGACACCCTTTTTCATGGCCCTTACAAGTGTCACTAACCCTTTCATATATTCTCTCTCCTTCGAAAGAGACCAAAATGGATAGGAATTTTGTGCCTGAGTAAGTTACAGTGCTGCCATGGAGAAGTAAACAGGAGAAGCAGTGGTCTCTCTGAATAGTTGATGGAGTTGAAAATATTCCCTCTTCAGAAGTGTAACAAAGCTAAGGCAAAATTGCTGTATAGGATTTATTTTATGGCATCAGGTATAAGAAATAAGGATTATACTTTCTTTAGATCTGACCCCTAGAAGTTATTACTTAAATTCTTTAACTGTAGTTTGAGAAGAAGTTTAAAGTCACTTAAATAATCATTATGTTTCTCAGAATTTAAAATGACCTAGTCACTGTATCCAAAGTGTTGGGGAAATAACTATAAAGCTTGTAAAACTCTTTATGAGAAAATGCTAAAATGCTATTTTCCAATTTTTTAAATGAGGAAAAAATCATTTATTTTTAATTGATTTCCTTGTGTTACTGTGTATTTCTCAGTAAGACATTTGTCCTCAGTTTTGTTTTTACTCATGTTCTGATGTGGAACTTTAACATACAGAAGTTCATTTTGTGTCTAGAGAAAGGATTTATTGCTGAACTATTGAGGTGGCTTTGTAGAATTTCCATGATGATTCTCAGATAACTTTCTTGGTTGGATGAGTCTAAATAAAGCTCAGCACTTTGCTGATTCTGTGATTACTTGGGTGGTATCAACTTTTTGACCAAATTTCTTACTAATTTGGGTAAAGATGACAGTACACCTTTAGTAGCATTTGGATTAGTTTGGTATTTTGAAGCAAAATGGCAGCATTTCCAAATATACTTAACCAACTTTAATAAGAGTTTATTTTCTGTGTCTAAACACTGATCATAATTAAATGGTTAACATGACTAAAATGGTTAAACTATATTTACTATTATAACACTGACTGGATTGGTTTCCCATGCAGTATTTTACTATATCAGACATATTTTAGTAAATAAGAGGAAATATAATTTTTCTGAATCTTTTATTAAGTCTTTGTTGGGTCAGTATAGTTTACTTTTGAAAAGTAAAGGTTTGAAAAGAAAGGTTTTGCTTTCTTTTCCATCTTTCCAATAGAAAAATTTGTATTCTATGAATAAATAATACTGAATCTCCTGAAATGATCTGTACTTAACTTTAGCCTAGAATGACCGACCAGCCATGTCTATTTGCCTGGGACTTTGGGCTTTCCCTAGATACAGGGCTTTTATAGCTTTAAACCAATCACTGTACTTTCCTGACAAATTATTTGAAATAAAATTTGCTATGAATTTTAAAAGCTATCTCCAATATGCTGGTATTGCCTTATTATCTATCTTCATTTACTCTTTTACCATAAAATTTCTATGGTAATACGAGCTGTCTTTAAAGAGAATCATTTTAAAATGCCATTTCTTTGCTTACAGGAGGAAAGTATTTGACATTCATGGCTTAATTCTTATTTTACAGGTATGTTAAGTCGATGGGATGATAGTCAGAGATTTTTGTCTGACCATCCGTACCTTGTATGTGAAGAAACTGCTAAATATCTTATTTTATGGTGTTTTCATCTAGAAGCTGAACAGGTATCATGTGAAACTTGAATTTCTGAGAACCTTAGTGGAATGCTGATTTGCTTTTTGTTTTTCCCATTACTTTAAATGTAAGCAGGAAGGTCATTAAATGGAATTCCAATTTTGTTTTGTTTTCAAGATCTGCTTGAGCTTACTGTTGGCATCTTTCTTTAGTTATTTCAGTTAGCATAGGGAAACTTTTTTCCAATGTGCTTTCCCTGCCTTCCTGTCTCCTCATCTCTCTTGTTCCCATATACTGTAAACCTTTTTCTTTTTTAACCTATTAAAAACTCATGTTTTAAAAATCCAAATAGTAATCACAACATTAAGTATATTTCTTGTAATTTTAATCTGTTTATTTTCAGAAAGGGGCTCTGATGGAACAAATAGCACATCAAGCAGTTGTAATGCAGTTTATTATGGAAATGGCCAAAAACTGTAATGTGGATCCAAGAGGATGTTTTCGCTTATTTTTCCAGAAAGCCAAAGTAAGTAGCTATTTGGTATTATTATTTTCTTTATATTTTTATTGAAGGATAATTGCTGTTTGGTATTATTAAATGGGAACGTTAGGGTTTAGCTGAAACCTCTTTTTGTCCATACACATCAAAGGAGGCCATCCAACCAGGATGCCACAGGCTAGATTCTGTAGATTTTATAATGAAAAGAAAAATTATATTGCTGTTTTTATGCTAATCTAGATTTTAAGAAGCTGTACTATATAGCATTATATGAACTTGAGACCCATTTACATGAATGTATATATTCAGGAAAATTAGAGGAATGGTTTGAGAAAATAAAAAACCTGTCGTCCATAGAATATTATGCAGTTTTCAAGATTATATGAAAATTATATGAAGTATTTTTAATCTGAGAAAATGCTTTGCTATAAAGTGAAAAGACACAACACATATATATATATATATATATATATATATATATAGGAAGATGTCAGCTATATTAAAGAAAAATAAATATGTTTAGAAAGATCAACATTTCACACTCACTAAATTAGTAATGATTTAAAAGTTGTACAAGAAGTAGAGCAATAGTAATTCATATTAACTGCCTGCTGCTGCTGCTGCTGCTAAGTCACCTCAGTCGTGTCCGACTCTGTGCGACCCCATAGACGGCAGCCCACCAGGCTCCCCTGTCCCTGGGATTCTCCAGGCAAGAACACTGGAGTGGGTTGCCATTTCCTTCTCCAATGCCTGAAAGTGCAAAGTGAAAGTGAAGTCACTCAGTTGTGCCCGACTCTTAGCGACCCCTTGGACTGCAGCCTACCAGGCTCCTCCATCCACAGGATTTTCCAGGCAAGAGTACTGGAGTGGGGTGCCATTGCCTTCTCCACTATAGGAGTGTAAATTGGTGTAACCACTTTGGAAGATTTTCTTGTAAAATTGAACAAGGCAAGTGCCAACAGCCAGAAATTGTCCTAGATATATACCCTCAAAAAAAATTTCTCAACATGTGGTCCAAGGATACTCAAGGGTCTTCAAGACCCTTTCCAGAGGCCCTGAGTCAAAATTGTAATAATACTAAGATGTTATTTGTCATTTTCACTCTCCTTCTTGTGTGAGTGTGCAGCTTGGATTGATACAGAAGCAGATGTATGAGTACAGCTATCTTCTTTTAAGCCCAGACTTCTCACTAAATTGTTTTGGAAATATAGTTTAAAGATACATATATATATGTTATATGTTTAAAATGTTAACATGTAATGAGTTTGTTATTATATTTCAGTTAATATTTAATTCCTAAGTTTAATTTCTAACATGTAATTATTGATAGATACAGCCCACATAAACAGGAGCTCTTTAGGTTCCTCAACAATTTTCAGGAGCATGAAGCAGTCCTGAGACCATAAAGTTTGAGAATTGATGGCCTAGAAAAACACCTGTGTATGTGCTTCATAGAAGTGTTCATAGTAGCAAGAAGTCTGGGAACACCCCTAGTACCTGTTAACAGTAGAATGAATAAATTGTGGTATATTCATTTAGTAATATACTAATCAGCATTGGCATGGATTAAAAAACAAGAAACTGAAAAAAACAAGTCTCAGAATGAAATATCTGCTATTATTTTTAAAGTATTTTATATTTTAACAAGCAGAACTAAGTAAATATATTGTTGAGGGATACATAAATAAGCAGTAAAATTGAAGAGACGAAGGAGTGATTGACAAGTCACAGTTGTAACCTCAGAGAGAGATGAAATGTTCATTATTGAAACTGATCTCTAAAATATTAGTATTGATCTGTTTCCTAATTTTTGTGGGTACGTAGTAGAATTTTTGCCCTCTAAGTTGTACATATATATTTTATGTGATTTTTTGCATATTTGATACATTTGAGCATACACAATTAGAAGTTAGAAAATGTACCAGAAGTTTAATTTTGATTAGACTTGAGTGGTAGAATTACAAATGGTTTCCATTTTCTTTTTCATATACTACAATGAACATATTTCCTTTTATAAATAGAGTAAAACATTGTATTTTTAAATGATAAAAATGTTTTAGTGTGGCAGAAGTTGTACCTTCCACTTCTACTGTTAAAATAGGAAAATTTCCCAAAACAGTAGTTTTAATGAGTAAATGACTGAGTTGGTATTTTAGGGTTCTGATGACTGTTTTAAATTTTGACACACAGGCAATTAAAAAAAAAGTTTCTTCTTCATCTTACATTAAAGGATATGTATGAACTAGTGTTTAATAGCATGATGGAACATAGTCATATAATACGTATTTTTTGACATTTATAATAGTTTGACAAAATTGAACAACTCTGAAGCCATAGATGTTAACATTTTGTTCTTAATTTCTTTTTAATTAAGGAATAACTTTCATGAACTATTTGCTTGTGAAAGGTATTCTAAGCACTTCACATGGATTAACTCATTAAACATTCATAACATTTTATAAGGATAATTACTTTTTTTTTTTTTTACAAATGAGGAAGTTAGCATAGAGAAATTGAGCAAGTGACCCATAGGTTGCTTAATAAAACGAAAATCAATTAAGTCTCCCTAGAGCTAAATACCTAGGGTTTAGGCATGCAGTAAGGTCAGCAGTTGTGTTACTTGATTCCTTTAATGGTTTGTTACAGAACCATTTCAGAAGGATTACTTTTGGATACGAAGGCTAACATTGCATGTGTCTCCCTAAGTACCATTTATTGACTATAAAGTGAAGTGTTATAAAGAAATGACTCCTAAATTCATTAAAAAAAAAATACAGAATAGCAGCACAGAACATTGTGTGTATTATTTGTATAGATATTGATGCTAATAACTAATCCATAGGTTTTAATGCAGTAACACAACCTAAACTACATTAAAGAGAAAAATCACACTGCAGACAAATGGACCCAGTGATAATTCAGGAATGAGACTTTGACAAAATCTTTTCCACCACTTGAACTTAAAACCTATGTTCTATTGTGTAGGATGTGCTCTGTGTCATTTTTTTTAATCTGCAAAGGAAATATTTATAAATGGAGGCTACTGCCAAAAGGATATTTTGCATTAAGAATTTTCTTTATATTATATACATTATGGAGAGAATTCCCCTCCCTCAACATAACTCACTGTACTTTTTTTTCCCCATAATCTTAAAAGAAGGTACTTGCATAACTAAAGCAGTAAGATATTTGCATACCAAAGTTAAATGTTGACTTTAATTGGTTTTTAGCTTTTAACAAATAGGGATTTTAGGGTCAGAGAATTACTAACAACAGGTAGTAAGTGTTTCTGCATTAACTGACAGAGAATTAGGTTTAAAGAATATCCCTTGGCTGTTGTTTGGCAGTGGAACGAGGAGAGAAGAATGTGAGCGATTAAATGAGGACTGTTTTGGGTCCTATCAGGAATACAGATAAATCAAGAGAAATACAGAGGAAGCCTACTTTCTTTCATTACATTTGTGTGTATGTCTAAAGAAGGGTTGTTTCTTATTAGTTTGTTTTATTTTGCTGACGCAGAGGGAAATGAAACAAACCAATCTATAATATTCATATAAAACAGGCAGTTTTCAGAAATCTGACAGAGATCTTGGTGGTTTCTACATTAAACTGTTCACCTCATCTTTACTTCTTCCACTTAAGGCCTGGTATATGCTTTGTTAAAGTTTACTGTGTGGTCTGGAAATCTTGAAAATAAGTCTTTTTGTTTGTTTTTTCAAGGCAGAGGAGGAAGGTTATTTTGAAGCATTCAAAAATGAACTTGAAGCTTTCAAGTCAAGAGTCAGACTTTATTCTCAATCACCAAATTTTCAGCCTATGACAGTTCAGAATCATGTTCCCCATTCTGGTCTTGGATCTATAGGTTTATTAGAGTCCTTACCACAGGTAAGTTGAAAAAGTAAATATTTTATAAATATATTCACATAATATTTGTTCTTTTGGACTTCTCTTTCTTCTTGTATGTGTGGTCATTTTAAATATTCTTGCCTCAAAAGATAACTCTGAGTTTCACCTCATGCCATGTTTTGGCATTAAGTTTTATCCATCTCTTAGGTATTTTAGAGAGACACCAAATTCTACTCCTTTAAATATAGAAGAGATGAGGACTATCTATAAGCATTCTTAAGGGCACATGTGACCTATTGATCATCTAAGTCATAAACTTCTTAAGATGGCTCCAACATCCCATCCTGAGTAGAACTATACTGTTAAGAATTGAAGATGGATTAGCTCCAAGCATATACCCAAGTAGCAACTGAGGTGATTTATTGCATGAGTTTATTAGTATTATCTTTTTAAATGTTGGTGTTGCCTACCAGATAAAACATTTTAGTACAAATTAATGTAACTTACACTGAACTGTTCTTTCTGGTAATATTGGTCAACTGTTTAAGCATCTTAGAAGTCTGCGATTAGATTAACATAAAATTATCTCACTAGCGTGAAAGAATTTATGTTAAAAAGAGGAAGTTGGACCACTTGCCTGATTCTACTTAGAATTACAATTTTAAGTTATCACTAGGAAGTTGCTGCCCATTTTGGTTTTAGTAGCATTTAAATTGAACCAGTCATCTCTCATTTTCAGACCAGCTTTAGCATTTTAGCCTGTTGCCTACATAGTGAAAGGGAAGTCTAGACTTCACTCAGAGGACAGTATGAAGAGAGACCTGTATTTATTTTTAATTCTCAAAGAGTTGTAGGAATTGAGATTTTCATTGCCTTGACTTTATAGCTATAATTTCACTAGTCCAGTTACTTGTAGGTCAAAGGGACAATTTAAGGAAAGTAATTGATCATATTTAACTCAGCCAAAAATATAATTCTCAAGAAGAAGAAAATCTGATTTTTAAATAATTAGTCATGTTACCCCTTAGACATGTAAGCAACATTCTCCCTCAGTTTGTCCCCAGATTACCTCTTAATGCTGTTTTAATAAAGTGATGATTATCTCTGCAGTTCTGTGAGAAGTAGCCCAACAGGAACGTGGTCTTTAAGAAATTTTATGACTAAGTCACTGTCAAGTCCAACATATAAACCTCCTAAAACTAAGGTGTCACATAATGAATGCAGAGGAAAAAAAGAGACTTTTGAGGATGCTGCTGATTCTAAACATAAGAGGGGAAAGAGAGGATTTCAGCTAGAGCCATAGAAACACAGTCACCTGTTTGAGGGAAGGATAAGATGGAAAACAACCCAAGGGATCAAGTTTTCAACTGAGAGGAGATGTGGAAGAAGAGCTTAAAATAACTTATTTTTATTATATATCAACTTATAGATTACAAAACACTTGTATGTGGTGTCTCATTTAATCTTCTCAAAAAAACTCATTTTATGGATTAATAAAGCGAAGCTCCTGTAGGTTAAGTAGCTTGCTTGAAGTCAATACAGTAAGTGATGGAGCTGCTATTCTAATCCTGGATTTCTGTCCTGTTCCACTGCTCATTCACCTACATCATAAACTGTTGTTGAATCATATACTAGAATTATGACAAGATGCTCAGTTGTGTGCTCTTGGGAAGAACTGGTCTCTGAGACAATAAATGTGTTGAGAATGTTACTGGATGAGAATATGGGGTAATCAGTGGGATTTAAGTGTATATTAGGTTAGGTATATTGAGTGCTTTTTGTTTTTTTAAGTCTCTTCAGTTCTTAGGGCTTCACTAGTGGCTCAGCGATAAAGAACCCACCTGGAATTCAGAAGAATCAAGTTCCATCCCTGGGTTGGGAAGATCCCCTGGAGAAGGGAATGGCAACCCGCTCCAGTATTCTTGCCTAGGAAATCCCATGGACAGAGGAGCCTGGCAGGCTACTGTCCATGGGGTCACAAGAGTTGGACATGAAACCACCATTACTGCCACCTTCAGTTCTTAAGGAGTTGAGTAGACGAATTTTAAAGAATCTCTTCAGCTACTTCTTATAGTCAAAATTCTCATAAAAACTGGAACCTAGTCTTAATAGAGAGTAACTGTAAGCTCTGTTGGACCTGGATGGTCAGAAAAGGTCTTAGCAGCCTGTCTCTTTGGAGAATGGGATAATATAACAATCTATTAATAATTTTTTATAAAACTTAAATTTGGATAACAGTTCAGCTTTTAATCTCTTTTTTAAATTGACAACAATCTTATGAGATAGACCAAATACCAGTATCCTTAATTTTGAGAGAACTAAACCAAGGCCCCCTGAACAGAGATGTAAGTAAGAGTTACCTTAGGCTTATCCTATATACTAGCTTTACTGTTACTAACTTTTGATGAATTATTTTCTCTGAGGATGGCATTATACTAAGTGGAAGAGTCAGGGTTAGAACTTAGGTCCAAGGTTACTTTAGTGTACCAGACTTCAGTCAGTTATTTGTGCCAATCCCTTCATAAAAAACCTTATTGACAATAATACAACTAACTTTTTGTTCATTTTTTGACTTCTACAATAAAAGAATCAAAAAATATTATATTTATTAAAAAATTTTTTGAGAACACTTCCTCCCTTTGGGATGGAGAGATCTGATATCTATGCCCTGTATGGACTGTTTTCCTCATTGATGTATATTAAATAAACAGATGAAAGTAGGTGATTCATGGTAAAACTAAATTGCTAGGCAATATTCAGAACAACTGAGTAGACAAAATTGAATTATTGGAAGAATTTCCTTAAAGTCCTGGGTCTTAAGGGCTTATGTCTCTATTCATGGTGCTTTAGTAATAGTGGTTTTATTTTTGCATTTATTGAATAAGGTTTTCTGTTCCTAGTTTAAGAAATGAACAAAATTAGAACATTTTGAGTTCTTCTGTTTAAAAAAATAAAACTTAAATTACACTGTTCTTTTGTTTTCAACTTTTTAAATACAAGTCTCTTTCAAAAGATTTCTCACTTGAGTTTGTTTTAACTTTTGAGAAACCAAAATAGATTCTGAAGGTAGCTATAACTTTCACTTAGTAAATAGAGTTTTTTTACCTTATTCTAGTGTTTTTGTAATTTTAATATTTACTATTATAATTAGATAGTAATCATCATAACACCTTGCTGGCTTAAAGCCATTTATGTTTTAAATTGTCAACAGCTGTATACATATAATCACATATATATAGCCTTATATGATTAGTTAAAATTTTATAGTTTTCTTAAATGGAGGGAAGAGGTAGTGTCTATTACATTTCTTTTTTACATATATCATTCTGTCTTTGCCACATCTCTTTGGATTAAGTGGTAGTAATCTATTATTTTCTTCTTTGTCGTCTCGGGTTTCAACCAAAGTCTGACTTCAGCGTTCATCTGTTTTCTATTCTGCTCCACTACAGAGAGAGAGAATGTGACGCTGAATGTGCAGTTGCACGTACTGACACATAACTGATGATCACCCATTCTTTCCTCTCTATACTTTTCAGAATCCAGATTATCTTCAGTATTCTATCAATACAGCTCTCTGCAGTTTAAACTCAGTGGTACATAAAGAAGATGATGAACCGAAAATGATGGACACTGTATAATTTGGTTAAGACTGCTGAAGCCAAGTACTATTTTGTTACAAGAAAGGAAGAACTTGGCTATTTTCTTGACACTTTTATGGGTGCTGCACTTTATTTTTGTTCGGTTTTTGATGGGAGGGAAAACAGAGTACTGAAACGTTTTGTAAAATTTTTTTTATGTGCTGCTAGTTTTTTTGTTTTGTTTTATTTTTTTCCTGAAGAGAGGAGTGGTACCATATGTTGCAAGAAGTCAAACCGGACTTTGTTTGGGTTTTTTGGCTACTAAATTTGCCTTTAATCTTACTGTTCTCAATTTTGGAATCAAAGTATGAAAATCTGCACAAATGCAATGTTTACAAGAACTGGTTGATTCTAGGAGGCATCTGCTACAGTCTTTTTATATGGATATGTACATGTCCTACTCTACAAAAATGATTAAAGATTAAAATGTATCCTATTGCTAATTTAGCTGTCAAATCTGGTGTTTCATCATATTAAAAGCAATAAATCAGTAGTTGATAATCTGCTTTACTAAATAAGCTGGGTAATACAAATTAAAAGTCTTACCCCTTAAAATAATATTACATTTGTTTCTTCAGCACCATCAGTTAAATCCTTAACTACAGTATCAATTTTATATGGATACTAAATTAACCCCCAAGTATTCTCAGACTTATTTCCCTTAGAAGTTGATTTTACCCTATTGACATTTTAGCATTAGGGTTATATAGTGATATAAAAAGTGATAAAGCTCATAACTTTTTTTTTTTTCTTAGTAAGATCCAACTTAAAGTTCACTCTTAATTTCTTGACATAGTCTGGGATCTCTCAGGGAGCGAGTTTTAAAAGAACTAAAGGCCTGTAAGAACAAATAGGAAAAATAATCTGATTTTTTACGTTACAGTTATTGTTTTACTCTGATGTGGCCCAAAGACTTTTTTAAAAGGCAAGAGAAATCTTTTGACACGAACTACTTATTTCTAAGAATTTGGTGATCCTTATTGGTAATGATGGCTTTTACTACATTTGTCATTCCTCTCTTTAGCTCAGTCACCACAGAATGCTTCTGAGCTTTAATACTTACCTATATAATTCACCTTAAATATGCCAGGATATTTGACGGTTCGTTTTACTAGGATTGAGATGACAGTGTTAATTATGCCTTCCTTATTATCTGAGGACTAACCTGACTTACAGCAACATGAGCTTTGGTTTGTATCAGATGTAGTCTTTGGTGGCTGAGTCCCACCGGGACTAGAAGTAAACATGCAGAGATGACAGAGGGGATTTGGGCTGCATGTCTCAGTTTGAGAAGCCACCCACGTGGTGACCAGATCTGTGATGGTGACTTCATGTGCACCTTGTTTTAAAGTAACTTGAGGTGATAAGGCACTTAGTACTCATAGAAACAGATTGGAATTATTGAATCATACATCTGTAACATCACAATCTTCCTGGTTTTCAGAATAAAACTTGTTTTTGTGCTTTTAATACATACTCTATAATAAAATGTTTGACTAATTTATGTGGTAGCATTCATCAGCCTATATATATATTTTTTTAACCAGTGACCTAGTTATAGAAGTTTCTGCTTCTGCTTTTTTTTCCCCCCTATTTTGGAGCAAGCTCTTGTTTTTTCTGTCCTATCAAATGGAGAATGACTATAGGAATAAAATTCCCAGCTTCATAGAAAAGTAACTTGAGCCATTACTTTCTATTTCTCAACCTCACTTTTCCCCAAGATTTGCCTGTAAGCTCTAAATTGTTTTTAATTTCATTTTGCCTTAGAGATGATAAAAACTGAAGATTGGAAGGAGAGAAATTACCAACAAACTGAGTACACTGTTCCTGGAGGATATTTTTGGTTTCTATTTTCTAAAATACGAATTATTTAAGAACTGTTTAAAATTTGGTTATGTATATGCTTTTACTTAGGAAAGTGTTGTATGTTTTCAATGTGAAAGTGATTGGATTTATTTGGGGAGCTACTGACTGACGCCATAATTTGCACCTAAAGACTACAACTTACAGTTTAGCAGTACTTTAGTACTCAGAACAATAAATTGACATCCTTTTTATTTTTCTTTATTTTACTCAGAACGAATTCCTATTAGGAGAAATGTTTTCTGTTTCTTAAATAATAAGGGTATACCAAGCAAAAGAATAATTTATTTTTCAGTTTGCACAGTTTTCTCTAAACAAATTATACAAACCATGGAAAGTCTAAACAAATGAAGTATCTTTGATATCAGAGTGTCTATCAGAGATTCTTCATTTGATAAATTAATCTTCTAATGAAAGATATTTTTTAAATAGCTATCACTACATTCCTTGTTAGTTCAGTTTTATCAGTGGTGGTAGATATAACACTGATTTAAAGATTATTCTCTAGGAGAGAGAGGAGTATATTCTCATCCAGTTATACCATGGGTTCTTTCAAATTTTGCCTAGTGAGCTCACATTCTCCTGTAATTTCTCTCTAGGAAAATTGGGACTTCTGTCAGACTGGCATTCCTATTACCCTTTTAAAAGTAAATTAAAATGGTGCCCAAAAAACATAAATACAGTTTAGTACTAGCTTTACAAGATTAAAACATTGATTGTGAGTTTAGGCAAAGTGATTCTGAAGTTAATCTTGGGATATTTTCAGAGAAAAATAAAAAAGATGTCAGTTTACTGTTCTCAAAGTTGGTCATGTATTTCAGTTCTTAAAACTGATACAGGACAGAAATGTACTTATCTCAATTGAGGGTCAGGCTTTTCATTTCAGTTTTGCTTCTATATCCTATGCATTTTAAAAGTGCACATTCATTTCCCATCTGTAATGGACATGTATGTGCTATTTCACAGGTCTTCTGAGAAGCTGACTCATCTAATAAGTATTTGCTTGCTTACTATGTAAGCTGATGGTGGGGAGAGGTACAGTGATGAATAAAAGTTGATTATGAATTGCTTAAAATCTAATGACGAAATTGAAACCATTGTCATAAGCCTCGAAGAATAAGACTTAAAGTTTTCATCTTTTCTAAGTATGAAATTGATTTTTTTTAAATTCCCACATATTTGACTTGTTTCTTTAAATGACATTTGTCATGCTGCTTACTCTTCAAACACTTTATATAGAGTCCTTTGGTAAAATATGACACATCACCACACTGATTCACACTTTGGTGACATTATTCTACCATGCAATTTCACATGCAAAGCAATTTTAACTTTTTACTCAGTGCTAAATGTAGTTATTAGTGAGCTGAAGGGGAAAAAAAAAAAAAAGCTATCGCTGGATGTGGACTCAACAAAGTATATTGGCTTTTACCAGAAGCATTAAACACAAATTATTTTGTGTTTAAAAATTTTAAACTATTAACTTCTAAAATCAGAATCTTGAATTGCAAAGATAGGAAGGGTGTTTTTGCAGTTGACCGGTGTCTTTTTTTCTTTTGTTAATGAAAAGACAACATACAAACATGTTTTAAAATTTATTGCTGTTGAATATTATAGCAGTTTAATATAATGAGGTTTTTAATTACTATGATTTGTTAGGTAAGTTTCGTCACAAACTATGAATGTTCAAAATATTTTGCTCAAATGCCACTGAAAATAACTGGAGGGAAGTAGTTGTTGGGCAGGATTTAGAAATCTAAACTATTTCAATAAATATAAATAGAAAAATAAATGGAATTAATAAAATTTCTGGATGGTGCTGCTGCTGCTAAGTCACTTCAGTCGTGTCCGACTCTGTGCGACCCCATAGACGTCAGCCCACCAGGCTCCCCCGTCCCTGGGATTCTCCAGGCAAGAACACTGGAGTGGGATGCCATTGCCTTCTCCGCTCTGGATGGTACTAACTGCCAATTTGCATTTCCCACAACACACTCTGCTTATGAAAGGTGTACCAAAATAACTGTTGCTGTAGAAAACAGGGTAATGGTTTGAAGCCTTACTAGCTTTTAACTAAGGCACAGCAGCTTCTGGCCATGGCAGTCAGCTCTGGACACACTTCCATGTGGCACACAGATCATAATGATAGGTGTAACAGCAGAAAACAAGTTCTTTTTGTAATAGCACAGGTGTTTCCCAAAGTCATGGAGGTATGCAAAACTTTTTAGTTTTGGGAGTGGAGAGGAAATGGTCACAGGAAGGACAGGTCTTGATTTTCATAGTCATGTTCTTCTAGCCCTCTTCTTGATTCCCAAATCTGACAGTGTCAAGAAGGCCAGTATGGCTGCAATACTGCAGCAGGAAATAAAGGGTAAAATGAAACCAACCTATGTATGTAAAAGTGTTCTAAGACAATTATTAGAAAGCAGAGACTAACTCAGAAGCCAATGAGACGTGAGGGCAAAAGGGAAGGTGAGTTTGAGTGGGCCCTGTGAGTTACCAAAGACCAAGTAATATCCACAGATCTGAATTTTCATTTAATGTTAGTTCATTGATAAACTGGATAATTAGTACCCAACATTTTTAGAATGTACATACTAACAGTGAAATAAGGCAGTTATGTGAATATTTACCATAGTCCTTTTTAAAAGCCTCAGTACATTTTTGAAAGATCAATACTGAACTTTTAAAAATCAGAGAAAAGTCAGCTTTTTTTTCCCCACAAGATAACACTTGCTAGCATTTGTATTTTCAGTGCCTGGAATAAATGGGCCAAATTTCCAAAGGCAGTTAATAACAGCTTATACAATGACTTGTTTCATTTAATCTAGCACCAAGTAAGAGAATTGAAGATATTGTCAGATTTCTCCTTCACCTCTCATATTGCCCCACTCTTCCTACCAAGCTACCACTGTACATAATAAGCATGCCTCCTGTTGCCCCTCTAAGGAATCAAATCATTTTCATTTTAAAATGACTGTGCAGATTATATTCACTGGCAGAGTTCTTCCCCATTAAGGAAGGATAGCAGTGAACATGAACAGGTGTCAACTTTGATTAGGAATAAAGAACTCTTCTAAGCCAAATGAGTTTCCTGGTTCTTTTTAATATGTTGTGTAAATCCTTTTAATTTCTACACCTGTTTACTAGTTATGATATTTATGTCAAGGGAGTTTCCCCCAGGCAAACCTGATCTATTTCCTAATGACAAAGTATTCTTACTTAACCTAATGCCATGAGTCTCATTTCCTTCTTCGCTCTTTCCCTGCCTTCCTTCCTTCCTTCAATTTGCTACTCATCAAGGCAGATCATACACTGGGATCAAAAAAGAAACTGGCAAGTAGGTCCTAAAGTGCACATTTTTCAACCTGAGTAACTTCTGAAAACATGACAGTTTAATTACATATTCTGTTGAAAATTCAACTTTGGTGCTTTTACAAGAATTTATGATGTCAATTTCTACCAAGTCATATCCCTCAGTACACAGGATTTTCAAAAGAAAATAAGTGATAGGAAAATACATTTTGCTATGTACTAATTGATACATTTTTTATTGCAAACTGAAAATCTGGAGTAAAGTGAAAGTTGTGTTTAAAAACAACAAAATACAGGATATACGGTTATCGAAAGGTTGCTAGTGTAAAGTGTAAAAAAACCCCAGAAACCTCATAGTCAGGGGACCACAAGAGGGAGCTCTCATGCCTTGTGAAGATAACACAGCCCAAAAGGAAGAAGGGAAGACTTCTGGCAAGAACTCAGCCAACGAAAAGCCATGGACTTGTTTACCACAGCCCTCCCAACTTCGTTTTCTCCTCTATAAAAGTATTGTCATTCCCATGCTGTGGGGAGGACTTGCATCTGGCTCACCATGGTTGAGACTCCAAATTGCACTTATCTGCTGACTCCGAATAAACCCATTTTGCTGGAGAAATATCTGGCAATCCGTTTGAGGTCAATAAAAGGCAGCAGTGAATCTGCATCCTGCAACTAATCTATAAATTTAGTTGCTTCCCCCCGGGCCAGGAATTCCATAGACAGTGTCCCACAGTTTGTGTGTATCGCAGTGCTAGAGGTCTCTTTTTTTTTTTTCACATCACTATCCACAAAAGCCTCTGATAAGATACTTTCCACAAGTGATACGGAAATTTTTTGTTTTACTTCTCCAGAAAAATAAGGAAACTTTATCCACCACTTCCTTTCTGAACAAAACTTAGATTACCAATTGCCCTTTCAATTACACTCACCAATTTTCAAAATTCTAGTTAGACATTTATAATGTTTTATAATTGTGCTAATTAAATTCTAATTTTATCTAGTTAGAAGGTAACTAGATAAAACACACTAAACATTTCAGAAGATGAATCTTCATAACTGACCCTTTTGGCACATCCTTAATTTCCAGGATAAAATCAGCAGAAATGAAACTAACATAATTTTCAAAGAATTTATACAGACCAGAGTCTTAGGACAAGGAACTTGTAGATGCATAAGACAAGGAGCTTCTGCTCATCTCCCTAGTTACATGCACTTTTCCTCATGGAGTAACTGATGTTTCCTGGTTTCTTTGTGGAAGTTTTGTTTGTAGGAAAGCATATACGTGTGGCCAGATCTTGTTGGTTTCTGTTCCAGAGAATGTTTCCAACACCCCCTTTTTCCTAAGGATAAAAAACAAACAAGACAGGTCTGATAATAAAAAAAAGATTACAGGCCAGTATCACAAATGAATATAGATGCAAAACTCCTTAGCAAAATACTAACAAACCAAATTCAACAGTTACGGATCATACACCATGACCAAGTGGCATTTGTCCCAGTCAGTCAGTCAGTTCAGTTGCTCAGTCGTGTCCGACTCTGCAACCCCATGAATTGCAGCACGCCAGGCCTCCCTGTCCATCACCAACTCCTGGAGTTCACCCAAACTCGTCCATCGAGTCGGTGATGCCATCCAGCCATCTCATCATCTGTCGTCCCCTTCTCCTCCTGCCCCCAATCCTTCCCAGCATCAGGGTCTTAAGGATGGTTCAATACATTCAAATCAATGTGACATACCACATTAACAAATTGAATAAAGATCATATGATCATCTCAACAGAGACAGAATAGCTTTTGACATAATTTGACATCCATTTTTGGTAAAACTCTCAACAAAGTGGGTATAGAGGTAACATACCTCAGTGTAATAAAAGTCATATATGACAAACCTACAGCCAATATAATAGTAAAAAGCTGAAGGCATTTCCTCTAAGATCAGAAACAAGACAAAGATGTCTACTCTCACCACTTTTGTTTTGGAATTCCTAGCCACAGCAATCAGAAGAGGGCGTCCAGGGCGGGGGCAGTCCAAATAGGAAAGGAAGAACTAAAACTGTCACTTCAGCAGATGACATGATACTGTATATAGGAAAGCCTAAAGATCCCACCAAAAAACTATGAGAACTAATAAATGAATTTAGTAAAGCTGCAGGATACAAAATTATAGAAATCTGTTGCATTTTTATACACTAATAACACACTATCAGAGAAATTAAAACAATCCCACTTACAACTGCATTTAAAAAAAAAAAGAATAAATCTAATCAAGCAGGTAAAGAACCTATACTTGGAAAACTAT
>NW_024080444.1:11718320-11918151 GCF_014754425.2 Oryx dammah | reverse complement strand
GAATAAATCTAATCAAGCAGGTAAAGAACCTATACTTGGAAAACTATAAGGCACTGATGAAAGAAACTGAAAAAGACATTAAAAAATGGAAAGATATATCCTGTTCATGGATTGGAACAATTAGTATTGTTAAAATGACCATACTATGCAAGACAATCTATGGATTCGATGCAATTCCTAACAAAATACCAACAGCATTTTTTTTTAATGTTTGTTTATTTTGGCTGTGTTGGGTCTTCATTGCTGTGTGGGCTTTCTCTAGGTGCAGCAAGTGTGGGCTACTCGTGGTGCGAGGGCTCCTCACTGCAGCGGTTCTCCTGATGCAGAGCACAGGCTCTAAGGCACTCAGTAGTTGCAGCTCACAGGCTCATTAGTTGTGGCAGGTGAGCTCAGCTGCCCTGTGTCATGTGAGATCTTCCTGGACCAGGGATCAAACCAGCATCCCTTGCATTGCAAAGTGGATTCCTAACCACTGGACCACCAGGGAAGTGCTCAATGGCATTTTTCATGGCACTAGAACAAAAAGTCTAAAATCTGGATACACAAAAGACCCGGGATAGCCAAAACAACCTTGAGAAACAACAGAGCTGGAGACATCATGCTCCCTGACTTCAGGCTGTACTGCATAGCTACAGTAACCAAAATAGTAATGGCACTAGCACAAAACCAGATACACAGACCAACGGAACTGAATAGGCAGCCCAGAAATAACCTGCAGTATGGTCAGGCTAATCTATGACAAAGAAGGCAAGAGTATACAAGGGAGAAAATGCAGCTTCTTCAATAAATGGTGTTGGAAAAACTGGACAGCTACACACAAAAGAATAAAACTAGATTACTTTCTCACACAATATCAAGAAGGATTAAAGACCTAAATGTAAGATCTGAAGTCATAAAACTTCTGGAAGAAAACACAGGCAGTACACTCTTTGAAATCAGCCTTAATATATATACAACATGTATATACATTGTGTGTATATATATATAGATGATATATATATTGTGTGTATGTGTATATTTTATATATATATATATATATGATCTGTCTCCTCAGGCAAGGGAAACAAAAGCAAAAATAAACAAATGGGACTACATCAAACTAAAAAGATTTTCTATAGCCAAGGAAGATCAAGAAAATGAAAAGGCACCCTACTGAATGGGAGAAGATATTTGCAAATGATATATCTGATGAGAGGTTAATATCCAAAATATACAAAACCCAACATCAAAAAGAAAATAAACAACCGGATTTTAAAATGGGCAGAGGACCTTAACATGTCTTTTTCCAAAGACATACAGATGGCAAATAGACACATGAAAAGATGTTCACCATCACTAATCATCAGGGAAATACAAATCAAAACCAAAATCAGATCAACTCACACCTGTCAAAATGGCTTTTATCATAAAAAAATTTTTTTTAATGGATAGGTTGAGGACTTCCCAATTCAGGTTCAATCCCTGAGTAGAGAACTAAGATTCCACGTGCCACTTGGCATAGCCAAAAACAAATTAATTACTTTCTTTCTTTTTTTTTTTAAAGATAATAGTGTGGATTTAATGGTCTCAGTAAGTACAGATCTGTGTGATCAAGAACGAAAGGCACTTGGCTGGGTGCTGGAAAACCTAGATTTTGGTTTCAGTTGTGCCCTCAGTCTAACAGAAATGGTCACTTAAGATGCATCTATCATTTTCTGAGCACATGCTAAGTGCTTTACATATAATTGAATCCTATTTAAAACTCAAGTTTCATTATTTTACTGATGAAACTGTGTTAGGGATGTAAAGTAATAACCTGAATCACCAAAATGGTAGTAGGCTTCAAAACACGGGTTCTGTCAGACACTAGAACACCCTTGGCTTTCTGTTGTCTGCTTACCTCTTTGCAAGACAGCTTCCTAATACTTGATGAGCCTTCCTTCTTTCACCTAGGTTTTTTTTTCCTCTGTGCCCTCCTCCTGAATTTTAAAGGAAAGGGGAATTCTAGAATGTTGTTTTTATCATGTTTCCTACTGGGTTTCTCCATTTCTTCCCAGGCAGATTTGTCTGGCTTTTTACCAGGCCAGCAATCAGTCTGTATTCACTAGTTCCTTGAGGTTCGATGGTGAGAAGGATCAAAATCCAGGGGTTGTTTTTCAAAACAGAAAAATTCCTGCCAGAGATTCTGGCATTCCAATTGTTTATCCTCCTCCTCCAACTACTCATATACACACTGGCTTTAAAGCTCCAGAAAAGCAAATGAAGAACTCTGGTTTATAACTTTCTAAAAACAGGATCAGTCATACCTCTCCAAGTTTTTCACTAGATTTTAAGATGTTCCACTGGGAACAAAAACATTCCTTAATGCATTCCTCATAAGATTTGCCACAGTTAAAGACTAACTTAAATAATTCCCACTGTTTTCTGGGTTAAGAAACATCTGCTAAACCCCTCCTGCTTCTAAGTTCACAAGCTTCTTATAAAGTTTTCAATAGAACAAGCTTCTTAACTGTTGTAAGCCTCTTGAAGAGCTACCTTAAAATCAAGCCTATGTCACAAGTGGGTTAACACGTTGCTTCCAAGGGAACAACTATGCACACCTATTCAGTCCTAAGGCTGAATCTTGGACGAACATTTGTCACCTTCATGCCTATGTAATAAAATGGAACTGGCTTAAGCTATTGGTCCTCCAAAAAGAGCATCATGTTGCTTGTAAATAGCGACCTAGTTATACTATCAAATGTCCACAGCTGAGAAGAGTTTTAAAAGCAACAACGTAACTGTCAGTATTTTAAAATAACAATGCTGATTCTCACTAAGGTTACTGCAAATACCATTTTAAACTGTTGGTTAAGTCCAGTCCTAGATCTATGTACAGGAGCTTAGAGGGAAAAGTTTCCATTAAGGGCAAGAGGTAGCAAAAGCCAGAAGCTCAGAAAGATGAGGGTATCTCCTGAGATAGGGACCCAAGACATATACTTCATCTCTACAGCCTTCCCCAACTTCCCCTCCCACATTTTACAGAACTAATGCTTACAGCCACTGTACTTCCACTACAGTCAGTCATGACTTCCGTTAATAGCCTCACAGTGTTGTTACCAGCTCAGCAACAATGTGCTCTCCCTTCTTCTAGTTACTTTTGAATGAATAACAAACCCCTTTTGGGAAACAACCTTTTCACTAAATTCAGTCCATGAGACTCAGATGGGATAGTCCCCACCTCCCAGCTTCAAGGATGGACATGACCAGAGCTAGTTAGTGCCAACTCCATGGCTTTTGAGGGCAAAGAGGCTCTCTTTTTCTGGGATAGATGAACTGGAAGGAGGTGAGCTGGAATGTTGAGGGGCTCACACAGATAGAACCCACCTGAGATTGGTGCCAACACAGGAAAACAAAGCTAAGAGTGACAGAGGCCTGATGACTCTGTTTGAACACCTGGACCCAAACCATCTACCTCTGGACTTTTCAGTTACATGACCAATAAATTTCCCTTTTGCTAAAGCCTGTGTGAATTGGGTTCCTGATTGATATAAGCACCTATCACACTATATGATAAATACTGTTTACATAGCATTTTGCCTCACAAAGAAAGCTGAGTTTCTTTGGGGCTTGGCAAAGACTGGGTCTAATTATCTGTGTGGATCACTGGCCTAGCATAGTGTCCACAGGGTAAACAACATTCATCAATACTGAATGATTCAACAGTGCCAGGACTGTTTTTAAGTCTTTGTATGGATTCTCTCATTTAATTCCCTTAACAACCCTATAAGGAAGGTACTATATAATAATTGCTCTGATTTTACAAATGAAGAATTCATGGCACAGATGTTCAAACACTTTGCCCAGGGCCACACAGCTGGTAATCTGCAGGAGCCAGGCTCATTATACAATCACAAAATTATACTAACAGTTAGTGAAGAAAGTGAATTGCCAATTTCCTTGTAATTTCATCCTCCAAAAATAACTCTTAAAATAATTTGGAGACTGCTACTTCAGAATTCACTGCATAGTTACTCAATTACAACAACAATAGTAATAGCCAATAATCATATAGCACTTAATGTGTGTCAGACACAATTCTAAGAATTACACATGTTAACTCCACCTTTCAACCCTCCAGTCTCAATCCCATTTTGCATGGAAGAAAACAGAGGTTAAGCGGGAAGTTAAGGCCAAGTTAATAAAATGGTGAGCTGGGATTTGAACTTAGGCACTCTAGCTCCAGAGTCAGTGCTCTAACCACAGCACTGTCCTGTCTTAATGCTGAGTCATTATTCAGTAAGTGAATGAATAAAGGAAAGTGAATGTAATCAACCCTCTGTTAGGAGAGGGGAAGGCTGAATAAAGAAACAGAATTGTTTCTTGGCCCGAGCCAAACATTAATTCACTAGAGTTCCTGTATTTGTGGTGGGATATGAATTCCCTGAGGAGTTAACAAAACTATATAAAAATGAAAACTTTTAAACACTATTTGCCAAATAAATGATCTGAGGATTAGTTTCCCTTTGAGAAGCTTTTGTGCTATAGTGTCCTCTACTGTCACAGGGAGTGGGCACCATTAGGTTTGCCTTCCTGGCATTCACACCAGCCCTCCTTCCCTCCACCAGACAGCAGAGTTTGGGTGAGACTGACCCACTGCCTGCTCTGGGTGTGAACCAATCAGTATAATCTCTCCCATCCCAGTGACTGGCTCAGAAACGCACAGTAACCTAGGCCTAGAATGCAAGGCATTCTCTGACCACAGTAGCTGCTCAAATTGGTTAATTTTAGCACTTCTGTTCACTGGGGAAAAGGTGACCCCTCACCCTTTCATAAAGAGGATGCTGTGCCTGCCTCTAGCAACCATCAGCAACTATGCAGGAAGTATAAGGACAGAGCCAATACAAACCGGAGATGAGCAAAATTCTGATCAAACCTGGGGGCAGCTGAAGCCCAAACTACCTCCTGGATTTGTGTCATAATAAATTTCCTTTTATTATTTAAACTAACTCGAGTTGGATCATCTGGTATTTTAGCATTTTGGCTGGAAAGCATGAAAGATCAGAAAATGATTTAGTGATTCATCATATAAGAGAAATTCTGAAAAGCAACCAACTCACCGGTAGTACTCCAGGACGGGCTCTGTTTGGGCTTCATAAGCTTTCAGTCTCTTGACAACTGTCTCTGGTCTATCATCCTCACGCTGAACAAGAGGCTCCCCAGTCAGATCATCAATTCCCTAAGTGGGAGTTAGAAGGGCTGGCATCAAGTACCATAGTTTTGAAGGATATTTTTATAGGTAGTTAACTGATTTGTAAACAGACATCTATGTAAGCACCACACAAAAATGTGCTTTTTAAATAAATGGAATCAAATTCAAACCCAGGTCATTGCAACACAGTGCCATGAGACCCCAGGAATGTTTCCACGGTGGCAATCACCTTCTCTTTACAGCAAAAGGTTCTTTAAGCAGCCTCTAAATAATTTGGTATTATATATTACATGTATATTATATGCATTATATTATGAAAAAAAGTGTTAGTCACTCATTCATGTCCAGCTCTTTGCAACTGTAGCCTCCCAGGCTCCCCTGTCCATGGAATTCTCCAGGCAAGAATACTGGAGTGGGTAGCCATTCCCTTCTCCAGGGGATCTTCCTGACGCAGGGATCAAACCCGGGTCTCCTGCATTACAGGTAGATTCTTTACCATCTGAACCACCAGGGAAGCCTGTGATATCATACATATATGAAAAGGATTCAGCTACAGATTGAGAATCTGAACTGTAAGCCCTAAATAACCCAAGGTGTCATTAATCCCTACTGCCCCAATTCTTAACACAACACCTGGCAGAGTGGAAAATCAACACATGCTTTTGAAGGAACAACAAACCCCTGTTGCCTCTGGGGATGTCTTTACCACCAAGTTGACTGGACTAAACCAGCAGACTATGCAAGGAATCTGAGATCATGCCCTCTGGAGTTCTGGTCATCCAGGAGTATCAACGTAATCTTTGAGGGCAACTGTCTCCGGATGACAGACGTCATCTGTCATCCGGAGACAGCTGGCTACGCAGAAGGCAAAATCAGTTCTACCCCAACTACTCACCATGGTTTTGGGAGGGTTGAACTCGATGTTGTAGACACGGCCACTGCCTGGATGGATCCAGCGAGCAGTAAGGCGCTGCTTGATGACCTCAAAAGGCACATTCAGGTTAATCACTGTGTCTATTTGATAGGCTCTATCCAGGGCTTCTGCCTGCGGAAGTGTCCTTGGAAAGCCTTTACAAATTAAGTTAAAAATGAACAAAGAAAGAAAGGACCAAGGGGAGAGGGGGAGAAGGAAGAAAATTAATGTTGAGCAACTTGAACAAAAGCAGTAACACCAGGAAGGCTGATGACACTTGTAGGGCAACCCTGATAGTTAATATTTTATATGTTACCTTGTCCAGACCAAAGGTTGCTCAAATATTTGGTCAAACAATATTTTGGATATGTCTATGAGGGTGTTTTGTGTGTGTGTGTGTGGGGGGATTAACATTTAAATCAGTTGCCTGAGTAAAGCAGACTATTATCCCTAATGTGGGTGGGCCCCGTCTAATCCATTGAGGGCTTGGATGGAACAAAGGGCTGGCCCTCTCCAGAAGATAAGGGGGAATTCCTCCTATCTGACTGCCCTGGAGTGGGATATGGCTTTTTCCTGCCTTTGGACTCAAACTCAAACATCAGGTCTTCCTAGGTTTCACCAGCCTTCAGACTCGAACTACACCATCACACTACCAGCTCTCCTGGGTCCCCAGCTTCCTAACCCACTCTGAATATCCTGAAACGTGTCCGCCTCATAACTGCATAAGCAAATTCCTTGTAATAAAGACCTCCCTCTAAAAACTAAAAAATCAACCTATCCTCAAGGATCCCGCGGCACCCCTGGCTGGGGGAAGTTTACATCTTACTATAAGTTACCCTCCGTCCTTCCTTCTTCCTTCTGGGACCCTGCCTCATCCTAAATATTCTCAAAAAGGGGAGCAGGAACAAAAGTCATATCTGAAGGAGCTTAGAAATAATGCAGTGCACTTCCCTCTTTGCATTTAAAAAAAGAAGCAGGACAGAGAAGACGACTGGCCCCCAAGTCCCCAGGGTCAGGAGTGGCAGCACACAGTCCTGCCCGCCATCTGTTTCTGTAGCACGTGCAATGCTCACGCTCCAGTCTGCATGCATCCTTTTGGGCAGCTGAAATATTCTCAATGCTCCACCTACCATCCAACATCCAGTTATACTGGGCGAGATTTTTCAGCTCATGAAGGACCAACCGAGTCATGACGTCATCTGGGATGAGCTTCCCTTGGTCAATGAAAGTCTTGGCTAAAACACCAATTTCTACATTAGAGGCAGGAAAAAAAGGCAAGTCAGCAAGTGCCTTTATTCTATCCCATTCTAAGCCTCTAGGAAACTGGCTGCCTAAAGAAGCCCCCTGGATAAACACACTCATTTGAAAATGTGCGTCATCAACTTTTGTGATAAAAAGAGATTGTAAAATAATCAATGCCTATTTCAAAATTTTCATCATATAAAAATAGATAAATGTAAAAATAATGAAAAGATATAAAGCAATATGTTAGCAGTAGTCATCTCTGTGATAGAATTATGTGATTTAACATATTTGTACTTTTCTGTATTTTTCTAAATTTTCTATCAGAAAAACATATACACTAAAATTATTTTCTTAATAAGAAACTGAAATAGTCATTATTTTTAAGTGGCTCAGCTTAAGTACCTGAGATCTTGTTACTGTAGATATTTTTCTAATCCTCTAAAGTAGATGCTGTTGTCACAATTCAGGTTTTGACCAGATCAACACTGTGATTGTTACATTTTTTATAAATAAAGTACACTGAAAAGCATTTATGAACACTTTAAAATATTACCTACAATTATATGTTATTCTTGTGCAATGGTATTTTGATTTTCTCATCATCTGTTAGCAAATTATTTACACCCATACAGAATTTGTAATGCCACTGTAATAATCTGTGCACTTACATTTTTGTGTTTGTTCACTTAACCATCATTTTGTAAATACTTTTCAGAGATTTTATATAGTCATTCAGTCATCTTTGGAAAATATATCTATATTTGATAAAAATACACTCTATCATGGCAGTATATACTGTTGGACATTTAAAATTTTAAATTAGTCTTGATTTTTCCCTACCACTTCTGCTTTTAAAGATCTTAACATTCTTTTTCTATTTTCTTTTTTTTGGGGGGGGGGTGCTTCTGAGTTATTTCTGATGGATAAATTCTCAGGAATCAGAGATTAAAGAGTCAATGCTTATGACTGTTTTCATAATTCCTGGTATGAACTGACATACTGACTTCAGAAAAGATCCTAAATTGTCAAATTCATGAAACTTCAGATTTCTAACTAAGCACATTAACTACATGGAAATTGGCTGCCATTTGACAGAAGCACTGCTTAGATTTACAAACAGTATCTGGAACTGGGCCTGAGAGCACCCTGGACTCACTAAAACACTGTATTGGAAAGGTCCACATACTTAATATGTGTGCACCACAATGAGACATCACTTCACATTCACCAGGATGGCTGTAATCAAAAAGACCTAACGAGTGTTGGCAAGAATGTTGAGAAACTGAAACCCTCATATATTGCTGGTGTGCAACATTTCTGTTGTCAGGCTTTTGACCACCATGCTGGGGGACATAAAGCTCAAACTCACCAAGAGTATTGAGGAAAATCACAATTCTCCAGGGCTGAGTCCTTAACACTGATGTAGGCAATTCAGAAAACAGTCTGGCAGTTTTTCAAGAGTTTAAACAGAGTTACAATATGATGCAGCAATTCAACTCTTAGGTATATTTTCTCAAAAGAAATAAAAACATTAGCTCACAGAAAAACTTATATATGAATGTCCATAGCAACATTATTCACAATAGCCAAAAATTGGAAACAACCCAAATGTTCATCAAGTGACAAGTGGGTAAATAAAATGTGGAATATCCATACAAAATTCTATTATTTAGCCATAAAAAGAAGTACTGATACATGTTACATAGTGTATGAATTTTTAAAACATGCTAAGTGGAAGAAGCCAGACACAAAAAACATCTTACATCACTCCATTTATATGAAATGTTCAGAGTAGGCAAGTCTAGAGAGAGAGAAGAAAAATCAGTGGTTGTCCAGGGCTGGCAATATTGGGAGGAAATGGAAAGTGACTGCTAATGGGAACAGGGTGACTGTGGTGATGGTTGCACAACTCTGAATGTAATTTAAAGAAAAAAAAAAACACTGATTCAGAAATATAGATCAATGGAACAAGATAGAAAGCCCAGAAATAAACCCATGCACCTATGGGTACTTTTATTTCTGACAAAGGAGGCAAAAATGGGGCAAAGACAGCCTCTTCAATAAATGGTGCTGGAAAAACTGGACGGCTACATGTTAAAGAATGAAATTAGAACACCTCCTAGCACTGTACACAAAGATAAACTCAAAATGGATTAAAGACCTAAATGTAAGACCAGAAACTATAAAACTCTTAGAGGAAAACATAGGCAGAACACTCAATCACATAAATCAAAGCAAGATCATGTATGACTCACCTCCTAGAGTAACAGAAATAAAAACAAAAGTAAACGTGGGACCTGATTAAACTTAAAAGCTTTTGCATAGCAAAGGAAACTATAAGTAATGTGAAAAGACAACTCTCAGAATGGGAGAAAATAACAGCAAATTACTACAACTGACTAAGGATTAATTTCCAAAATATACAAGCAGCTCATACAACTCAATGGCAGAAAAATAAACAACCCAATCAAAAAGTGGAAAAAAGACCTAAACAGACATTTCTCCATAGAATACAGATGGCTAACAAACACATGAAAAGATGCTCAACATTGCTCATTATCAGAGAAATGCAAATCAAAACTAAAATGAGATATTACCTCACACCGGTCAGAATGGCCATCATCAAAAAGTCTACAAACAATAAATGCTGGAGAGGGTGTGGAGAAAAGGGAATGTTCTTGCACTGTTGGTGGGAATGTAAATTGATACAGCCGCTATGGAAGACAGTATGGAGATTCCTTAAAAAACTAGGAATAAAACCACCACATGACCCAGCAATCCCACTCCTAGGCATATACCCTGAGGAAACCAAAACTGAAAAAGGCATATGTATCCCATTGTTCATTGCAGCACTATTTACAATAGCTAGAACATGAAAGCAACCTAGATGTCCATCAACAGATGAAAGGATAAAGAAGTTGTGGTACATATACACAGTGGAATATTACTCAGCCATAAAAAGGTATGCATTGAGTCAGTTCTGATGAGGTGGATGAACCTAGAAACTACTATACAGAGTGAGGTGAGTCAGAAAGAGAAAGATAAATATTGTATTCTAACACACATATATGGAATCTAGAAGAATGGTACCAAAGAACTTATTTATAGGGCAACAATAGACAAACAGAGAGAATAGACTTATGGACATGGGGAGAGGGGAGGAGAGGGTGAGATGTATGGAAAGAGTAACATGGAAACTTAATTACAGACAGCCAATGGGAATTTGCTGTATGGCTCAGAAAACTCAAACAGGGACTCTGTATCAACCTAGAGGGGTGGGATGGGGAGGAAAGTGGGAGGGAGGTTCAAAAGGGAGGGGACATATGTATACCTATGGCTGATTCATGGTGAAGGTTGACAGAAAACAACAAAATTCTGTAAAGCAATTATCCTTTAACAAAAAAATTAAAAAAAAAAACACAAGGATTCATAACTTAAGAGTTAATTTTATGGTATGTGAATTATATCTTAAAAAAGGTTTTTTTAAAAAAGAAAGTAAAGACAAAAAATACCTGGTAAGCAAAACAAGAGAAAAAAAAGCCACTCATATAACCTATATAACTCAGCACTACTTAGATAATTATCATCAAAACTGTTAACATTAAAACCTACAGACACTTTGTGAATAGATAATTCCATGCATAGTCTAACAATCTTTTTCACTATCACTAACAACTTTCTATATCACTAAACACAACAGTTTTTAAAATCTGAAGTCCATAATGCTTTCATTTAAAAGAAAAAATAAAAATGATTCAACTCTCTATATCAAAATGTAAGCAGTTTGTTTACATTTCAGGTTTTCATCCCCTGTTAAAATTATCGAAGGACTCTTGTCCAGCATACTCTTTGGACAGTCAGTAAATTTTTATTCCCTTGATTGCCTATAATTTAATGCTGTATCTAAATAGACTCCTCACTAAAAAGACTGTTTCTTTTTTGATTCCAAAAATTAACAAATATGTGAGCTTCCACACCTACAAAACCCAAAAGGTAGTTTAAAACTAAATCATTCAAAACAAGCTAATTTTCTATTAAGTTGTACACAAACAAAAATAGAAAAGGAAGGTTACAGGAAAATAGGAAGGGTTAAAACTAGCTTTTGATTTTTAAGGATAATAATGAGAAATTCTAAAACACAGCAATATTAATCTGAGAGATGATATTTGTATTATACAAAAAAATTGTTAATTTTATGTCTCCTTTTAATATCTAGTCATTCTTATAACAATCCTCAAGCCAACCACACCTCATATCTGAATGATCTAGAAACAACTTATGTTTGAGCATTTATGAAGTACAAAAGAGGGCCTGACCAACCTGTAAATACAGTTCTCTTTTACATATGCCAAGAGAAGGAGCTAGAGAATTAATCTAGTTTCTGACAAAACTGCTTTTAGCTTTTTTATAACGTATATACATCTTTACTTTAAAAACATGTTGAAGCAAAACAAAACTAGAACAAGAGGGAATGTATCAAATGATAGCTTTACACCCAATCAAGGGTTTAGAAAAAAAGACTTTCTCAAATAATAAAGACTCTGAGTCAACCTAGTGGTTACCTCTGGCAGGGTGGGAAGATGCGGTAGGTTGGCACATGTGGTGACCCTAAAGGTACTGGTTTTCTGCCTGATGGTGGGTAATGTCCATGGGTAATATTCATGCAAGTATCAATACTTCTTCTTATGGCTAAATAATAGAATTCTGTATGGATATTCCACATTTTGGTATTCATTTTATTCTTCTAACCATCATAGAAATCATAATACTTTCATGCATGGGATACCTCACAAGAATAATACTGAAAATTGAAACATCCCTTGACAGTTGTTCTCCCTCCAACCATCACTCAAGCTGAAACCTCTTCAGTGAAGCACTTAGAAGAAACTCCCATTCCAGGTCTATATTTCTCCCTGCTTCAGGACAGAATCTCAACTCAAGGCCCAAGTAGGTCTGGCCTCATCTCTCTCCTCTACTTACCTCCTCACCATTGCCACACAACCCTCAAACCATGGCCCCAACAAGGAGTTGTACATCCTTTATGTTCCCCAAGCCTTTGCACAAGCCTCTTTCTCTTCTCTGTTGCCTGATAAGCTCTTGCTCATCTTTCAAGGTACTTCCTGATGAGATGTCCCTTAACCTCTGAGGCAATCAAAAGTTCCTGCTCTGGACTTCGCTAATGTCACAGACTTATCTCTGTTGGAGCACTTATCACACTGTTGAAACTACCTGTTCCCATGTTGATATAAACAGAAGTGTGCCCCTTAAAATCTGTATGTTGAAGCCCTGCCCCCCAATGTGGCTGTATTTAGAAATGGGAGTCTTTAGGTAGGTAATCAAGGCTAAATAAGGTCAAAAAGGGGGACTTTAATCCAGTATGACTGGTGTCCTTACATGAAGAGGAAGAGACATCAAGAATGTACACAACAGAAGAAAGTCCACATGAGGATCCAGTGAGAAGGAGGCCATTTGTATGCCAGCAAGAGAGGCCACACCAGAAAACCAACCCTGCTGGCACTTTGGTCTTGAACTTCTAGCTTCCAGGACGATGAGAAAATAAACTTCTAGTGTTTAACCTACCTGGTCTGTGCTATTCTATATGGCAGCCCAAGTAGACTAATCGCCATCTGACTGTGCATGTTCTGACTTGAGCACCTCCAGTGAAATATATTTGTCTCTGTTGTTGCCAGTACCCAGCTTGATAAATCCATAGATGAATAACTGGATAGATGAAGAGATGAGCTGCCTGGATTATCCTGGATTCCAGCCATGGAATTTTAAAAAGGCCTACCTTACTTTGTTAGAAAAAAAGAAATGGAGCAATCCTCATGGAAAGCAATATTGTTAAAGGTAGGAAACTGCATGTAGTTTATTGTGATTTGTATAAAAAAGGAAAAAAAGGAAGAGATAAACAATGGATTGTATGTGCATGAAATAGCTCTGGAAGAATCTTTTCACTAAATGTCCTTTTATATTTTTTGGAGTTCAAAACCAAGTAAATGTATTACCTATTACAAATAAAAAATTTTGCCATTACAAAAATAATTTGCTCTACTGTCAATACCATTCTGACGAGGCACATCTATGCTGTCTGGGTGTACAAACTAAAAGTTTTGTTAGATATACAGAAACCTGGGAGCTGACAAATGTTTTCAGGATTACCTACCGAGTTCAATTTTCTCAATTTACAAATGAGAACAAACGAGATTCAAAAGGGGTTCATTTAGTCCAGGATTATGTTTTTGAGAAGCACCAAGCTGCAGTGCAGTTTCTCAAACTTTGGACAATCACATGGAAACCGTACAATTTCTGCCACAGCAGATCTATCATTTACTATGTAATTTCTTTAAAATGACTCAGGTGTTTTTAGGAATAAAACTGCCATATGACCCAGGAATCCCACTACTGAGCATATACCCTGGGCTTCCCTGGTGGCTCAGAGGTTAAAGCGTCTGCCTGCTACAAAGGAGACCTGGGTTCGATCCCTGGGTTGGGAAGATCCCCTGGAGAAGGAAATGGCAACCCACTTCACTATTCTTGCCTGGAGGATCCCATGGAGGGAGGAGCCTGGTAGGCTACAGTCCATGGGGTTGCAAAGAGTCAGACACGACTGAGCTAATACCCTAAGAACACCATAATTCAAAAAGACATATGTACCCAAATGTTCACTGCAGCACTATTTACAATGGCTGGGACATGGAAGCAACCTACATGTCCACTGACAGATGAATGGATAAAGAAGATGTGGGGCATATAAACAATGGAATATTACTTAGCCATAAAAAGAAATACATTTGAGTCAGTTCTAGTGAGGTGAATGAACCTAGAGCCTGTTACACAGAATGAAGTAAGTCAGAAAGAGAAAATCAAATATCAGACATTAACACACACATATATATGGAATCTAGAAAAATGGTACTGATGAGCCTACTTGAAGGGCAGGAACAGAAACACAACCATAGATAATCTGGACACAGCGGGAAGAAGATGGTAGGACAAACTGAGGTAGTAGTGTTGAAACACACATATTGCTGAATGTAAAACAGATAGCCAGTGGAAATTTGCTATATAATACAGGCTCTTGTAGCTCAGTTGGTAGAGAATCTGCCTGCAACACAGGAGACCCGCAGTGTTCAATTCCTGGGTCGGGAAGATCCACTTCCCAAGAAAGAAATGGCAACCCACTCCAGTATTCTTGCCTGCAGAATCCCATGGAAAGAGAGGAGCCTGGTGGGCTACAGTCCATGGGTTGCAAGAGTTGAACACAACTTAGCAACTAAACCACCACCACAGGGTGCTCAACATAGTACTGTGTGACAGTCTGGAGGGATGAGATGGAGTTGAGGGGTGGGAGGAAGTTTCAAGAAGGAGGGGACATATGTATTGTTATGGCTGATTCAGATTGTTGTATGGAAGAAGCCAATACAACACTGTAAAACAATTATCCTCCAATTAAAAATAAATTTAAAAAAAAAATGGGAAAAGAGATTTTTTTAAAAGACTCTTTTAATTTAATAAGCTGTACTGTTCAAGAAATTAAAGGGTTGGTGTGCTAATTATCATTTTTTCAAATACAAGTTGAAATAAAATTTTTTATTGATTTTATTAATTTGAATTTTATTTTTATTTTAGAGAAAATTTTGTGTCTACCTAAAATTATCTCATGAATCTCAACTTGGGAAACACTGCATAATGGAAAGAGTAATTTAATTGGCATACAAGAGACCTGGGTGTTCACACTTGTCTCCCGGTGACTGCTTTTTATTATTGAGCAAGTTCTTTAACCTCTCCTGAACTCTGTTTCCTCATCTCTAAATGAGAGGGCTGGACTAACGACAAAGGGGCAGACACTGAAGTTTTCTGACTCCAGGGTTCAGTGGTGGTCTACAGTTACTCAAGGTTTGCTTCTGTCAACAGGTTGCCTTTTATTTCCAGGGTCTTTATCACATCTGCTGGGATGACTTTAAACCTAGCTATAAAATACAGACATGGATTAATCATTGTGAAATGGTGGTTGGAAGGTAATTTGGTACCATCCTTCCTTAGCACTATTTGATGATACAGTATTTATAGAAATTCCACAGTATGGAATTTATTTGAAGGAAGTTAAGTGGAGATGCTGCCAAATATTCATGTACCAGCATAATCATAACAATATTAATTATAGCAAAGAATGGTTAACCACATAAGGGTATAATAATAGGAAAATGTTTCAATTAATAATTGTGCAATCTTGATGAAATTAAATATCATTTTAAACACCACTTAGTGATGTGTGAGCATAATCACAGTAAGTGTAAAAGAAGGTATCCAAACAATCATTTAGACTGTAACAATTTTTCAAACACACGCAAATACAATAGAGAAAAAAAAGAGAAAAAACAGAATAGAAGAAAAAGCACCAGAGTTAATTACAGTTGTGTCTGGATGGTAGAATTATAAAGGACTTTAATTTTCTTTATACTCTCATGTTTTTCTTACTTTATAATAAATATGTTTTTCTTCGCATCAAAAAAACATTAAACAGTATTTTTTAAATAAAAGATTAGACCTCTCCTCTGGTGCTGATCCTGTGTGAAATATCCAATCCGTTCACAAATATTAATTGACAATGTATTCTTAGACCTGAGATACAGACCATCTGTAATAACAATCTCATGACACCTCTCTCAACTCCATTTCCTGCTTTTTTTTGGTTGTTAAAGAACTGCCTGTAGAGACTCCAGAATGAGCAGGTGTCTGAGGCAGACTGAACATCTTTCCCAGAGACCCTCTCCTGCCTCCCTCTAGTCTCTTTTCACGTTGTGGAGTCAGAAAGAGGATGATGGGCTTGTCAAGGGATGTTATAGATAAAGAGGTTTGTTTCTTAATTTTAAAAGTTCAGTTAATTTGCTTTAAATTTAATTTTTTTAAGTTTTCTGTTTTCACAAGTTAACATATCTTTAACTCCACTGAAGGTGGTCTCTAACCACGCAGTTATGCCTCACTGCTGAGTTATTTTTCAGAGATTCACTTTCGGATTCCTTACTCCTCTCCAGTTTGGATAATCTTACCCCAACGGGTTGCAGTACTGGGGACTATACAGTGTTACCTAACGACATCAATACATAGGATCAAGAACACTCAGCAAGTGAGCTAAACAGTTTAATCTTATGAAGCTTAATTAACTACAAAATACTTTATGATTTTTTTTGAAGATGAATGTTAGAAGAGACAAATAAAACTACTAATTCACCAGATTAGGTGATGAACCACAGAACTCCAAGAAACAAAAAACAGTGGGGTGATTATTCTTTTCATTTAAAAGTCAGTGTTTTAAAACAAAGGGAAACTCACCTGAAAATAACCTACATGACACATCAGTAAGGGATCAGTTAAATAAATCATAGCAGATCCAGCAAATAGACACCTACACAAACATTAAATAATGAAACGGATTTCTGTGTTTTCAGATGGAAAGATATCCCAGATATACGGTGAAAACACACTGGTGCAGAACCCATTTTTAGTAGGATTATATATTGCATAAAACAAAGGATACAGATATATATACTTGTACATAAACACAGATTTCTAAAAGGAAACAAGACACTACTCCCCTCTGAAGAATGAGACTGAGGTAGGGAATGAGAGGACTTTCCTTTTAATATTATATACTTCCATCCAAAATTGTTTCCAATTCTTTCTTAACTTGTGTAAGGGATTAGTTCTACTTTCTAAAAGAAGCGTCAAAATGACTTTGTTTTGGAAAGTAAAGGTCAACGCTTTTGAGAGAAAAAAAAAAAATCTCACCTTGCCATTGACTTTTTGAAAACAGCCTTCTTAAGATAGAATTTACATAAGATAAAGTCCGCCCATTGTACAGTGTACAGTTTGTTGACTAAATTTTGTGCTGAGTTATAAGAACTCATTTGAAATGAGAAACAAAACAATCTTTCAGATAACAAGGCACAAGAATAGCTTTCGTGTCTAAAGATTTAAGCCAATTTTGCGACAGCAATGAGGATAAATAATACTCGGTCATCAGAGTATGGGGGAAAGGTCAGAACCAGAAAGTTCCATAGAGTTTAACAAACAAAAAGTAAAAAGAGAAAGAGCTAACAGTTCTCCAAGCGCAAAGGCACGAGGAGAATAAGCCATACACAGCTCGGTGGACCCTTAGGAGCAGCTGCGACTGGGGCTGGACAAACTTCTCAAAGCCGTGTGGTTTCGTCTCATCTTTGAACTTCGAACATGTCCTAACTTTCTAGTGCCTTCCCTCAGTAACCCTCCTGAAGCTGTGCACTGAGGTCAGAGGTTTCGAGGAGCAGTGGCTCGGCAGTCCGAGGACTCCTCACTGGGCGGCAATCGGGAGAGGCTGCGCCCGCACCCCTGAACCTGCATTCGCTGGACCTACTTCCCGCGCCCTGGCCCCTCCGCCCACAGAGCCCCACCGGTGACAGCACGCGGCCACCCCTCCCGCCCGGGCTCCCAACCTGTGCCCCGAAGCATATTATCTCTGAGCAGGTCCCCGCTGGAGAGGTGCTTCAGCTCGAAGTGTTTGGTGATGCGCGAGGACACGGTACCCTTGCCAGAGCCCGGCGCCCCCATGATCGCTGCGCGCAGTAGCCGCGCAGACGCCCCCATAGCTGCAGAGAGAGGCCGGGCCCGCGCGGACAGTGGAGCTTCGGCCTGAAACTGCGCGCTCACCCACTTCGCCGCCCGGGCCGGCCGGCTGGCTGCGCGGTGAGCAGGGGGCGGCCTTGTCGCCCAGGCGTTCCCGGAAGTGAAGAGACAGCCACTGGGCAACCGCGCCCGCGCCCCGCCGCTGCAGCGCCCGCCCCCCGCGACCCGCGCACCCCGCTCGTGGCCCCACCCCGCCCCGCCCCCTCCGCGCACGCCGCGCACCCTCGGCGCTCCCGCGGCGACCCCTGCCAGTGCGACGACTTCTCCGCGCGACCTGCGGCCCTCCGCGCCTCGTCCCCATCCGCCCGCTCCCCTCCGTATCGCCTCTGTTTTTCTCCGCCTCCGGGGGCCCTCCTCGGTGACCCCCGGATGTCCGCCGCTTCCCTCAGGCCCGCACCTCACACCTGTCAGGGCCCCGCCCTGTCCTGCCCAGTCCCAGCAGGAGAGACCTCGCCCGGTTCCTCGACACTTGGCCACTCCTGCCGCGCCCCCTCCTGACCTCTGACCGCCGCTTTGCTCCTCTGGATTACAGGATATCACCCTTCCCCCCAACCCTCCTTCACCCTTCACCGCTCGTGCACTCCAGGCCCTATCTTGCTCAGTCCCAGAGGATTGACCGCGCTCGCTCTCGCTTCCCCAGACCCCGGCGCGCTTCTCTGCGCGTCCCCGACTTGCTGCCCCCTCACCCTTGCTCCTCGGTCCCCAGGGTTAACAGAGGTCCTCCCCTTCTCCTCCTCCTAAACCCGCAGTCCCTCCCACTCCCTTCTCTGCTGCTGAGACTCTTCATCCTCCCTAGCTTTCTAACGGAGGTTTTTGAGGTACGTTTATCTGAGTAGTCACAGTGGGTGGCAGTGAACCCAAAGGGCTCTCCTCCTCATTTCAAAGAGGAATCCCAGTCGAAATAGAGCACAGGGTTCTAGGTCACAAGTTTGTGGAGGGCTGTCTCTTACTTCCCAGGATCACACTTTCAGATTCGAAAGTAACTGTTGCTTTTACTCGGCAGAACCTAAAAATACTGACTCTTCCTCAGGTTCTATTGTTTGCCTTCGTCCCGCCCAAACATATTGTCTCACCTATTGAGTCTATAAATACTTATTCAGTTAAATTCCCACTCCTGCAGCTGAAAGTCTAGTGGAGGAGGCAGATAAATGAGCAAGGTAATTTAAGATAAGTACTATGAACAAAATAGGGAGCTTCCCAGGTAACTCAGATGGTAAAGAATCTTCCTGCAATGCGGGAGACCTGGGTTCGATCCCTAGGTGGGGAAGATTCCCCTGGAGAAAGAAATGGCAACCCACTCCAGTATTCTTGCCTGGGACATCCCATGGACATGGGAGCTTGGCGGGCTACAGTCCACAGGATTACACAGAGTCGGACGGGACTAAGCAACTAAAACACAAACCTGAACAAAGTAAAATAGAATGCGTGGAGGAAGGCTGTTTTATATCTAGTGGTCAGTCAAGCTTTGAAGAAATGGCATTTATTTGCTCTGAGTACTGAATGGGAAGGTGGAAGGAGAGGGACAAAGTCAAGGAGAAAAGGCCCTAAAACGGCATGTTTTTCATGTTCCAGGAATAGAAACACAAGACAAAAAGACCTATTTCCTCTGTAAAATGGGCATGGAAGATTAGTTTGGAGTTGTTCAAATTATGGGTATAAAGTACAATGCCAGCCACAGGTTAAGTGTGCAGTATTACATTAGAGTCATCCATTATTGTTATCCATTTTTGTAGAAGGTCACTATGCTAAGGCAGAGAGAAGGTTCTGTGAAAATAAACAGTGCCATCCTTCACATAAGTTGCCAAATGAGTGGCTCCAAACTGCTTTCAATTTAAAGATAGAAATTATATCAGAGAGAGATGGTAAGAGAAAGCTTGCTCCCCAGTGAATCTGAGCTGGGAGAATGGGTGGGGGAATTCAATATGTAGACAGCTCTGTACATGGAAAGAAATTTAGTAGCTCATTCATATTTCTTACTAAGAAAGCAAGAATGAAAATAAAAGAATTAAATAATCAGCTCATATAGTTAGAAAAAAAATCAAAATAATGCTTTGAAAGGATTAGATAAAGAATGCAAATAAAAGGATCATAAAACTTAACAGAACTAACAAAAAAATGAAAAAGTTTGGACAAGTACAAGTTACAGAACACTGGAGAACAGGTGCATAGAGACTCCTTCTGATCTGCAAAACTGGGAACGTTTGAGGGTTTAGATACAAAAGAGAGCTCAAAGAAAATCCTGGGGTTATTTGGCTTAGAAAGAAAACAAACAAAATAGCTGAGGAACTATCCTATCAGTGGGGAGGAAAAGCTGAGTGTTGTGTTCACATCACCAGGACCCACAAAACGCCAACTAACTGCAGCTTTGCAAAAGTTTGTTGATTATGAATAAGGAATGAATAAGTAACTGTCAAACTGAGAAATCTCCTGGCATCTGGGCTTAGCACAGTCATTTGTCCATGGGCACGCACATTTGTATGGGTTGGTTCTTCTCCCTTGAACTTGTCCCAGTAGTAAAAACACTGAGCTCAAATAATACATTAAGACACCAAGAAAGTCAAAAAGAGATTTAAGAAGTGCTTGTATGTCAGGACTTGCTCTCTGGGATTCTTGAAGACGCCACATCTGAAGAAGTTTGACTGAAGGCTATGTGGACAGAAGCCCAGCAATCTGAGTGGGTTCAGCCATTCCAGCTGAGCTCCTAGTTGTAGCCACAGGATTGAACCTGTGGATAGGTGGATTATAGCTACTAGAAAAATAGAACTGTCATTAACTGAGATTGGAAAGACTATAGGAGAAACAGGTTTGAGGAAAATATTAATGCATTAATGCATTTTAGGTAAGTGAATTTGGAGATGCCTTTGGGACGTCTACAGAAATTGATAAGGTAGCAGTTAGATGTACAAATTTTGGTGCATAATAGAGGTCCAGGCTGAAGGTATAAAACTGGGGAGTTGTTGATACATTTAAATCCATGAGCCAATACAAAGTCACTTAGGGGATGGGTTTAGATGAGAGGAGAAGAAGTTTGAAATCTGAGTTTTAGGATTCTCCAGCATTTAGGGGATGAGGAAACACTGAAGGAGCCCAAGGGGAACAGCAAGTTAATTAGGAAGAAAACAGGTGTGTGTGGTATCTTGGAAGTTGATGGAATGTGTTTCAAGAAGGAGTGACAGCCATAAAAAAGAACAAAATTGAGTCATTTGCGGAAGCATGGGTGGACCTAGAGACTGCCATACAGAGTGAAGTAAGTCAGAAAGAGAAAAACAAATACTCCTTTAAGGCATATGTGTGGTATCTAAAAAATTTGGTATAGACAATCTTGTTTACAAAGCAGAAATAGAGACACAGATATAGAGAACAACAGTATGGATACCAAGAGGGAAAGAGAGGAATGAGATGAAATGGAAGATTGGAATTGACATGTATACACTATTGATCTTATGTATAAAATAGAGAACTAATGAGAACCTGCTGTATAGCACAGGGATCTACTTAATGGTCTGTAGTGACCTAAATGGGAAGGAAATCCAAAAGAGAGGGGATATATATATATATATATATATATGTATACACATAGCTGATTCACTTTGCTGTACAGTAGAAACTAACAATATTGTAAAGCAACTAAAATAAAAATTATTTTTTAAAAAAAGGAGGGAGAGATTAAATGGGTCAGAGTCTGTGGATAGAACTGAGAACCAACTGAAATTATTTCTAACTGTAAAAAAAAAAGATTATTTTTCATTTGCAATACATCGGTAAAAATATCAAAGGATAGTTTTGCCCAAAATCCCATAGCTAATCAACAGCTGAATTAGTAATTTCAAAAAATGCTGGATGAAATATAGAAAATGCTTTCTCTGAGAGGGAACTTCTGAGAATAGAATTCAAACTAACAAGGATGTTAGAGGAAAAAGGAAGAGAAAATCTAGACAGAAGAGAACAGAGGAAACAAAAGTCAGAAAATACAAGGAAATATTTTTTAACACTGCAAAAGCAACAGAAGAGGGAGCCCTCAGCGCTAAGAGAGTTTTATCATAACATTCATTCAAAAGCATAAATAAGCAAGAATATATGAGAAAACCCTGAAAAGGAAGAAAATGAGAGTCGAGCCTTAACAGTTATTAAAACATTATGAAACTTGTATAATAAGGTGGTATGAATACATAGATCAATAAAACAATAAAAAATCTAAAAATAAACCTAAATTCATCTGGAAGCTTAATATTTAATAAAGGAGGCATCTCAAATCTTGGAGAAAAAGATCTTCAGGACTTCCCTGATGGTCCAGTGGTTAAGAATTTGCCTTCCAATGCAGGGCGTACGGATTTGATCCCTGGTCAGGGAACTAAGATCCCAGATGCCTCATGGCCAGAAAAAAATCCAAAACATAAAAGCAACATTGTAATAAATTCAATAAAGACTATAGTACATACCAAAAAATCTTTAAAAAAAAGAAAAAGATCTTATTCATAAATAGTGTGAGGGTGAAGAGATAGCCAGTGGGAAAAGCACAAACCTATCTCTTTCTTCATCAAGATGAATTCGAAACAGATCAAAGGTTTACAATTTTTTAAAGAAATAAAACTATATTAATCCAGTAGAAAGTATGGGTGAATTTCTGTATAATCAAGGAGTTGGGGACATTTTTTTCCATTTATTTTTAATTGAAGGATAATTGCTTTACAGTATTGTGTTGGTTTCTACCAGAAATCAACATGAATCAGCCGTAGATTTACCCATGTCCCCTCCCACTTGAACAGCTCCTTCCTACCTCCCTCCCAATCCCACCTCTCTAGGTTGTTACTGAGCCCTGGTTTGAGTTCCCTGATTTATACAGCAAATCACATCGGCTATATATTTTACATATGGTAATGTATGTTTCCATGTTACTCTAACTGGCAAAATCTGGAGGCAGTAAAGAAAAAGACTGAAATTTGGACTGTACAAAACAACAACAAAATGTAGCAAAATGTGTAGCAATGTGTAGCAAAATACATCATAAGCAAGATAAAAAAGACAAATTGCAAAAATATTTCCAACTTACAGACAAAGGAATAATCTCCAGTGGTGTGTTCTGGAGGGGAGGGCTAGAAGGAGCCCTGACTTGTG
Organism: Oryx dammah; assembly: GCF_014754425.2. NCBI lineage: Eukaryota > Metazoa > Chordata > Mammalia > Artiodactyla > Bovidae > Oryx > Oryx dammah. The sequence continues at coordinate 11,895,043 of NW_024080444.1, read as the reverse complement.
GCATTTGCCCATGGTGTAAATACTTCCACCATAGCAGATTTTTAAATTGCCAAGATGACATCAGCTGTACCAACATGATGTCAACTGACTAACCAAATTCCTGAAAATTAAACCATCTGCACTTATAGGGCAACACCCATCAGCTCCTGCATACCATTGTAAATATCCCTACTACAGAAAGGATTTCAACAAATAGAGAAAAGAAAAACCACTCTGTGGAAAATAGGCAAGTGATATAAACACACAGTACACACGCACACAAACACAAAGAAATTAAAACTTCTATTTAACAGCCCTTGACTGAAGCGACTTAGCAGCAGCAGCAGCAGCAGCAGCAGCAGCAGCAAATGAGCCATATGAAAAGATGTTTAATCATACATATGATAAAGGAAATGCAAATTAAAACTATAATGGGATACTATTTCTCAACTATCAGATCAGCAAAAATCTAAGTTTGGCAATATAATTTGTTGACAAGGTAGTGAGGAAACGGGCATTCATATTTTGCTAGTGGAAATGAAAAAATGGTACAATCCATGGAAAAAGAAATTTGGCAGTCTCTCGCAAAATTTCATATATGTGCACTTGTCAATCCAAAAACGCCACATCTAGGAATCTAACCTAAAGATACACTGGCAGGAGACTTCCCTGGTAACCCAGTGATAAAGAATCTGCCTTGCAGTGCAGGGGACTTGGGTTTGATTCTGGTCAGGGAACTAAGATCCCACATGCTGTGGAGCAGCTAAGCCTGAGCACCACAACAGGCATAGCCTGTATGCCGAAACTAGAGAGTCCTTACACTGCGAGTGACACACAATCCCGAGTGACACAACGAAGATTACATCCCGCAACTAAGGCCTGATGAAGCCAAATAAATAAAAGGAAAGCTCTGGGACCTAGGAGCTTATTTAGAGTCTCATAAATATATATATTTTTAAGATACACTGACTTTAATACAAAAAGATGTATACAGAGAGTTGTTCAGTGAACACTATTTGTACTAGCAAAAGAGTGGAAACAATCCCAGTGTCCATCAGAATGGTCAAATAGACAAGGATCTGCTCACATACTGGAATACTACACAGCTATAAAAACATATGAGAAATATTCCACAGAGCTATGGCATTATTTTTAGTGGAAAATGGACAAGGAGGCAAAGCAGAACCATTTAACAGGGTAGGGGTGGGAGTGGGAGGGATACGAATATATCTTTATGTTTTAGAAAAATAGGACAAAATAAAAATAAAATTAAAATAAAATTAAAATTTTTGTTTTATTTAAACAAACGAAGACTGATTACCTCCAGGGAAAGGAAGGAATGGAACAGAAGGATAGGGAAGCATGTCAAATCTCTCTTTGTACTTTGGTTTATACAAATGACTTTGCTAAGTATGTAACAAGGTCTAATTTTTTTTAATGTTTACAAAAGCAAGTCTTAAAAATCAAAAGCAAAATGAAACAAATGAACTTGGTTGTGTAATGACCTGGTTCTGTCTATTTTTATAAATTGCTGCTGCTCTTTGAATAGCTTGTAGAAATCTGAGTTGTTTCCTTTGCTACTGAGGTAATGCATGTTCTGAAGTTTTGCTTTGGAATTTTCCATACCATCTCACATATCTCGCTTTGGCATTCCTGCCAGTTGACAAATACCGTAACCATGGCTGTGGAACATACTTCCTCACCAATTTTGTTCTAGCCTGAGGCATTGTTTGTAATTTGAGACAAAACTCCTATCAGAGCACTGACTTCTGTCCAGAGAGGAGACACTGTTATTCCCCTAATAATGCCTCATCAGTTGTGTCCATCCAGGACATTTCTGTCCCAGGACCCAGGGGTAAGACAGTCATATACCCATGAGGGTAATCCTCCTCCCTGAAATTCAAGAGTTTTCTGGGTCACAGGATTTGGTATTGCACTAAAGCTAAATTTGACTTTCACAAACTGATCTTGAGCAAAATAATTAACATCTCTGCTTCTGTCGCCTCATTTATGAAATAGGGGGAGGGCAATAGCATGGGGTGGCTGTGAAATTTAAATAGGATCCCATATGTAAAATGCCAGGCATATGCTGGGTGCTGCTTCTCTTCCCCTTGCTCTGCTTCCCCCTTCTTTTCTTTCCAACCTTCTTTTCATTAAGTCTTCCCTCTACCCCCTTTCTTCATTGAACAAAATGAGTTAGACCAGGGAACTCTTAAGGGTCTTCTCAAACCCTGAGTTCCTTAGAAATATTGATAAAGTGCAGTGCATTCAAATGGAAGCTTGGCCACTAGAATCTGAAATTCAAAGATAAATATAGTAGAAATGTGAGTGTAGCAGTCAATGATGATTTTAAGTGAAGAGGCGTTTAGGGGTTAAAAGCCCAGAGGAATGGGTTTCTTGGTTAGTCTTAATAATATTCTTCCAATTTGTCCAAGGGAGGAGAAATAGGGAAATGAGAGAAGGACAGAAGGAAAGAGAAAAATTGGAAAGAAAGGAGGAGATTAAAGTTTAAAAGTTAGATAAGTGTGGGTGAAAATATGGGAAAATTCACTGTCAGTAGAAATGGAAAATAATACAGTCAATTTGGAATTATGACTGACAGTTTCTCAAACAACTAAATGTAGAGTTATCATATAACCCAATTTCACTCCTAGGTATACACTCAAGAAAATGGAAAACATATGTCCACACAAAAGCTTGTACATGAATGTTCATAGCAGCATTGTGCATAATAGCCAAAAGGTGGAAACAACTCATATGTCTGTCAATGCTGCTGCTAAGTCACGTCGGTCGTGTCCGACTCTGTGCAACCCCATAGATGGCAGCCCACCAGGCTCCCGTTCCTGGGATTCTCCAGGCAGGAATACTGGAGTGGGTTGCCATTTCCTTCTGGAGTGGGTTGCCATTTCCTTCTCCAGTGCATGAAAGTGAGAAGTGAAAATGAAGTCGCTCAGTCGCGTCCATGTCTGTCAATAGATGAATGGATAAATGAAATTAATATATTCATATAAGGAAACTTTATTTGGCCACAAAAAGGAGTAAAGTACTAATACATGCTATAACATAGATGAAACTTGAAAACATTATGCTAAGTGAAAGAAGTCACATATTATGTAATTCTACTCATACATAAGTTCAGAATAGGGAAATCTATAGAACCAAACAGTAGATTAATGGTTGTTTGGGGCTGGGGAATATGGAGAACAAGGAGGATAGGGTGGTAATGACTAAAAGGTACAGAGTTTCTTTTTGAGGTATGAAAATATTATAGAGTGGACTGTAGTGATGATTGCACACATTTGTGACTCTCCTAAAAACCACTGAATTGTACACTTTAAATGAGTGAATTATATGATGTGTGAAATATATCTCAATAAAGCCATTTAAAAAATCAATCAGTACAATTCACCATATTAACAGATTAGTAAGAAAAAAAGCCTATGATTATCTTGATAGATGTAAAAAATCATTTTATAAAATTCAACACCCATTTATGATTAAAAGCTCAGAAAACTAAGAATATATGGAAACCATTGCAATTTGATAAAATGCATTTGTAAAAAACCTAAGTTAACATCACAGTTAATGGTGAATATAGTCCCCCAAATATGGGGGACAAGACAAAGATTTCAATTCTCATGGTATCTCTTTAAGAGTGCTGGAGGGCCTAGACTGTGCAGTAAACGAAGGACGAGTGGAAAGAAAACTGTCTTATTCATAAGTGAGCATGTATATAGAAAGTCCTAAAGAATCTATTAAAAAGCAACTAGAACTAATGAGTTCTAGATTCAAAGTCATACAATGTAACGGGTATCTCTTCACACTGGAAACAGACAATTGCAAAACAAAGTTTTAAAGATGCCATTTGCAATCATGTAAAAAATATTTGGGAGTATCTAACAAATTGAATACAAGAACTTAATAATTTTTTAAGAACTCAATATTGAAAGCTACTCATTTCAGAGAAATAATAGAAGATCTAAATAAATGGAAAGAAATACTATGTTTATACATCAAAACCATCCATTTTGTTACAATCTCAGTTTTCTCCCAAATCATCTATAAATACAACATAGTCTCAATCACAAATCTCAGCAGTAATTTTTTAATAAAAATTGACAAGTTGATTTAAAAATTTTTAGAAATAAAAGGAACCTAGATTAGCCAAAACAATTTTGAGAAAGAACAAAAATGAAAAACTTTACTTGATTTCAAGACTTACTATAACACTGCAGTACTAAGACAGTGTGGTATTGATGTAAAAACAGGTATATGGATAAGTGGAACAGAATAGAGTCCAGAAATAGAATCATACATAAGGTCAATTCATTTTTGACAAAAGAGAAAAAGATAGTCTGTTTAACAATGTTGCTGGAATAATAGGATACCCATGTGGAAAAACATAACCTCAATTCTTATCTCTTGCCATATGCTATAATTAACTCACAATGGACCTCCACGTAAAAGTTCAAAATGATAAAACTTCTATAAGAAACCTCACAGAAAATCTTTGTGACTTTTGTTCAGGCAAAGATTTCTTAGGCCACAAAAAGCATGAATCATAAAAGAAAAACATTATAAATTGAAATTTACCAAAATTAAAAAATTATGCTCTTTGAAAAACCAATGTTTAGAGAATGTAAAGACAAAGCATACATTGGGAGAAAATCTTTGAAAAATACTTATCTAATAAAAGGTTTGTATTCAATAATAACAAAACAGACAACATGGTAATGAAACAAGCAAAAAAAATTGGATAAATATTTCATCAAAGAAGATATATAATTAAAAAACAGGCACATTAAAAGATCCTTAATATCACTGCTCACCAGGAAAATGTAAAATAAATATAAAAAACTAGGAATAAAACTATCATATGACCCAGCAATCCCACAACTGGACATACATTCTGAGGAAACCAGAATTGAAAAAGACACATGGACCCCAATGTTCACTGCAGCACTATTTAAAATAGCTAGGACATGGAAGCAACCTAGATGTCCATTGGCAGATGAATGGATAAGGAAGTTGTGGTACATATATGCAGTGGAGTATTACTGAGGTATAAAAAGGAACACATTTGAGTCAGATGTAATGAGGTGGATGAACCTAAAGCCTGTTACACAGGGTGAAGTAAGTCAGAAAGAGAAAAACAAATATCATCCATTAACATATATATGGAATCTAGAAAGATGACATTGATGATCCTACATGCAGGGGAGCAAAGGAGACACATAAAGAGAAGGCTTTTGAACTTAATGGGAAAAAGAGAGGGTGGGATGGTTTGAGAGAATAGCATTGAAACATATGTACTACCATATGTAAAATAGGTAACAAGTAAGAGTTTGCTCTATGACACAGGACACATAAAGCTGGTGCTCTCTGACAGCCTGGAGGGATAAGGTGGGGAGGGAGGTGGGAAGGGCGTTCAGGATGGAGGGGACACATGTGTGCCTATGGCTGATTCATATTGATGTATGGCAAAAACCATCATAATATTGTAAAGAAATTATCCTCTGATTAAAATTAATTAATTAAATAACTATAATGAGAAATTGGAAGTGGTCAAACAGGAGATGGCAAGAATGAATATTGACATTTAAGGAATCAGTAAACTAAAGAGGACAGGAATGGGGTGAATTTAATCCAGATGAGCATTATATCTACTACTATGGGCAACAATCTCTTAGAATAAATGGAGTAACTCTCATAGTCAACAAAACAGTACAAAATGCAGCATTTGGGTGCAATGTCAAAAACAACAGAATGATCTCAGTTCATTTCCAAGGCAAACCATTCAATATCACAGTAATCCAAGTCTATGCACCAACCTCTAATGCCAAAGAAGGTGAAGTTGAACGGTTCTATGAAGACCTACAAGACCTTCTAGAACTAACACCAAAAAAAGATGCCCTTTTCATCACAGGGGATTGGAATTCAAAAGTAGGAAGTCAAGAGATACCTGGAGTAACAGGCAGGTTTGGCTTTGGAGTACAAAATGAAGCATGGCAAAGGCTAACAGATTTTTGCCAAGAGAATGAACTGGGCATAGCAAACACCCTCTTCAAACAGCCCAAGAGATGACTCTATACATGGACATCACCAGATGGTCAATACCAAAATCAGACTGATTACATTCTTTGCAGCCAAAAATGGAGAAGCTCTATACAGTCAGCAAAAATAAGACCAGAAGCTGACTGTAGCCCAGATCATGAACTCCTTATCGCAAAATTCAGACTTAAATTGAAGAACACAGGGAAAACCACTAGACCATTCAGGTATGACCTAAATCAAATCCCTTATGATTATACAGTGGAAGTGACAAATAGATTCAAGAGATTAGATCTGATAGACAGAGTGCCTGAAGAACTATGAATGGAGGTTCATAACATTGTACAGGAGGTGGTGATCAAAACCATCCCCAAGAAGAAGAAATGCAAAAAGGCAAAATGGTTGTCTGAGGAGGTCTTACAAAAGCTGAGAAAAGAAGAGAAGTGAAAGGCAAAGGAAAAAAGGAAAGATTATACCCATCTAAATGCAGAGTTACGAAGAGTAGCAAGGGGAGGTAAGAAAGCCTTTTTAAGTGAACAATGCAAAGAAACAGAGGAAAACAATAGAATGAGAAACAAAATAAGAGATACTAAGGGAACATGTCATGCAAAGATAGAAATGGTATGGACCTAACAGAAGCAGAAGATATTAAGAAATGGTGGCAAGAATACACAGAGGAACTATACAAAACAGAACTTAATGACCTGGATAACACTGACAGTGTGATCACTCACCTAGAGCCAGACATCCTGGAGTGCGAAGTCAAGTGGGTCTTAGGAAGCAACACTATGAATAAAGCTAGTGGAAATGATGGAATTCCAGCTGAGCTATTTCAAATCCTAAAAGATATTATGTTTAAGTGCTGTACTCAATATGCCAGCAAACATGAAAAACTCAGCAGTGGCCACTGAACTGGAAAAGGTCAGTTTTCATTCCAATCCTGCCGGGGTCCAGCCCCAGTGGATCCAGGGAATTCGAAGGGGGGATGGAGTCAGCGTCTTAGAAAGGACTATTTAATTAGAAAAGAGAGATTAGGAAAGAATAGTGTAGTAGGAAAATTAGTGGAGAAAACAGGCTGAATAACTTGGTTTACGTGGAAAGCTAATAAAGTCTCAAGACAAGAAACTTGCACCACCTACGTATGCCACCAGCACCCGCTTGAATAACGGAGGGTGCCCCGCCTTGGGCTCCCTCTCACGTGGGTCTTAGAAGCCAGGGCAAGTAAGTAGACATGGTGAGCCTCCACGCCCCAGATGGGAATTCAGCCAGAAAACAAGAGAAGGAGAAAAGACCACACAGGGGAAACCAGTCTTTCCAGTGACTGGTCCATCCTTTATTGTCCAGGAAAGCTTTTTATACTTTTGGTTGTACATAGAGATCAATAGATAATACAAAGTTATGCAGCGTCAGCAGCCCTGACTTATCAAGACCAGGCTTTCTCTCTGCATACCTAGCTGTATACACAAGTCTTAGGTGATTTACATAATCTTCTGGCCAGGAGGCCTATTAGCATTTTATGGCCCTTTTCTGATAAGGGTACGTCAACCAGAAAACTTATTTGCCTTAAAAGTGTTGTTCTTACTAAAGTCTGGTGCCACTCTCAAAAAGCACTAATTAAGGTTACATTTTTATATAGCAAGGACACAACAATTTATAACAAGGAAAGAGGAGTACAGTGATTTATAACAAAGAGAAAGTTCACTAACTCAAAAGTCTAGTGTTGCTAACATCAAAACTACTATATTCCCTTTTCTGTATCCCAATTACATTGATTAATATCCTCCAAGTGCCTAAAAGATAAAAAATATGGAGGCCTGGCAGCAGTCATTGACTCAACAGTGAAACCCATCACCAATATAATTTTTAGCTTTTTAGAAACAGACTCTATATCTTTAAGATGCTTAAAGCTTCATGCCTCTCGCAGTTGGAGGGCCGTAAACAATCACATGCGTAGTTGTAAAAATCCGGACAGACCGGTCAGGTAAGTTAGAAAGTGATCAGAGGGGTTTAAGCCGATACTTTTTTTTTTTTACGCCCAGGAGACTTATTAACTGGAGCTCTAAGTTAATTCTTTTTTAGAGAAAGGTGGTGGGGGACAGCCCTTGTTAATGTCAGAAGTGTAAGTGAAAAGCATAATACAGTACGGCAGGCAGACTCTGGTTTTGCGGGTAGATGCTCGAGAAATTCCAGTGATACTCCCTTAAGGCCGGACTCGCCTTTGCCTGTCGGACCCCTTAACCTCATGACTTTGCCACGGGCGAGACTCCTCGTGCTGGCTCCCGGCACAATCCCAAAGAAAGGGAATGCCAAAGAATGTTCAAACTACCACACAATTGCACTCATTTCACATACTAGCAAGGTCATGCTCAAAATCTTTCAAGTTAGGCTTCAACAGTATGTGAACCAAGAATTTCCAGATGTACATGCTGGATTTAGAAAAACCAGAGGAACCAGAGATCAAATTGCCAACATCCATTGATCACAGAAAAAGCAAGGGGATTCCAGAAAAACATCTACTTCTTCTTCATTGACTATGTCAAAGCCTTTGACTGTGTCGATCACAACAAACTGTGGAAAATTCTTAAAGAGGTGGGAATACCAGACCACCTTACCTGCCTCCTGCGAAACCTGTATGCAAGTCAAGAAGGAACAGTTAGAACTGGACATGGAACAGTGGTTCCACATTGGGAAAGGAGTATGTCAGGCTATATATTGTCACCCTGCTTATTTAACTTTTATGCAGAGTACATTGTATAAAATCCCAGACTGGATGAAGCACAAGCCTGAATCAAGTTTGCTGGGAGAAATATCATACCCTCAGATATGCAGATGACACCACTGTAATGACAGAAAGCAAAGAGGAATAAAGAGCCTCTTGATGAAAATAAAAGAGGAGAGTGAAAAAGCTGGCTTAATACTCAACATTCAAAAACCGAAGATTATGGCATCCGGTTCCATCACTTCATGGCAAATAGATGGGGAAACAATGGAAACAGTGACAGACTTTTTTTTCTTGGGCTCCAAAATCATTGCGGATAGTGACTGCAGCCATGAAGTTAAAAGATGCTTGCTCCTTAGAATAAAAGCTATGACAAAGCTATGACAAACCTAGACAGCATATTAAAAAGCAGAGATGTTATTTGCTGAGAAAGGTCCGTACAGTCAAGGGTATGGTTTTTCTAGAAGTTATGTACAGATGTGAGAGCTGGACGGTGAAAAAGGCTGAGTGCCGAAGGATTTATACTTTTGGACTGTGGTTCTGGAGAAGACTCTTGAGAGTCCCTTGGGCAGCAAGATCAAAGCATTGAATCCTAAAGGAAATCAACCCCGAATATTCATTGGACGGACTGATGCTGAAGCTGAAGCTCGAGTACTTTGGCCACCTGATGTGAAGTGCTGATCACTGGAAAGGACCCTGTTGCTGGGAAAGATTGAGGGCAGAAGGAGAAGGGGACGACAGAGGACAAGATAGATGAATGGCATCACGGACTCAACGGACATGAGTTTGAGCAAACTCTGGGAAATAGTGAAGGACAGGGAAGCCTGGCATGCTGCAAACCATGGGGTAGCAAAGAGTTGAACACAACTGAGTGACTGAACAACAAATAATGAGATACCAGTGTATACTACCAGAACAGCTAAAATTTAAAACCAGATCATACCAAATATCGAAGAGGATATGTTCAGTTCAGTCGCTCAGTCGTGTCCGACTCTTTGCGACCCCATGAATCGCAGCACGCCAGGCCTCCCTGTCCATCACCAACTCCCGGAGTTCACTCAGACTCACGTCCATTGAGTCAGTGATGCCATCCAGCCATCTCATCCTCTGTCATCCCCTTCTCCTCCTGCCCCCAATCCCTCCCAGCATCATATATTGCTGATGTGAATACAAAATGGTACAGTCACTTTGGAAAAGGTTGGCAGATTCTTGTACAGTTAAATGCCCACCTATCAAAAAAACAAGCAGTCTCTCTCCTAGGTTTTTACTCAAGAGACATGTAAACATATTTCCAGTATTAACCTGCCTGGGTATTCTAACAAATACCGTAGACTGAGTGGCTTAAACATTTACTTTCTTACAGCTCTGAAGGCTGAAAGTCCAAGATTAAGGTGTCATCAGGATTGGTATCTGGTGATAGCCCTCTTCCTGGGTTGCAGATGGCTACTTTCTCACTGTGTCCTCACATATCCTCTTTTCTGTGTGTTCCTGTCTTCATAATGGGTGTAACATGTTGATTTTTTTTTCTTTTACTTTTCTGTTTCATTTGAAAACATGCTTAATGAGCTCATATAATTTTTACCCTCAAAATCACCTTAGAACCAAATCTCATTTAATACAATATCACCTTTCCAAACAAAAGTGAATTTTCTTCATCTTTTTTTAGTTTTATAGAAGTATAGTTAATAACATCACCTTTTTGTTATTCATGTTGATTGATTCATTTTGATTCAATTAACATTTACTGATGTTCTAGGAATATAGCAGTGAATGCAACAAAGCCCCTATTTTCACAGAGTTTCCCTTCCATCTGTGGAAGAAAGAGAGGATAGTAATGATTACTGTGGGAGAAAAAAGAAGAAGAAAGCAAAGGAGAATTTAAATCTGCAGGCAATTCTTATAAAAATAACTGTCTTTTCAGTGAATATTTGCAGTATCTGCCTCATCAAATACTCTCTACAACAGAATGAAGTGACAAAGTCTGAAGAGCTGGGTCTTTAAATTAGAAGAGCTGGGTCCTAGCCCTGCCTCATTTATTAATTAGCTCTGGAAACTTGGTCAAGTACTTCACCATTCTGAGCCTTGCTCTGTGTGTGTGTGCTCAGTTGCTCAGTCATGTGCTACTCTTTGCACCCCTATGACTGTAGCCCACCAGGCTCCTCTGTCCATGGGATTTTTCCAGAAAGAATACTGAAGTGGGTTTCCATTTCCTCCTCTGGGGGATTTTCCCAACTCAGGGACTGAACCTGAGTTGGGTCTCTAAGCACTGGCAAGCAGATTCTTTACTGCTGAGCCACTTTGCTCTCTCAACAGTAAAATGGAGATCACGCCTGGCCCAGAGGGTGGTGAGACTCTGAAGGATTCGGCCCCCTTCATTACTATGTAAATGAGGCTCTGCCTTCAAATAAGCTTATTAGTCAAAGCTTGTGATTTGAAATTGAAATTCTCTTTTTCATTATTCCCTCCATTTTTGTCTCAAGGTTTTAAAGATTGCTATGAAAAGACAAACATCTGTTAAGACACAACATTAAGATATTATCACCTAAAACATATGTATTAAAAAATACATTTTCCAAAGTTATTCAAGTTAGTCTAAGTCGCAGAACTGTGATGCCTTGGGGCCCAGTGAGATTGGGGTTCAGATATGGTGGGAAGTCTTCAAGAACAACCTGGTTCCTGGCTCTTGGTGCTTTTAAAGAAGACCACTAGACAGAAAAGTGAATGGAAGGACCCTCAAACCTTGCCCACCTTTGCAGTTTTGCCTTGAGCTTGTGGTTCGCTTGTCTGGAGAACAACACAGAATAGGTGGATAGGCAGACGAAGACTATTTCTTAGCAAGCACTAATTGACAAGCTGAAAAGATAAAAGATTAACTGTTAAAACTGAAGCTGTGCTGTACATCTCACAAGTTTCTTCCAGGAAAGGTCCCCAGTGATATACAGAACCCTGCAGTTGAGTAAGGAATTATCACAGGGCAGTTAGAGAATTCTAAACTGCTCGGAAAAGTTGATGCCCAGACTGAAGCCAAACTGAGGAATGGGAGAGTGGTACCAAGAAAACCAGGAGGAAAGTTGTAAAGCAACTGATGATGGGAACCTGAGATAAGGGAAACCTGTAATGCCTGAGGCTAGGAATCCCCACTCTGGATGAAGACTACCGCCTCAGTCATGTGTTGAAGTTCCTGAGATGCACAGAAGGAGGCAACATTCATGTATTATTCCTCCCGCTCCACCCCACCCAACCCCCCCCAGTATTGAAACTCCTAGTGATAGGACTTGTCACTTGTATTTCACTTTACAATTTTGAAAGCACTTTCTCATTTGGTTCTTACAACTAGGTGATGATTAGGGGCTGCTCCTATTATCCCCCTTTTACAGCTAGAAAGCTGAGAGCGGCCAGTTTAACTATATTCAGTGTCAGACAATGAGAAGGCAGAGCTGGTCTTCCAACTTCTGACACAGTGCCCGTCCCACTCTCCTGTCTAGAATAAAACAGGATTGTCAAGTACAGCTGAGAAATGAACAAAGACCCAAAAGCTCTTGACCGAGGGAAAGAAGACCCATTCCAGTAGCCATTCTATGCAGAGAATTAACTTTGGAAACAGCACTGCTATTAGAGGAGGGTCGGAGGTCAAGTTGTGCTCACTCCCAGATTTCAAATAAACAATTAAATTTAGCTTTGTTGGGTCATTCTGTGGTCAGGGCCATGAGTTGAGCTTGGTCAAAGGGAAAGAAGGGTATAAGCTGAAGTGGGTTGGGCACCTGATACTTTTCTGACTCAGTGCCTCTCTTCCCATAGACATGAAGACACTCAGCATAACTCTTTGGTAGCTACAACTTGGGAAGCCTCTAAAGTGATTACTTTTGGGAATTCCCTGGCAGTCCTGTGGTTAAGGCTCCATGCTTTCACTACCAAGTGCCCGGGTTCAGTTCCTGGTCAGGGAACTAAGATCAAATACATTGTGTGGCAAAAAAATAAATTTCACCCTAAAAAAAAAGAAAAGATTACTCCTAACAAAGGCTGAGAAAGTCTGGTATATTGTCAGAGATCTAGGATGCCTAGGCAGCCTCTACTTTTGAGGAACCTAATGTAGAGATACAAGAATCCCTGAAACAGTGTAAAAATTTGGTCAGAGAATGTTTTCCTATATCAGTGTATTAGTTCACAATTGTTACAGTAATGCTCTGTAACAACAACACTCGTATCTTAGTGACACACAACCACAAAAATTTATTTTCTTGCTCACAAGTCTACGGTTTGACTTGGCCCCTTGGGGTTGAGGCTGCTCCTTGGTCTTCATCACTCCAGGCCCAGTGGCTAACAAGGTCATGGCTGGTGAATAGCATAAGCTCAAAAGAACAAGCCAAACCTCACGAGCACATTTAAAGCCTCTCTTTGTGTCACAGTGTCACTACTCCTGCACCGGCCAGAGCAAGTCACGGATGCCAAACGGGGATGTGCTTTATCCTAGTGCAAAGTCCTTTAGCAAAGGACATGGATGTAAAATTCTAAAATATGGAGGGAATGAAACACGGGGGGCAATGATCCAGTGTTACCACAGTTAGTAATCTGGCAATGAACATTATTATGAATAATATATAAAGATAAAAAAATAATAGTTATCATCTACTGGGCTTCCCTGGTGGCTCAGACAGTAAAGAATCTGCTGCAATGCAGGAGACCCAGGTTCAATCCCTGGGTCTAGAAGATCCTCTGGAGAAGAGAATGGCTATCCACTCCAATATTCTTGGCCAGAGAACTCCACGGACAGAGGAGCCTGCCGGGCTATAGTCTATAGGATCACAAAGAGTCAGACACGACTGAGCGACTAACACAACACTAAGTCTTACTAAGTGTTAGGCACTTTTGTTAAGTATCTTGCATGTATTAACTCATTCAATCCTCACAACAACTCTATGAGGTAGATACTAATATGGTCTATATTTTACAGATGAAACAGCCAAGGCATAGTAGGATGAAGGAAGAATTAAGGTCACATAGTAAATGTCAGAGTAGGGTAGTGACATTTATACTAGAAAAGAACACTGCCCATTACCTCTCTCCCTTCTGTGTCTCTCCTACTCTTCTCTGCCCCTCCCCAACCCTGTCCCTCCCTTTGTGTGCCTTGTCTTGTGAAAGACAACCCTGATAACCTAAACCAGAACCCTTAAGGTCGTCCTTGGACCCCTCACACTTGCTCCCTGCCCCGTGTGTCAGCCATTAGTTTCCACTGTCTGTACCTTCTTAAGTCTTCCCAGTCTGCTCCCTCCTCTTCATCCTCTGCCCATTGCCTCCACTCAGAGCCCTACCACTTCTTTACCAAAGGATGCTCTGCTTTTCGTCCTGCACACTTAGTTTGCTGCCAGAGAGATTTTTCTAAAATACAGATCTGGCCAAGTCAATCTCCTATTTAAAAAGTTTCTTTTAAAAAATAAAAATAAAAAATAAAAAAATAAAAAGTTTCTTTTTTATTTATTATTTTTTTTTTGAAAGTTTCTGCATTCCCTGGAGCTTTTAGCATAAAGTTAGCCTAGTATTCCACACCTTTTGTTTTCTGACACTCTGTCACACTTCAAACTACCTTCCAAAATTAAAAGACGCTTACTTCTTGGAAGGAAAGATGACCAACCTAAAAAGCATATTAAAAAGCAGAGATATTTCTTTGCCAACAAAGGTCTATCTAGTCAAAGCTATGGATTTTCCGGTAGTCATGTATGGATGTGAGAGTTGGACTATAAAGAAAGCTGAGCACCTAAGAATTGATGCTTTTGAACTGTGGTGTTGGAGAAGACTCTCAAGAGTCCCTTGGCCTGCAAGGAGATCCAACCAGTCCATCCTAAAAGAAATCAGTTCGGAATATCCGTTGGAAGGACTGATGCTGAAGCTGAAACTCCAACATTTTGGCCACCTGATTCAAAGAACTGACTCACTGGAAAAGACCCTGATGCTGGGAAAGATTGAAGGCAGGAGGAGAAGGGGACAACAGAGGATGAGATGGTTGGATGGCATCACTGACTCAAAGGGCATGAGTTTGAGTAGACCCCGGGAGTTGGTGATGGACAGGGAGGCCTGGTGTGCTGCAGTCCATGGGGCCACAAAGAGTCAGACACGACTGAGCTGAACTCAACTGAACACTACCTGCAGGTCACATGAAATTTCGTGACTTCTTGCCTTTTCATATAGTGCACCCTCTGCCTGGATTCTCTGTTCCACTTCTTCACCTCATCTAGAGTCTTACCTTTGGGGAAGCCTTCTCCAATCTATTCCCTATTCTGATTAGACATCTTTTCTCTGTGTCTTCAGTAGACTCTGCCATAGGATGTGGCATTTACCGGGCTATATTTCAATATTATTCCGCTGTCTACTTCTCTGTCATTAATTTTCCTCAAAATATGATTTGTGGGCCCCCCTGCTTCAGAATCACCTGGGAATTTTGTTGAAAATCAAGTTCCTGGGACCTGTCTCAGTCCCATCAACTCAAAATCTTTGCGGGATGGAGCCCAGGAGTGTGCATTTTAGAAAGTTCCTGAGATGATTCCGACTTATACCAAGATTCGGACCGTCCTAGACAAAACAAAACTGCGCCCATGCTTTCTCGTACCTCTAACATCTAGCATAGTGCTTGACACAAAGTAGGCACACAATGAAGGTGTTCCGAATGAATGAGTTAAGTGAGCGGCACTAGTCAAGGCAACACAAATATAAAGCGAGTATTCAGCGACTGCAATACCAGATTCCAACAGATGGCGCTGTGTCAACATCTGTGTTTTAATCCAATGGGGAGGAGGAAGACGGGAAATTTTGTTTTACAGGAATTCAAGACTAGACTGCTGCGTAATTGAATTTATATTTTCCTACCCAGTTTGTCTATCATTGTCCCACTTGAATGATTAAATTGATTTCTGAAGGCATGAAAACTTAGACAAGAAAAACAAGTGGAAAAAGTCTGGTAGCAGAAAGAGCTGAGCAGGTAATGAAAGAGAAGGGAAGGATATGCTGATTACCCCTATTTCCATCTTGTTAATGGAAAGCTGCTCCCAGCCCGCACTAAGTGTTATGAAATTCCCCAGAAAGTTCAAAAGAATAAGCCATTTCTCCAAGAGGGTGGAGTCATCCTGTAATTCTGTTAGTCATCCACGTTTCCTTTACAGACTGTCAAATGACTACATGACTAACCTTTTAAAATCCTTTCCCTAGTAGTACAAAGTCTGAAAGCCTGAGTATTCCTCCTGGTCTGAATACTTTATTCTCCTGAGGTGTTGGAAGCGAGCTTCACAGTCTAGAAGCCAGGGCCCCATAGACCACTCTTCCTCCCGCTTCCAGCCTGCCCTCTCGACCCCCAGGGGCATCCGTGTGCAAATAACTGATAGGGCTGGCATAGGGCACTGGGAAGACTATCAGCAGGGCCAGAACGAGAGGCTGAGCTGTTTTCCTCCCAGCACAGAGCTTTCTGCCAGAGGCCCTGTGGGGGGGAAGGGGTGGAGGAGGGGCTTCTATCCCCTGCACGTAGAGGGGAGCAGTAGACACAAAGATAGACACAAAGGAGAAGCAAAACCCCTGCACAGCCTCCCAGCCTTACTGGGAAGGCGCAATTGAGAGGCATCACACAAATTTTGACCTGGTAGAAAATAACTTGCAAGTTCTGAATGACTCAGTATAAACTAGATGGAAGTGCTTAAAAGAAATGAGAGACAATACAGTTTCCCTTTTGCTTTCTTTTTACTCCTTGAACTGTCAAGTTCAAAAGTCACTAAATGTCATTTGTGGGGGGCAAGGAAGTTGGGACTTCCTGGATGGCTTCTGGTCACAGCAGCAGGCAAGAGCATTCTCCCAGATCCCCCACATGGGTCTGGTTGTCCTCAGGATGAGGGGTAGATGAGGACAGTTGCGGGGAGGTTGAGAGTACCAAGCAGGAGAGTGCCTGGTGGCAGATGTTCCTGTCTTTGTCCAGTGTCCCCTCCCCCAACCCAGGAGCAGGGTCATATCTGGGCTCAAGGGAGCTGTCTCCTGGAAGCAGGAGGGCCAAGTCTGCTGCAGCTGCAGGTAGCACCCAGTGTCTCTGACCAAACTGAGCATTGGGCCTCAGAGAACAAACGTGTTTTTACAGAATCTGAGCAGCTTGAGGGGTAAAAGCAGAAGCACTACCAGTACTCTTTCCAGGAAGTCGAGGGCCTTGCCCAGGTGGCTGAGGTGAGAGTAACCAGCTGGGGGTGGGTTCCAGGGGCCACACAATGCAACACGTGTTACAGCAAGGGAAGCAGATCTGGCTCATGTGGTCTGGGAAGGGCATCCTGGAGGAGAGCAGGAGGCCAGCCAGCCAGAGGCCCTATACCTGTGGGGAACGCCTTGGCCAACAGGAGTGAACTGAGCAGCGGGCCAGGACTCAGCCTTAGGATAGCCGGGGATCACGTGGGGCTGACACTGTCTCTCTCTGCTGGCTGCAGGGAGAGCACATCATCTAGACCAGAGACAGGGAGGTGAACTTCCTCCTGACCCACAGGGGATTGTGGAGGGCAGTGCTTCCTCCTGCAAGGGATCCTGCCTGTGGCAGGATGGGCAAGAGTAGGGTGGCCCTGCTGGATGCGGGAGTCTGGGGGGAATCCCGCTCCCTTAAGTCAGGGGAGGGTTAGGAGGAGGTGCTGCTGAAGAACTCTGACAGACTCTTCCTGCCCTGGAGGCTGTAGAAGATAAACTTGGCCTGATAAAAACCGAGCCAAGGTCAAAGTTGCTCTGGGCTGGGTCTCCAGCTGGGATAGGGATCAGCCACTGGCTGCCCAGAGGATTGGGTTCTCTCTGTAAGAGCTGGGTTTAAGGGATGAGGTCATGGGAGTCCGTTCCCTGGTGGGTGTTAACTATTGTGATTGCAGGGCTGGTTCCTCCATCTTCTTAGATGGTTGATTAGGTGCAACATGGAATTCCTGATATCAGTCCTCAAACCCATTCTTCTCTCATATTCCTCATCTTGACTGGTACCACCATCTACCAGATTGTTTAAACCAGAGAGCTAGACGTGATATTTGGTTTGGGTCTTCCCCTTCATATCAAATCCATTAGCAAGTCCTATCATTTCTGCGTCTGAAATATATCTCTAATATGCCCACTTCCTTCTCTCTCCACAATAATCAAAACCATCTGTCATCTGCTGCCCAGACAATGGGGGGACCCACTTTGTTGGTCTCATCACTTCCTCTTTAGGAACCCCCTCCCCCAGTCTGCATATCACCCACCAACCAGTAGACCCTCTCTGTGATTCTTGGGCACCCTGGTTATTTATTTCCTTCAGAGCACTTGTCACAAGTTGTATGTTTATTTTTGTCTAGCACTTTATTGTACATCTCCTTCACTAGCTCATGGCACCATGGGGCGGGGGATCTCGCCTGTTAACCTCTTTGCATTCTTGTATCCTTTCTGCCTAGCACAGTGTCTGGCACAGACTACATAGTTTTTAAATGAATGACATCAGGTCTAAGAGTTTAGATTTTAGTTAGTAAACAATGAGAACATATGACACATTTCAGAGAAAGGACTAATAAAACATAAGGACGTGTTGGGGGAATAATGAAGCAACTTGATGGACATGAATTTGAATCCTCCTTACTAACATATTTCCAATTAATGAGGCTTAAACCTGACCTGCCTCTTGAGAAACCTATATGCAGGTCAGGAAGCAACAGTTAGAACTGGACACGGAACAACAGACTGGTTCCAAATAGGAAAAGGAGTATGTCAAGGCTGTATATTGTCAACCTGCCTATTTAACTTATACGCAGAGTACATCATGAGAAACACTGGGCTGGAAGAAGGACAAGCTGGAATCAAGATCGCCGGGAGAAATACCAATAACCTCAGATATGCAGATGACACCACCCTTATGGTAGAAAGTGAAGCGGAACTAAAAAGCCTCTTGATGAAAGTGAAAGAGGAGAGTGAAAAAGTTGGCTTAAAGCTCAACATTCAGAAAATGAAGATCATGGCATCTGGTCCCATCACTTCATGGGAAATAGATGGGGAAACAGTGTCAGACTTTATTTTTTGGGGCTCCAAAATCACTGCAGATGGTGACTGCAGCCATGAAATTAAAAGACACTTACTCCTTGGAAGAAAAGTTATGACCAACCTACATAGCATATTCAAAAGCAGAGACATTACTTTGCCAACAAAGTTCTGTCTAGTCAAGGCTATGGTTTTTCCACTGGTCATGTATGGATGTGAGAGTTGGACTGTGAAGAAAGCTGAGCACTGAAGAATTGATGCTTTTCAACTGTGATGTTGGAGAAGACTCTTGAGAGTCCCTTGGACTGCAAGGAGATCCAACCAGTCCATTCTAAAGGAGATCAGTCCTGGGTGTTCTTTGGAAGGAATGATGCTGAAGCTGAAACTCCAATACTTTGGCCACCTGATGCAAAGAGTTGACTCATTGGAAAAGACTCTGATGCTGGGAGGGATGAGGGGCAGGAGGAGAAGGGGACGACAGAGGATGAGATGGCTGGATGGCATCACCGACTCGATGGACATGAGTTTGGGTGAACTCCAGGAGCTGGTGATGGACAGGGAGGCCTGGTGTGCTGCAATTCATGGGGTTGCAAAGAGTTGGACATGACTGAGCAACTGAACTGAACTGAACTGAACTGATCTGAAAGTGTCTGGTGTTGTGAAATTCAAGGCGGAATTCTGGAGACAGTTTAAAGGAGGAATCTTTTTTCCCCAGTTTTATTGAGAAATCATTGATATACGTCACTGTATAATTAAGATGCACAGCAAGATGGTTTCATTTACGTATGTTGTAAAGTGATAGCTACAATAGGTTTGACTCATACTCATTTTCTCATAAAGATGCAATTTAAAAAAGAAGAAAAGAATAAAGGAAAAAAATTTTCTCCCCTTTATGAGATAAAAGGAGAATTTCTGTCTTTGTAAATATGTGGAGAACAAAAGAGAGGGGCATTGATGTTGTAAGTCTGGTGAACCAGAAAACTATCATTACTCCCTCTCTTAAAAAGAAAAGGGATGACATGACTGGAAAAAAAACCTCAGATTTGAGCAGAAGATTGAGTTTGAGATGATTATAAATATTTCTTATGGGCCACTGAAAACAGCCTAACAGGGAAACTTCTTTGACAATTTAGTCAGCCATGAAGTAGTCATTGAGTTTATTAAAGTTAAGGAATTACAATAAATTCTTTAATTCTAGCAGAAAGGAGAGAGTTAAAACTTTAACATTCTGAATCCTGTGTTTAAGGAGACAATTTTGTGCCATGATTTTGTTACAGAAAGCACGACCATTAATAGATATGCCACTGGCTATTGAATATAGAAAGATTTTATTGTATGAGTACCAGTCATATATGGTTTAATTTCTACTTATGACAATATATAATGTTTTATAAATTAGAGGGAAAGGGGAAAACTTTTTTAACTAAAAAATAAAGATTCATTATGTCTATTGCTGACTATCCTTGGGGTGAGCACTTGCCTTTATACACCAAGCATATGTAAGCACAGAAGTTACTAAATGTTCCCAGAAATTTCCCTCCAAGAAGTACACACATGTTGATGTTTCTTGGAATTTCCTGCAGCTGGTTTCCCTTCTCTGGTTTTAGACAGCCTTGGTCCCCAAAATCACTGGGCTAGAATTATATAATAAGTCCATGGTTCCAGTACTTCTCCTGGAAGGCAAAATTCAGGAGTTTGTCCTTTCTGTAAAATAATAATAAATTATAGTCCCAGGCCTAACTATGAGCTATTCTCTGTGTGGTTTTGATCTCTTAGAGGATCGTCCCCAGCAAAAGTGTTTTTTATGGCTTTAACTTGGGAAGGTGGTGGTGGGGAGGAGAAGGCAGGGAAGGGAGTAGAGATGAGCGCATGTCAAATTCAGAGTCGTCCAGCTTATTAGACTGAACAATGGTCCAGAGGTGAGGGACTGGGAAGAGAAAGGTCTGGAAATAATGACATTGAGAAATAGACCAAATTCAGCCAGTTCAGTCACTCAGTCGTGCCCAACTTTTTGCAATCCCAGGGACTGCAGCACGCCAGGCTTCCCTAACCATCATCGACTCCCAGAGCTTGCTCAAACTCATGTGCATCGAGTCAGTGATGCAATCCAACCATCTTGTCCTCTGTTGTCCACTTCTCCTCCTGCCTTCAATCTTTCTCAGCATCAGGGTCTTTTCAAATGAGTCAATTCTTCACATCAGGTGGCCAAAGTATTGGACTTTCAGCTTCAGCATCAGTCCTTCCAATGAACACCCAGGACTGATCTCCTTTAGGATGGACTGGTTGGATCTCCTTGCAGTCCAAGGGACTCTCAAGAGTCTTCTCCAACACCACAGTTCAAAAGCATCAATTCTTCGGTGCTCAGCTTTCTTTATAGTCCAACTCTCGCATCCATAAATGACTACTGGAAAAACCATGGCTCTGACTTGATGGACCTTTGTCGGCAAAGTAATGTCTCTGCTTTTAAATTGCTGCCCAAGTTTGTCACAGCTTTTCTTCCAAGGAGCAGGTGTCTTTTAATTTCATGGCTGCCGTCACTATCTGCAGTGATTTTGGAGCCCCCCAAAATAAAATCTGTCACTGTTTCCATTGTTTTCCCATCTATTTGCCATGAAGTGATGGGACCAGATGCCATGATCTTTGTTTTTTGAATGTTGACTTCTAAGCCAATTTTTTCACTCTCCTCTTTCACTTTCATCAATAGACTTCTTAGTTCTTCACTTTCTGCCATATGGGGGGTGTCATCTGCACATCTGAGGTTATTGATATTTCTCCTGGCAGTCTGGATTCCAGCTTGTGCTTCATCCAGCCTGGCATTTCACATGATGTACTCTGCATATAACTTAAATAAACAAGGTGACACTATACAGCCTTAACATACTCCTTTTCAGATTTCGAACCAGTTTGTTGTTCCATGTCCATTTCTAACTGTTGCTTCCTGACCTGCATACAGATTTCTCAGGAGGCAAATAAGGTGGCCTGGTATTCCCATCTGTTTCAGAATTTTCCACAGTTAGTTGTGATCCACACAGTCAAAGGCTTTGGCATAGTCAATAAAGCAGAAATAGATGTTTTCTGGAACTCTCTTGCTTTTTCTATGATCCAGCGGATGTTGGCAATTTGATCTCTGGTTCCTCTGCCTTTTCTAAATCCAGCGTGTACATCTGGAAGTTATCAGTTCATATACTGTTTAAGACTCACTTGGGGAATTTTGAGCATTACTTTGCTATCGTGTGAAATGAGTGCAATTGTGCGGTAGTTTGAACATTCTTTGCCATTGCCCTTCTTTGTGATTGGAATGAAAACTGACCTAACCCAGTTCTGTGACCACTGCTGAGTTTTCCAACTTTGCTAGCATATTGAGTACAACATTTTCACAGCATCATCTTTTAGGATATGAAATAGCTCAGCTGGAATTCCATCACCTCTACTACCTTTATTTTTAGTGATGCTTCCTAAGACCCACCTGACTTCACACTCCAATGTCTGGCTCTAGGTGAGTGATCACACCATCTTGATTATCTGGGTCATTAAGACATTTTTTGTATACTTCTTCTTTGTATTCTTGCCACCATTTCTTAATATTTACTGCTTCTGTTGGGTCCATACTATGTGCCCTTCTTTGCATGAAATGTCCCTTTGGTATCTCTAATTTTCTTGAAGAGATCTCTAGTCTTTTCCATTCTGTTGTTTTCCTCTATTTTTGTGCAATGATCACTGAGAAAGCCTTTCTTATCTCTCCTTGTTATTCTTTGGAACTCTGCATCCAGATGGGTATATCTTTCCTTTTCTCGTTTGTCTTTCGCTTCTCTTTTCTCAGCTATTTGTAAGGCCTCCTCAGACAAATATTTTGCCTTTTTGCATTTCTTTTTCTTGGGGATGGTCTTGGTCAGTGCCTCTTGTACAATGTCATGAACTTCTGTCTATAGTTCTTCAGACACTCTGTCTATCAGATCTAATCCCTTAAATCTATATCTGACTTCCTCTGTATTGTGAGGGATTTGATTTAGGTCATACCTGAATGGTCTAGTGGTTTTCCCTATTTTCTTCAATTTAAGTCTGAATTTGGCAATAAGGAGTTCATGATCTGAGCCACAGTCAGCTCTTGATCTTGTTTTTGCTGACTATATACAGCTTCTCCATCTTTGGCTGCAGAGAATATAATCATTCTGATTTCAATATTGACCGTCTGAAAATGTCCATGTTGTAGAGTCATCTCTTGGGTTTTTGGAAGAGGGTGTTTGCTATGACTAGTGCGTTCTCTTGGCTAACTCTGTTAGCCTTTGCCCTGCTTCATTTTGTACTCCAAGGCCAAACTTGCCTGTTACTTCTGATATCTCTTGACTTTCTACCTTTGCATTCCAGTCCTCTATGATGAAAAGGACATCTTTTTTTGGTGTTAGTTCTAGACTGTCTTGTAGGTCCTTATAAAACCGTTCAACTTCAGCTTCTTTGGCATTAGTGGTTGGGGCATAGACTTCGATTACTGTGATACTGAATGTTTTGCCTTGGAAATGAACAGAGATCATTCTGTCATGTTTGAGATTGCACCCAAGTACTGCATTTCAGACTCTTTTGTTGACTATGAGGGCTACTCCATTTCTTCTAAGGGATTCTTGCCCACAGTAGTAGATATAATGGTCATCTGAATTAAATTCACCCATTCCAATCCATTTTAGTTTATTGAATCCTAAAATGTCAGTGTTTACTCTTGCTGTCTCCTGTTTGACCATTTCCAATTTACCTTGATTCACGGACCTAAATTCCAGGTTCCTATGCAAATTTGTTCTTGACACTATCGGACTTTACTTCCATCACCAGTCACATCCACAACTGAATGTTGCTTTTGCCTTGACTCTGTCTCTTTATTCTCTCAGGAGTTATTTCTCCACTCTTCTCCAGTAGCATATTGAGCACCTACTGACCTGCAGAGTTCATCTTTCAGTGTCATATATTTTTGCCTTTTCATACTGTTCATGGGTTCTCAAGGCAAGAATACTGAAGTTGTTTGCATTCTTTTACCTAGTGGGCCCCGTAATTGCTACAGTGTTGTCATAGCAAAACATTGGAAATTGTTGTGGATTGTTGAATAAAATGGCCCATCCACACAAATGCAGCTGTAAAAAGAAATGAGAAAGAACTGTGTGTTCTTCTGTGGAGTGATTTCTAACACATATTTATCAGTTGAAAACTGACATGAAGAAAGTTATATATAATATGATACTGGTTATCTAAGAAAGCTGAAAAGAGAGAGAATAAAACTGTATTTTATAAAATAAGGGTAAACTAAAAACATTAAAAAATCTGTCATTTATATGGGGGAGGGAAGGGACAAGAGAGAAAGGATGGAAACACTAGCTACATTTTTCTACATATACTTGTGTTTTGTAAATTTTTCCTAATTGTGAAACAAAGTTAAACATTTTTTAAGTCCCTAAAATTGGAAGCAAATGAAACAAATAAGCCTAAGTCTATAATGAGTAGATGGAATAACTACAGAGAGTGGAACTATTTTAAGACTTTTAAAACATAGGAAATTCCCTATACATCCCTTCTGGTGTATACTCTGGGGACAAAAACAAGTGCTGTAAGTTCTTTTTTATAATTGTATTGTTGATGTTAGAATTATTGTTCTGACACTAGGTTTGTGTTTTGTGGGATAAAGCAAATGAGTAATTATGTTGGGGTCCTTGGGAACCAGGTTTTTTTTTGAGGTGGGGAAGACAAAGGAAGCAGAGATACAAATGTAAGAATAATGGAATTAACTTAAATACCTTGAATCCTGAATGGAAGTACCACTACAAATTCACAGTATATTTTTATCTTAAAAAGAAAAAGTATTTCTCTGCTTTGTCTCCTGAAAAAGACTAGAAACAAGCACAATGCAGTAGATTACCCAGATCTACTTAGTGGCCTCCAGTTCCCACTAAAAGAAGTGAGAACTTCTTAGGAAAATAACTGATTCTAGATGAGAGACAGAAAAGATACAGGTTGATTCTGGAACACCATCTCATCCAAGAAAGCAAGGATGTTATTAGGATACAGTTGAATAAGGCAAAAAAGTTCAGCAACCAAGAGTCACTTCTTGGGACTTGCCTGGTGGTCCAGTGGCTAAGACTCTGTGCTCCCAATGCAGGGGGCTCAGGTTCAATCTGGTCAGGGAAGTAGATCCCACATGCCACAACTAAGAATTCACATGCCACAGCTAAAGATCCTGCATGCTGCAACTATGACCCAGTACAGTTAAATAAAATAAATAAATATTTAAAAGAAGAAAAGAGAGTCACTTCTTAGAGAGAGGGGATAATTTGATTATTATTAAGAATATTAATTGCAGTGATTTAAGTCATATCAAATATGTTTAAATTAATGATCTCATAAAGGCTCACATACTCCCAAATCCCCAAAGGACACCTTTGCAGAACTCATTATTTTGAAAATTGGTAGATAAATGAAAAGGAACAAACGCAGATCTTACATTTCCTCTGTGAAATACTCAGGTAACCAGATACTAGATGAGAAGGTTTCTCTTCATGTAGATATTTGACTTAATAAATGAAAAAGAAATAAGTGAGTTTGAAAATCACCATTGTGCAACCCCTCCTGATGAATTAATGGAGGTAGGCAATGCTCATCCCTGGCTGCCAACATGAAAAAGAAGAGCCGTCTAGACATTCTATGCCTCATGACAGAGGTGTACATTCTACCTATAGAGTATGCCTTCTGCTCCCCAGTGCCCCATTACCCCAGATTTGATCCTGAATCTTATGAGTCCTCTAATATCAGTTACTCTCAATGTTTTCGTTCCTAGGATACATTTGTCAATATCTGGAGATTGTTTTTGGTTGTCTCAGTTGGGAGAGGTAGTGCTCCTAGTATCTTGCAATTAAAAACCAGGATTTCTGGAACCCTCTTGCTTTTTCCATGATTCAGTGGATGTTGGCAACTTGATCTCTATTTCCTCTACCTTTTCTAAATCTAGCTTCTACATCTGGAAGTTCTCCATTCACGTACTGTTGAAGCCTAACTTGAAGGATTTTGAGCATTACTTTGCTAGCATGTGAAATGAGTGCAATTGCATGGTAGTTTGAGCATTCTTTGGCATTGCTTTTCTTTGGAATTGCAGTGGAAACTGACCTTTTCCAGTCCTGTGACCACTGCTGAATTTTCCAAATTTGTTTTTCATATTGAGTGCAGCACTTTAATATCATCATCTTTTAGGATTTGAAATAAATCAGCTGGAATTCCATCACTTCCACTAACTTTGTTCATAGTAATTCTTCCTTAAGGCCCACTAGTCTTCACACTCCAGGATGTCTGGTTCTAAGTGAGTGACCACACCATTGTAGTTATCTGGGTCATTAAAACCTTTTTTGTGTAGTTCTTCTGTGTATTGTTGCCACCTTTTCTTTAATCTTTTCTGCTTCTGTTAGATTCTTGTCATTCTGTCCTTTATTGTGCCCATCTTTGCATGGAGTGTTCCCTAGGTATCTCCAGTATTCTTGAAGATATCTCTAGTCTTTTTCATTCTATTGTTTCCCTCTATTTCTTTGCATTGTTCATTTAATAAGGCTTTCTTGTCTCTCCTTACTATTCTCTGGAACTCTGCATTCAGTTGGGTATATATTTCCCATTTTCCTTTGCTTTTTGCTTCTCTTTTTTCTCAGCTATTTATAAAGCCTCCTCAGAAAACCACTTTGCCTTCTTGCATTTCTTTTTCTTTGGCATGGTTTTGGTCACCACCTCCTGTACAATGTTATGGACCTACATCCATAGTTCCTCAGGCACTCTGTCTACCAGATCTAATCTAAAATGCTCAAAACCCTTAGACTAGGCTTCAACTGTATGTGAACCAAGAACTTCCATATGTACAAGCTGGATATAGAAAAGGCAGAGGAACCAGAAATCAAATTGGCAACATCTGTTGGATTAAAGAGAAAGCCAGGGAATTCTAGAAAAACATCTACTTCTATTTCATCAACTATGCTAAAACCTTTGACTGTGTGGATCACAACAAACGGGAAAATTTCTAAAGAAATGGAAACCCCAGACCACCTTACCTGCCTCCTGAGAAACCTTTATGCAGGTCAAGAAGCAACAGTTAGAATCTTATACAGAACAACTAACTGGTTCAAAATTAAGAAAGAAATATGTTAAGGCTGTATATTGTCACCCTGCCTATTTAAATTATATGCAGAGTACATCATGTGAAATGCTAGGCTGGATGAATCACAAGCTGGAATCAAGATTGCCAGGAGAAATGTCACCAATCTCAGATATGCAGAAGATCCCACTCTAATGGCTGAAAGCAAAGAAGAACTAAAGAGCCTCTTAAGGAGAGTGAAAGAAGAGAGTAAAAAAGCTGTCTTAAAACTCAACATCCACAAAAGCAAGATCATGGCATCCAGTCCCAACACCTCGTGGCAAATAGACGGGGAAAAAGTGGGATCCCAGATCACTGTAGACAGTGCCTGCAGCCATGAAATTAAAAGACACTTGCTCCTTGGAAGAAAAGCTATGATAAACCTAGACAGCATATTAAAAAGCAGAGACATCACTTTGCTGACAAAGGTCCATAGAGTCAAAGCTATGGTTTTTCTAGTACTTATGTATAGATATGAGAGTTGGACCATAAAGAAGGCTGAGCACTGAAGAATGGATGCTTTTGGATTGTGGTGCTGGAAGACTCTTGAGAGTCCCTTGGACAGCAAGGAGATCAAATCAGTCAATGCCAAAAGAAATCAACCTGAATACTCATTGAAACGGCTGAAGCTGAAGCTGAATCTCCAGTACTTTGGTCACCTGACATGAAGAGCCAACTCACTGGAAAAGACCCTGATGCTGGGAAAGATTGAAGGCAAAACGAGAAGGGGATGGCAGAGGATGACATGATTAGATTGCATCACCAATTCACTCGACATGAGTTTGAACAAACTCCAGGAGATAGTGAAGGACAGAGGAGCTTGGTGAGCTGCAGTCCATGGGGTTAAACTGTCAGACACGACTTAGCGGCTGAACAACAACAACTAGTTATCATCCAAATATAAATGGGACTCGGGCTCAATAGTTCCAACCTTCTTAGATGTTCCCTTAGGAGAGAGGCATTTGTCATAGAAGGACAGACCATTTGACTTGTATTTCTTGAAACTCAGAAAGTCTCCATCAACACCTTTAACACCTTTCATAAGACATTTAATCAGGTGTGGGAGAGAACACAGACTTTGGAAGTCATACAGATCTGGGTTTGAAAACCAGTGTAGTAATTTTCCATTGCTATGTAACAAATTACCACAAACTTAGTTGCTTGAACTTGCACTAATTATCTCACGGTTGCTGTGGGTCAGAAGTTCAGGCATGGCTTCATTGGGTTCTTTGTCTCAGAGACTCTCAACCTGGACTAGGTTCTTATTTGGAGGTTCTACTTCTAAAACTTCAACTTCTAAACTAGTGACTTCACTTGGATGTGTAGCTTTATGTATTTCATCAAATTTGCAAAGTTTTGGCTCACATATTCTTTCTATCCCTGTCTCTCTCTCCTCTTTGTGAGACTCCCATTATGTGTATGTAAACATATTCCTTTTTTTTTTTTTTGGCCACACGGTGCTGCTTATGGGCTCTTAGCTCCTGACCAGGGAATCAAACCCATCCCCACTGCAGTGGAAGTGCAGAGTCCTATCCACTGGGCACCAGGGAATTACCCTCTTTTTTATTTTTTGTTAAGCTTCTCAAAGTGTGATCCTTAGGCCAGAAGCATCAATATCACTTGGGCAACTGTTAGAAATGTAAATTCTCAGGCCCTAACCCCGAGGTACTGAAGAAACTCTGAGAATGAGGCCCAGGAATATGAGCCCTCCAGGCAGTTTTAATGCATGATAAAGTTTGAGAACCAATGTTTTAGCCAGTTATAATTTATTAATACAGGCTATCCATGTGTGTTTCAGTGAATTGATTAATCAACTGTAGTCACAGTGATTAAACACCTATTAGATGCCAAGCACTGGACATACAGTGAGATGACTTCTGCTCTAAATGCTAAGACCCAGTCCTCAGGCACACTGGATCACAGAGTGTTGTTAAGAAGGCTGCCACATAAACAGGTTTCAAGAGGTGATGAGAGGGTATATATGTGGAAATGTACTTGTGACTAGTCATTGTGGGAGTGCAGAGAGGAGAGTGAAAAAGCTGGCTTGCAACTCAACATTCAAAATGTGAAGATCATGGCATCCCATCATTAAGTGCCCATGAGAAATAGATGGGGAAAAAGTGGAAACAGTGACAGATTTTATTTTCTTAGGATCCAAAATCACTGTGGTTGGGGACTGCAGCCATGAAATTAAAAGATGCTTGCTCCTTGGAAGAAAAACTATGACAAACTCAGACAGCATTTTTAAAACCAGAGACATCACTTTGCTGACAAAGGCTCACATAGTCAAAGCTATTATTTTTCCAGTAGTCATGTACGAATGTGAGAGTCAGACCATAAGGAAGGCTGAGTGCCAAAGAATGGATGCTTTTGAATTGTGGTGATGGAGAAGACTCTTGAGAGTCCCTTGGACAGCAAGGAGATCAAACCAGTCAATCCTGAAGTAAATCAACCCTGAATATTCTTTGGAAAGTCTGATGCCACCTGATGTGAAGAGCCAACTCAGTGGAAGAAAAATCTGATGCTGGGGAATATTGAGGACAGGAGGAGAAGAGGGTGACAAAGGATCAGATGGTTGGGTGGCATCACTGACTCAGTGGACATGAGTTTGAGCAAACTCTGGGAGATAGTAAAGGGCAGGGAAGTTTGGACTGCTGCAGTCCATGGGGTTGCAAAGACTTGGACACAACTTAGAGAGTGAACAACAACAAGAGAAACAACACTGGAAATAAAAAGTCATCCTAAAATTGGAGAAGTGTAAGCATTAGTTCAGACTGAGTTGAGAAAAAGCCCATTGAACCATTATGATTTGAATAAAGGACATAATAAGATAGCAGAGTTGGTGGAAGTGTGGTGTTGAGCAAATTTCTCTATAAACTGGGAAGAATGTGTTTCTACTCTGGCCTCTAAATCCATTGTTTAGCCAAGTACACTTTTATCACTATTGAAATGGGAGTAATCATGAAAGTAATTATCAGAAAAGATATATATCATTTATCATTGTGATATATATCAGTGTGAAAGAAGAATATATGAGCAGATTTTTAAAACTGTAATGGACAATTCTGAAAATAAAAGTATAGAGAATTGTATCATAAAACCTCTATGTATGTATAAGCCAAATTTTGAGGTAGTTGTTGTGACCAAAAGAGATCATGTGTATAAAGCCTTTATACAGAGCCTTAATATCAGTTCAATTCAGTCGCTCAGTCATGTCCGACTCTTTGCAGCCTCATCAACCTCAGGACATCAGGCCTCCCTGTCCATCACCAACTCCCGGAGTTTACCCAAACTCATGTCCATCGAGTTGGTGATGCCATCCATCCATCTCATCCTCTGTCAACCCCTTCTCCTCCTGCCCTCAATCTTTCCCAGCATCAGGGTCTTCTCAAATGAGTCAGCTCTTTGCATAAGGTGGCCAAAATATTGGAGTTTCAGCTTCAACATCAGTCCTCCCAATGAACACCCAAGACTGATCTTCTTTAGGATGGACTGGTTGGATCTCCTTGCAGTCCAAGGGACTCTCAAGAGTCTTCTCCAACACTACAGTTCAAAAGCATCAATTCTTCAGTGTTCAGCTTTCTTTATAGTCCAACTCTCACATGCATACATGACTACTGGAAAAACCATAGCCTTGATTAGACTTCACGGGAATTAAGACCATCCCCAAGAAAAAGAAATGCAAAAAAGCAAAATGGCTCTCTGAGGAGGCCTTACAAATAGCTGTGAAAAGAAGGGAAGCAAAAAGCAAAGGAGAAAAGGAAAGATATACCCATTTGAATGCAGAGGTCCAAAGAATAGCAAGGAGAGATAAGAACGCCTTCTTCAGCGATCAATGCAAAGAAATAGAGGAAAACAATAGAATGGGAAAGACTAGAGATCTCTTCAAAAATTAGAGATACTAAGGGAACATTTCATGCAAAGATGGGCTCAATAAAGGACAGAAATGCTAGGGACCTAACAGAAGCAGAAGATATTAAGAAGAGATGGCAAGAATACACAGTAGAACTATACAAAAAAGATCTTCACGACCCAGATAATCATGATGGTGTAATCACTCTCCTAGAGCCAGACATCCTGGAATGTGAAGCCAAGTGGGCTTTAGGAAGCATCACTACGAACAAAGCTAGGGGAGGTGATGGAATTCCAGTTGAGCTATTTCATATCCTAAAAGATGATGCTGTGAAAGTGCTGCACTCAATATGCCAGCAAATTTGGAAAACTCAGCAGTGGCCACGGGACTGGAAAAGCTGTTTTCTTTCCAATCCCAAAGAAAGGCAATGCCAAAGAATGCTCAAACTACCACACAATTGCACTCATCTAACATGCTAGTAAAGTAATGCTTAAAATTCTCCAAGCCAGGCTTCAGCAATACGTGAACTATGAAATTCCAGATGGTCAAGCTGGATTTAGAAAAGGCAGAGGAACCAGAGATCAAACTGCCAACATCCACTGGATCATGGAAAAAGCAAGAGTGTTCCAGAAAAACATCTATTTCTGCTTTATTGACTATGTCAAAGCCCTTAACTGTGTGGATCACAATAAACTGTGGAAAATTCTGAAAGAGATGGGAATACCAGACCATCTGACCTGCTTCTTGAGAAATCTGTATGCAGGTCAGGAAGCAACAGTTAGAACTGGACATGGAACAACAGACTGGTTCCAAATAGAGAAAGTAGTACCTCAAGGCTGTATATTGTCACTCTGCCTATTTAACTTATATGCAGAGTACATCCTGGGCTGGATGAAGCACAAGCTGGAATCAAGATTGCTGGGAGAAATATCAACAACCTCAGATATGCAGATGACACCAGCCTTATGGCAGAAAGTGAAGAAAAACTAAAGAGCTTCTTGATGGAAGTGAAAGAGGAGAGTGAAAAAGTTGGCTTAAAGCTCAACATTCAGAAAACGAAGATCATGGCATCTGGTCCCATCACTTCATGGCAAATAGACAGGGAAACAGTGGAAACAGTGTCAGACTTTATTTTTCTGGGCTCCAAAATCACTGCTGATGGTGATTGCAGCCATGAAATTAAAAGACGCTTACTCCTTGGAAAGAAAGTTATGACCAACCTAGACAGCATATTCAAAAGCAGAGACATTACTTTGTCAACAAAGGTCCATCTAGTCAAGGCTATGGTTTTCCAGTAGTCATGTATGCATGTCAGAGTTGGACTCTAAAGAAAGCTGAGTGCAGAAGAATTGTTGCTTTTGAACTGTGGTGTTGGAGAAGACTCTTGAGAGTCCCTTGGACTGTAAGGAGATCCAACCAGTCCATTCTGAAGGAGATCAGTCAGTCCTGGATGTTCACTGGAAGGACTGATGGTGAAGCTATAACTCCAGTACTTTGGCCACCTCATGCAAAGAGCTGACCCATTTGAGAAGGCCCTAATGCTGGGAAAGATTGAGGGCAGGAGAGGAAGGGGATGACAGAAGATGAGATGGTTGGATGGCATCACTGACTCAATGGACATGAGTTTGAGTGAACTCCAGGAGCTGGTGATGGATAGGGAGGTCTGGGGTGCTGCAGTCCATGGGGTCGCAAGGAGTCAGACACGACTGAGTGACTGATTTGAAATGAACTGAACTGACTAGGCAGAGGCTTTCAGTAATGGCTTGTGTACCAGTCAGGTTTTAAGCAAAAAAGCAAAAGAGGTTAATTGTTGGGATCTGACCTTATCAAGTGGGGGAGCTAGTTTCATAGTCTATATGAGGCTCTTGTCTTTGTACTTGGTGAAAGAGCTCATAATCAACAGGGATGAGCTGGAAGCTGCATCGGTTGCTCACTGACTCCAAGTCTCTAATGACCAGCAGAAGACACTCTCCTTTATCACGGAGCCCATGACAGTTGGGGCTGCTAGGATCAGGTAGGAGCTAGAGTGTCAGGAAATGTTTCACAGTAGGATTCCTGTGTGCTGTTTCCTATCTCTCTTGAGCCCTCTGTTCCTTATCAGTTCCTGATAGGAGCAAGCAGAGTGGCCAGCCACTCCCAGGACTGAGATCAAAGAGATGGAATTCTTGCATAAGATTTCCTTCACTGCTGCTGCTAAGTCGCTTCAGTCGTGTCCGACTCTGTGCGACCCCATAGACGGCAGCCCACCAGGCTCCCCTGTCCCTGGGATTCTCCAGGCAAGAACACTGGAGTGGGTTGCCATTTCCTTCTCCAACGCATGAAAGGGAAAAGTGAAAGTGAAGTTGCTCAGTCGTGTCCAACTCTTCGTGACCCCATGGACCACAGCCTTCCAGGCTCCTCTGTCCATGGGATTTTCCAGGCAAGAGTTCTGGAGTGGGGTGCCATTTTTTTCCATATGGTGAAAGGGATTATCTACGACCCTCTTTTGATATGGATTGTCTTTTGGCTTTAAGGTCTCTATTACTCCTTGTTTCCTTGGTAACTTGTAAAGTCTGGTCTTTTGATCTTTATCTGAAGAAGCTACCTTGTAATATGGTATATATATCCACATAGAATTCAATAAAGCACCCTTGTTTCACCAGAGACTTGGGTCCCCATGTCCTTCTCTCTCTCTCTCTCTGTGTCTTTCTGGCTGATTCCCTGGAGCGTGGAGGCCTTCCGAGTTCATTTTCCTGCCTGGGCCTCCAAGACCTCTTAAGACTTCTTGAGAGGGTGCCTTGCACCTACGTGAGTGGTACAAGGTCTGTCCAAGGGCTTTATTGGTTTTCAGCACAACCCAGGGAATATTAGCCTCTTTCTTTCTTTCACCTTCTTATCATCGATTCCAGACCACCAGGTTCCGGTCCATTAAAGGACCCCAACACTAGAGGACCAGTGAGCCTGGCTGCTGCTACATGCCAACAAGGTAAGTATGTGAGCTGCAAGGGAGCCTGGTACCTCGTAGTGACCTTTGAAACATAAAAAGTGGGGGTGTGACTTCACTTTTGCCTTTTAAATCTTATGTAAGGTGTTCCTTGCAGTTTGCTTGGCAACCCACTCCAGTATTCTTGCCTGGAGAATTCCATGGACAGAGAAGCCTGGTAGGCTACAGTCCATGGGGTCGCAGAGTCAGACACAACTGAGCACACATACACATAAATGAGAATTATGCACAGAAGGGGATTTCAGGGACATGTAGTTTTGGTTATTAATTACTGTGTAACAAACTACCCCCAGAGCCATAGCTTAAAATAGTAACAAGCATTTATTTAGCTCAGAAATACACAATTTGGGCAGGCCTCAGTGAGGACAGCTCATTTGTGCTCCATATGGTGTCAGCTAGAATGGCTCCAAAGACTTGTCAGAGGCTGGGGACTGGAATCATCTGAAGGCGCCCTCACTCCCATGTCTGGTGGTTGATGCTGGCAGCTGGAACAGCTGGTGCTCTGACTGTGTGGTCTCTCTGGCATGGCAGCTTCATGGTAGCCAGACTTCTTATTAGAGTTCAGAGTTCCAAAGACATGAGATGAGAGAGGCAGACAGACAGTGACAGGCAGACAGTTTTTGTCCTGGTTCTGCCATTTATTAGCGGTATCACTTTAAGCAAGTGTCACTTTAAGCATTTATTCTCTCTGATCCTCAGTTCTCAAATATTAAAAATCAAAACTTATATTGGAGTTGCTGAGAAGACCCTTAGGCAAAAATTTGAGTGAAAGTAGTTTATTTGGAAGTTAATCCCAGGAAATATCAGAAGGGAGCTGGGAAGCTTGTAAGGAAGCCAGTAAAAGGTACTTAAACAAGTAACCCCTTAGGCAATGGAAGCTTAAAACCTCTGGGGAACCCTGGGGAACCACTGTAGAACTTATGTCTCAGAACTAGGGGATCAACTCAAACCAGTTGGGTGAGGATTGGGCGGAGCTAGAGGGTGAGGGAGTGGAGGTGGGGAGTGGGAGGTGGCTGAGGGAGAATTAATTCCCAGCAGTTTTGCCCTGTTAAGTTACACAGGTGAGAAAAACCCTCAGACAAAGAGATAAAGGTGCTGTTGGAGAAAAACTAAGCAGGTTTGCACTGAAAATAGTAATAGCTGAAGGGATATGAACAGGGCACCAACAGGGGTTGATACAAAGGATATTAGTTGTTTTTTTTAAGGTCGTTGAATAACTAAAATGTGATAATACACAAAACATCCTCTACTGGCGTGATGGTTCTAGTTTTTGCGTTGGGATCCTGCACGTCAGGATTCAGGGGAGGCATTCAGAGGTCCTGGAACTTTAAATACTGTCAAGGCAATGGCACCCCACTCCAATACTCTTGCCTGGAAACTCCCATGGACGGAGGAGCCTAGTGGGCTGCAGTCCAGGGGGTCGCAAGGAGTTAGACACGACTGAGCGACTTCACTTTCACTTTTTACTTTCATGCATTGGAGAAGGAAATAGCAACCCACCCACTCCAGTGTTCTTGCCTGGAGAATCCCAGGGACGGGGAAGCTTGGTGGGCTGCTGTCTCTGGGGTCACACAGAGTCGGACACAACTGAAGCGACTTAGCAGCAACTTCCTAAAAGTAAGTCTCAACAAATGACATTAATGTATATGGATTACCACTTCCCTCAATGAACTTCACAGCTGATCATGTTAAACTCTGCATTGTTGTTGTTGTTCAGTAGCTAAGTTGATTCTGACTCTTTGTGACCCCATAGATTGCAGTAGGCCAGGCTTCCTTGTCTCTCACTTCCCTGTCCCTCTTGTGGCATTTGCTCAAACTCATGTCCAGTGAGTCAGTGATGCTATCCAACCATCTCATTCTCTGTTGCTTCCTTCTCCTGCCTTCAATCTTTCCCAGCATCAGGGTCTTTCCCAGTGAGTTGGCTCTTCGCATCAGGTGGCCAGAGTGTTGGAGCTTCAGCTTCAGCATCAGTCCTTCCAATGAATATTCAGGGTTGATTTCATTTAGAACTGACTGGTTTGATTTCCTTGCAGTCCAAGGGAATCACAAGAATCTTTTCCAGCACCATAGTTCAAAACCATCAGTTCTTCAGTGCTCAGTTTTCTTTATGGTCCAACTCTCACATCCGCACATGACTACTGGAAAAACCATAGCTTTGACTATAATAGGGATCTTTGTTAGCTAAATGATGTCTCTGCTTTTTAATGTTTTCTAGGTTTGTCATAGCTTTCCGTCCAAGGAGCAAGCATCTTTAACTTCATTGCTGCAGTCACTGTCTGCAGTGATTTCGAAGCCCAAGAAGATAAAACCTGTCACTGTTTCCACTTTTTCCCCTTCTATTTGCCATGAAGTGATGAGACTGGATCCCATGATTTTCTTTTTTGAATGTTGAGTTTTAAGCCAGCTTTTTCAAGTCCTCCTTCACCCTCATCAAGAAACTTTTTATTTCCTCTTTGCTTTCAGAGTGGTATCATCTGCATATATTAGGTTATTGGTGTTTCTCCTGACAGTCTTGATTCCAACTTGTGATTCATCCAGCCTGGCATTTTGCACAGAAATGTAATGTAATATGCACAGAAGTTAAATAAGCAGGGTGACAATTAACAGTCTTGATTTATTCCTTTCTCAGTTTTGAAACAGTTCATTGTTTCATGTCTGGTTCTAACTGCTGCTTCTTGATCTGCATACAGATTTCTCTGGAAACAGGTAAGATTGTCTGGTATTGCCATCTCTTAAAGAATTTTCCACAGTTTGTTGGGATCCACACAGTCAAAGGATTTAGCATAGACAATAAAGCAAAGTAGATGTTTTTCTGGAATTCCCTTGCTTTCTCCGTGACCAAATGAATGTTGACAATTTGATCACTGGTTCCTCTGCTTTTCTAAATCCAGCTTGTATATCTGGAAGTTCTCAGTTCACATATTGCTGAAGCCTAGCTTGAAGGATTTTGAGCATTACTTTGCTAGCATGTGAAATGAGCACAAATTGGGTGGTAGTCTGAACATTCTTTGGCATTGCTCTTCTTTGGGGTTGAAATAAAAACTGACCTTTTCCAGTCCTATGACCACTGCTGAGTTTTCCAAATTTGCTGGCATATTGCATGTAGTACTTTAATAACATCATCTTTTAGGATTTGTAATAGTTCAGCTGGAATTCCTCACCTCCACTAGCTTTGTTCACAGTAATGCTTCCTAAGACCCACTTGACTTCCCACTCCAGGATGTCTGGCTCTAGGTGAGTGGCCACACCATTATGGTTATCTGGGTCATTAAGACCTTTTTCATACAGTTGTTCTGTGTATTCTTGCTTCTTAATCTCTTCTCCTTTAGTTAGGTCCTTATGGTTTCTGTGCTTTATCGTGTCCATCATTGGATAAAATATTCCCTTGGTATCTCCAATTTTCCTGAAGAGATCTCTAGCCTTTCTCGTTCTATTGTTTTCCTCTGTTTCTTTGCATTGTTCATTTAAAAGTCTTTCTGTTTGCTATGTTCTGGAACTTTGCATTTGGTTGGGTAAATCTTTCCCTTTTTCTGTTGCCTTTCACTTCTCTTCTTTTCCTGGCTATTGTAAAGCCTTTGCAGTCAGATAACCACTTTGCTGTCTTGCATTTCTTTTTCTCTGGGATGGTTTGGTCACTGCCTCTTATACAATGTTATGAACCTCTGTCCATAGTTCTTCAGGCACTCTGTCTACCAGTTCTAACCCCTTGATTCTGTTTGTCATCTCCACTGTATAATCATAAGGGATTTGATTTAGGTCATACATGAATGTGCTAGTGGTTTTCCCTACTTTCTTCATTTTAAGTCTGAATTTTGCAACAAGAAATTCATGATCTGAGCCACAGTCAGCTCTTAGTCTTGTTTTTGCTGACTGTATACAGCTTCTCCATCTTCAGCTGCAAAGAATATAATCAATCTGATTTCAGTGTTAACCATCTGGTGATGTCCATATGTAGAATTGTCTCTTGTGTTGTTTGAAGAGGGTGTTTCCTCTGACCAATGTGTTCTCTTGACAAAACTCTGTTAGCCTTTGCCTTGCTTCATTTTGTATTCCAAGGGTAAACTTGCCTGTTATTCCAGATATCTCTTAGCTTGAGCTTCCTACTTTTACATTCTAATCCCGTATGATGAAAAGGACCTCTTTTTTGGTGTTCTAGAAGGTCTTGTAGGTCTTCATAGACTCTGCAGATGACCATCATATCTACTACTGTGGGCAAAAATCCCTTAGAAGAAATGGAATAGCCCTCATAGTCAACAGAAGAGTCTGAAGTGCAATCTCAAAAATGACAGAATGATCTTTGTTCTTTTCCAAACCATTCAACATCACAGTAATCCAAGTCTATGCCCCAACCACTAATGCTGAAGAAGCTGAAGTTGAACGGCTCCAGGAAGACCTATGAGACCTTCTAGAACTAGCACCGAAAAAAAAAAAGATGTCCTTTTCATCACAGGGGTGGGATGTAAAAGTAGGAAGTCAGAAGATGCTGGAGTAACAGGCAAATTTGGCCTTGGAGTACAAAGTGAAGCAGTGCAAAGGCTAACGGAGTTTTGCCAAGAGAACGCACTGGTCATAGCAAACACCGTCTTCCAACAAGAGATGACTCTACACATGGACATCACCAGATGGTCAATACCGAAATCAGATTGATTATATTCTTGCACAACAGACTCGTTCCAAACAGGAAAAGGAGTACGTCAAGGCTGTATATTGTCACCCTGCTTATTTAACTTCTATGCAGAGTACATCATGAGAAATGCTGGGCTGGAAGAAGCACAAGCTGGAATCAAGATTGCTGGGAGAAATATCAATAACCTCAGATAGGCAGATGACATCACCCTTATGGCAGAAAGTGAAGAGGAACTAAAAAGCCTCTTGATGAAAGTGAAAGAGGAGAGTGAAAAAGTTGGCTTAAAGCTCAACATTCAGAAAATGAAGATCATGGCATCTGGTCCCATCACTTCATGAGAAATAGATGGGGAAACAGTGGAAACAGTGTCAGACTTTATTT
The DNA here is from genome assembly GCF_014754425.2 of Oryx dammah. Classification (NCBI taxonomy): domain Eukaryota; kingdom Metazoa; phylum Chordata; class Mammalia; order Artiodactyla; family Bovidae; genus Oryx; species Oryx dammah. The sequence goes on along the minus strand of NW_024080444.1, from coordinate 11,856,314 downwards.
TGGGGGGCTCCAAAATCACTGCAGATGGTGATTGTAGCCATGAAATTAAAAGATGCTTACTCCTTGGAAGGAAAGTTATGACCAACCTAGATAGTATATTGAAAAGCAGAGATATTACTTTGTCAACAAAGGTCCATCTAGTCAAGGCTATGGTTTTTCCAGTGGTCATGTATGGATGTGAGAGTTGGACTGTGGAGAAAGCTGAGCGCAGAAGAATTGTTGCTTTTGAACTGTGGTGTTGGAGAAGACTCTTGAGAGTCCCTTGGACTGCAAGGAGATCCAACCAGTCCATGCTAAAGGAGATCAGCCCTGGGATTTCTTTGGAAGGACTGATGCTGAAGCTGCAACTCCAGTACTTTGGCCACCTGATGCAAAGAGTTGACTCATTGGAAAAGACCCTGATGCTGGGAGGGATTAGGGGCAGGAGGAGAAGGGAATGACAGAGGATGAGATGGCTGGATGGCATCACTGACTTGATGGACATGAGTTGAGTGAACTCTGGGAGTTGGTGATGGATAGGGAGCCCTGGCGTGCTATGATTCATGGGGTCGCAAAGAGTCAGACACGACTGAGCGACTGAACTGAACTGATATTCTTGCAGCCAAACATGGAGAAGCTGTATACAGCCAGCAAAAACAAGACTGGGAGCTGACTGTGGCTCAGATCATGAAGTCCTTATTGCCAAGTCAACGGTGAAAGTGAAAGTCGCTCAGTTGTGTCCAACTCTTTGTGAGCCCATTGACTATACATTCCAAGGAATTCTCCAGGCCAGAATACTGGAATGGGTAGGGTAACCTTTCCTTTCTCCAGGGGATCTTCCCAACCCAGGGATGAAACCCAGGTCTCCCACATTGCAGGCGGACTCTTTACCAGCTGAGCCACAAGGGAAGCCCCCTATTGCCAAATTCAGACTTAAATTAAAGAATGTAGGGAAAATCACTAGACCATTCAGGTATGACCTAAATCAAATCCCTTAAGATTATACAGTGAGAGTGACAAATAGATTCAAGGAATTAGATCTGATAGATTGCCTGAAGAACTATGGATGGAGGTTTGTGACATTGTACAGGAGGCAATGAGCAAGACCATCCCCAAGAAAATAAATATAAAAAGGCAAAATGGTTGTCTGAGGAGGCCTTATAAATAGCTGAGAAAAGAACAGAGGCTAACGGTGAAGGAGAAAAGGAAAGATATACTCATGTGAATGCAAAGGAAAGATATACTCATGTGAATGCAAAGTTCCAAAGAATAGCAGAAGAGATAAGAAAGCCTTCCTCAGTGATCAACACAAAGAAAAGGAGGAAAACAATAGAATGGAAAAGACTAGAGATCTCTTCAAGAAAATTAGAGATACCAAGGGAACATTTCATGCAAAGATGGACACAATAAAGTACAGAAATTGTAAGGACCTAACAGAAGCAGAAGATATTAAGAAATGGTGGCAAGAATATGCAGAAGAACTATACAAAGATGATCTTCATGACCCAGATAACTGTGATGGTGTGATCACTTACCTAGAGCCAGACATCCTGGAATGTAAAGTCTAGTGGGCCTTAGGAAGCATCATTACAAACAAAGCTAGTGGAGGTGATGGAATTCCAGCTGAGCTATTTCACATCCTAAAAGATGATGCTTTGAAAGTGCTGCACTCAAAATGCCAGCAAATTTGGAAAACTCAGCAGTGGCCATAGACCTGGAAAAGGTCAGTTTTTATTTTAATACCAAAGAAAGGCAATGCCAAAGAATGTTCAAACTACCACATAGTTGTACTCATCTCACATGCTAGTAAAGTAATGTTCAAAATTCTCCAATCCAGGCTTCAACAGTAGGTAAACCGTGTACTTCCAGATGTTCAAGATGAATTTAGAAAAGGCAGAGGAACCAGAGACCAAATTGCCAAGATTCAGTTGGTCATGGAGAAAGCAAGAGAATCCCAGAAAAACATCCACTTTTGCTTTATTGATTATGCCAAAGCCTTTGATTGTGTGAAGTGAAGTGAAAGTCGCTCAGTTGTGTCTGACTCTTTGTGACCCCATGAACTATACAGTCCATGGAATTCTCCAGGCCAGAATACTGGAATAGGTAGCCTTTCCCTTCTCCAGGGGATCTTCCCAACACAGGGAATGAACCCAGGTCTCCTGCATTGCAGGCAGATTCTTTACCAGCTGAGCCACAAGGGAAGCACAAGGATACTGGAGTGGGTAGACTATCCCTTCTCCAGGGGATCTTCCCAACCCAGGAATCGAACCAGGGTCTCCTGCATTATAGGCAGATTCTTTTACCAACTGTTCTGTCAGGGAAGTAGATCACGGTAAATTGTGGAAAATTCTTCAAGAGATGGGAATACTAGACCACCTTAACTGCCTCCTGAGAAATCTGTATGCTGTCAAGAAGCAACAGTTAGAACTGGACACGGAACAACAGACAGGGAAAGTAGTGCGTTAAGGCTGTATATTGTCACCCTGCTTATTTAAGTTATATGCAGAGTACCTCATGAGAAACGCTGGGCTGGATGAAGCACAAGTAGGAATCAAGACTGCAGGGAGAAATATCAATAACCTCAGATACGCAGATGACACCACCCTTATGGCAGAAAGTGAAGAGGAACTAAAAAGCCTCTTGATGAAAGTGAAAAAGGAGAGTGAAAAAGTTGGCTTAAAACTCAACGTTCAAAAAACTAAGATCATGGCATCCGGTCCCATTACTTCATGGCAATAGATGGGGAAACAATGGAAACAGTGAGAGAGCTTATTTTCTTGGGCTCCAAAAGTCACTGCAGATGGTGATTGCAGCCATGAAATTAAAAGACACTTGCTGCTTGGAAGAAAAGCTATAAGAAACCTAAACACCATATTAAAAACCAGAAACATTGCTGACAAAGGTCCATCTAGTCAAAGCTATGGTTTTTCCAGTAGTCATGTATGGATGTGAGAGTTGGACTATAAAGAAAGCTGAGCACTGAAGAATTGATGCTTTTGAACTCTGGTGTTGGAGAAGACTCTGGAAAGCCCCTTGGACAGCAAGGAGATCAAATCAGTCAATCCTAGGGGAAATCAGTTCTGAATATTCATTGGAAGGACTGATGCTGAAGCTGAAACTCCAATATTTTGGCCACCTAATGTGAAGAACTGACTCACTGGAAAAAACTCTGATGCTGGGAAAGATTGAAGGCAGTAGGAGAAGGGATCGACAGAGGATGAGATGGCTGGATGGCATCACTGGCTGGATGGACATGAGTTTGAGCAAGCTCAGAAATTTGGTGATCATTAGGGAAGCCTGGCGTGCTGTAGTCCATGGAGTCACAAAGAGTCAGACTCGACTGAGGGACTGAACTTAACACCTCTAATAGCCTATAGGAGTTCAGACCTTCCAGTGGTTCCTCATAACTCTTAACCCACATTAAGGCTGAAGTGAAGTGAAGTTGCTCAGTCATGTCCGACTCTTTGCGACCCCATAGACTGTAGCCTACCAGGCTCCTCCGTCCATGGGATTTTCCAGGCAAGAGTACTGCTCTGGAGTGGGTTGCCATTTCCTTTTCCAGAGGATCTTCCCGACCCAGGGATCGAACCGAGGTCTCCTGCATTGCAGGCCGATGCTTTACCGTCTAAGCCACCAGGGAAGCCTAGCCAACTTCTTTTAATCTTACTCAAACTCTGACCTCTTCCAGAAGCCCCTCTTTCCTCATATGTTCTGGAACTCATGATGTGGTAATATTTCCCGAGAATAACTGCAAACCAACAGTATTATGGTATTGAACTCCCAAGTCTGCAGTTAACTGCAGTTAATTTTATAGTTAACTGTGTTATCTTCGAAGATTTTTCAACAGAGTGACATACTCCAATCTTTGCAAAGATTTTGGTATGCAAGATGGTATAGAAGATGACAGGAAAGAGGGAAAAGCTGTGTGTGTGTGTCCAAGGTATTACAGCTACCCATTTTGAGGCACGGGAGGTGGGAGGACCTGACTTGGCATGAAGCACAGTGACCGTAAAGGAAGCCACTGAGGTTAAAGTGGCAAAGCTTCGTGTCTAGTAAACAATGGCCTGGTATCCGAAGACTTCGGTTTCGGGGCATGGTGCTACTGCCAGTCTCGCAGTGTTGCTGGTGTCTTCCCCAAGTGTAGGGAAGGAATGACACTACCTCGCAGGGTCACAGAGGGGAGCGAGGGGATAAAATTGGCTGCGTGCCCAGCACTGTCTCTGCAACAGGGTAAAGCGCGCCAATCCTGTTTTCTTTTCTATTAAGAAAAAGCGGGGGGGAGATTTTACCATCCACATCCCAGAGATTGCCGTTAGTGGTGAGCCTAAGTACCGGGCATGCTGTCCACTCCCCTTACCCCTACGGGGGAAAGACCCGAAGAAACTGGCAGGGAGGGTGTGTTACAGAGCGTCCGCTCCCAGGCCTCTTTGCAATCCACCCCCCTCCCCAAAGCTCCTCCAGCCGAGAGCTGTTGCCGGGGCCCGGGCGCCGCCCAACTCCAGCGCAGGCCAATGGTAGCGCGGCCTGGGCACCGCCCGGCCACAGTGAAGGCCTATAGCGGCGCGGCACGGGCACCGCCCTGATTCTCCTCCGGCCAATAGCGGCGTGGCCCGGTGCGGGGGCCTGCCTCCAGCCGGGCGGGTAGGTGGAGAGGCGGTCACCGGCTCCGCCTCACTCCCCTCTGACCCGGTGTCTCGTCTCTCTCTCTTCCTGTTCCAAACCACGTGGACGCGCCGGGGGCTGCGGGAGGGAACCCAGGCCGCCCCTGCCGCTGTCGCCGCTACTGCCAGTACCGCGACCCCTTCGCCCATCCTAAGTCGCCTCATCCCTGCTGCCCGCGCCTTTGCGAAGGGCGTGCACATGGCGACCCAGGCGCACTCCCTCAGCTACTCAGGCTGCAACTTCTTGCGCCAGCGTCTGGTCCTGTCCACTCTGAGCGGGCGCCCAGTCAAAATCCGAAAGATTCGGGCCAGAGACGACAACCCCGGCCTCCGAGGTAACTCCGGGGCGCGCAGCTTGCAGGGTGGGCGCAGGGCCCGAGGGGAGACCGCGCTCTTGCCCTGGGGGCCCGCAGGCAGTGAGCCTCCGGGTTCCGTGGGCGCGTGGGGGGCTCGCAGCGCGTCGCCCCCACACCAGAACGCGCCTGAGGTTGTGGGGAGGCGGGGTCACGCCCCGAGGACTGAGCTCTGGTGTGCGCGGCGCTCCGCGTCTCCCAGGCGCTGGTAGTAAACAGCTACACGTTTTCCAGCATTACGTGTTGCAACATATCCCAGGCATCGCCCCCTCGTTTGTCTTGAGTCCCTCTTGCTCTCGCTATTAACCTCTCAAAAGAGAGAAACAGTTTGTTGGACCGAAATGTGGTGAATGGGCAGATGTAACGACGGAGAGCGATGTGGAGAGAGCGAAGTACCACTGGTTGGTATTGTCCCCTGTCCCAAAACAGGTCTCAGAAGCTGATGTCCCCTTGGTTGCCACCGGCTGTCCCTATCGCCATGATTTCTCGGCCGCCCTCACACATCTCCTTGCGTGTGGATTAAAGAATTAAAAAAAAATTCTGTGTTTGTTTTCAGCCGTGACTGTGATTGGTTTGTGCAGGACAGAAGCTTTGAGATAAATTTTTAACAGTCATGGGCCTAATTTCCTTGACTTTAGCAAAGGGTTGGTGACAAGTGCTAAACTATAGGCTTCAGAGCTTTCTTTTTGCCCTACAAAGGTGAATAAGTGAAAAATAAGGCCCCATTTAAACCCATGTCGGGTTAACTGTCCGAGTTTCAACTGGTCCCTTGGAATAAGACTCATATATTTAAAAGCTTCTGTCTGGTTATTCCGAATTGGAAAAATCACTTCAAGGAAAAAAGAAAACCTCTCTGTATGTTGAAGGAGAAGAGGGTTTGTGGTTGGTCCTGGGAGCTTTCTGGGCCCTGTTGGTGTGTTTAATTTTGCACTGGCTCCTATACTCGGTGGCCAGCCCATTTCATCATCTGTCTGAATGCGCTTTCTGGATGTTTCTGCCTCTCTTGAAGGGGGATTGGTTGCACGTAAGGGGAAATGCCATGTCATTGATGGAGATAGAATGTTCGTAAGGAAAGAACCAGATGAACCCTGTACCACGGAGGGGAACCTGGCGACAGTGAGAAAGCCTTCCGTTGGTACATGATTATCAGTGCCCTCACTGTCCTGAAGAAGTTGAGGGACCGCTGGCATGGTTTTTGCCAGGTGCTCTTCCTCTCAACGTTTCTTATCTTCATTTTGAGTCTGACCCTTGGGTGAAGCAATTGCTTGATTGCTCTACTCTGGTATTCCCTATCAACTCTCCCATTAGCCCCCTATATTAGCCTAGAGGACACATAGCTACCTGGATGTGGTATGAAGACAGGGTTCTAGGAACACTGGGGATAGCATTTTTAAGTAGAAGTACTTTACCTTCCCAGGTGGCTCAGTGGTAAAGAATCTGCCTGCCAATTCAGGAGACTTGGGTTCAGTCCTTGGGTGGGGAAGATTCTCTGGAGGAGAAAATGGCACCTGACTCCAGTATTCTTGCCTGGAGAATCCCACGGACAGAGGAGCCAGGCAGGCTACCGTCCGTAGGGTCACAAAGAGTCAGGCAAGACTGAGTGACTGAGCGTACATTCATACATTAGCCTGTAGACCTGGGATTTCTAATGGAAATATCGTGCCCATGAGATATAATTTAGTGATGTTTCCCTTTCTCCCTCCTGCACTGTTTGTGAGTATCTCTTCACTGCCACACACATGAATGGAGCTTGGGCACTTGGCATTTTCCTGAAGAGATACCAGACTCTGGTACCTGGGGATGGTAGTACTGGTTAGCAGAAGTGCTGGTATTATATGAGGAGCACTCTGTATAGCCTTATTTGCCTTACCTTATTAATATACTGGGGGGTAAAAAGAGACCCTTAATTTAGACCTTCTTGGCTGGATTCAAGGCCTCAGAAATCTGTACACTTGTACTTAATTTCTAAGGAAAGAACTAAGATATACGTATATACGTGCATTCATAGATATGTATATATATGTCATACATACATATGTAGGTGTATATACATACACACATATAAATACATGTAGCCCCTGACACATGATGTGATCATAGTCATATGAGTCTGTAGTAGCTTCAGTGGGGATGTAGCCGATGAATGTCTTATCTGTCATCTGTCCCTTTCTGACTGTTCCTGACTTAGATTCTGAGAGTTAGAAAAAACTCAGCATCTCCAATAAAATTTTGCAGCTCAAGTGCAAGAATTATATCTCCTGAAGGTGCTTAAATATTAAATATCTCCTCTGGTGTGAGCTTTGGAGGGTGGAGGTGGCATCTCTGGAATAGTCATTCATAAAAGGTTCATTGAGCCCCAGGTCGAGCACAGCTTTGTGGAGGTGTAAACATGAGAAGCTCATAGCTCTGTTCTCAAGGAGATTTCTGAGGAAGAGCTGAGAGAGTGAGTATCCTGAGTAACTTGAGGTAGGAAGTTGTAATGGGGCTCTGCAGAGTTAGAGTAGCGCCTTGCCTAGAGGTTATGATGAAGACTCTCTGGATCTTCTGATCTGACTAGATAGGACTGAGATGGTGGCTTCGGGAATTGTTGCTGAAAGAAACAGCTTTTAAGTCAGAAAGTCCTTCATTTTCTTTATTTTTTGGAGGTGTATACCCTCCGAGGTGGCACAGTGGTAAAGAATCTGCCTGCCAATGTAAGAAACGGAAGAGATGTGGGTTCTCTGCCTGGGTTGGGATGATCCCCTGGAGTAGGAAATGACAGCCCACTCTAGTGGGAAATTACATGAACAGAGAAGCGTGGCAGACTACAATACTTGGGGTTGCAAAGAGTCGGACATGCCTGAGCACACAGAGATGATATAAACTCTTCATTTGTCACGGTCATTGTAGGGTGGGAGTTGAGAGCTTGGGCTCAGTTAGATCTCTGTCTGAAATAGGGTTCTGCTTTTGCTATTAGCTAGTGGAGCTCCTGAGCCTGTTTTTTTCATCTGTAAGGTGAGGCCATTACTACAACTTCAGAGAGTCATGTGAGAATTAAATGAAATAGTGCTTGAAAGTGCTCAGCAGAGCCGGGTGTGTAGGAAGAGTAAATATTAGCTGGTTTTATTTTTTGTAACTTCTGTTCACTGTTATAGTTCCGTTGCCTGGCATTCAAAATCTGTTCCTGCTTCTGTATGGAAAATTTTCAAATATTTAAGTGTACCTTCTCTGTTTTCTTTTCAGTCTAAAGGTTTCCTTTTAAGTGATGGCTTCCAAATATTTGTGTGTTATATGTATAATGTAGTGGTTCTTAGGCAGGAGCACTTTTGCTCCCCGGGGATATTTGGCAGTGTTTGGAGACATTTTTGGTTGTCACAACTGAGAGGCTGCTCCTGGCACCTAGTGGGTGGAGCCCAGGGGTGCTCCTAAACATCATACAGTGCACTGGACAGCTCCCCACACAAAGAACTATTCTGTGCAAAATGTCAGTGCTGCTGTTGGAAAACCCTGCTCTACCAGACTTAATTGGGCTTTCCAGGTGGCTCAGTGGTAAACAATCCGCCTGCCAGTGCAGGATATGTGGGTTCAATCCCTGGGTGAGGAAGATCTGAAGAAAGGAATGGCAACCCACTCGAGTGTTCTTGCCTGGGAAATTCCATGGACAGAGAAGTTTGGCAGGCTACAGTTTGTGGGGTCCCAGAAGAATAAGACACACTTAGTGACTAAACAACAGCAACAACTGAATTTAATTGTTAAGCTTTTTCTTTTCTTCATATCCGTAATGACTGCGAATAGCAGCATGAGGTACCAAGAAAACTGCAAACAGATTCAGAAGGGGATGAGACACAGGTCAAATTGTGATTTCAGCTGGATTTGTTAATCTCTTAAATAGAATATTTGTCTCCTCTGAACGAGGAATTGTAAACAATGAGAAGAATTTGAATCCCAAAGAAAGAAGATCCTGGAATAGTTTTTATTAATTATGCAGCAACAATGTGTAATATTTACTTCACTTTTGAGGAACATGAACGATTATATTGCCTCATTAGATTCTTCCCATCAGTGAGGAGGAAATAAATATTCTTCTGTTGCTGTTTTACTAAAGCTAAAAAAGGCAAAACATGGTTAAGTAAGATAGCTGGTGAAGTTAACTATCCAGTCAGTAACAGAGCCAGAAGCAGACGGCAGCCAGCTCCAGTCGGCAAGGCCTATTTTCCCAACCGACTGCTTGGTGGACTTGAGTGTTCCTCGGATTATAAAGCAGCTGTCCAAAGTGCTTCAGTTTCTGGATTTCACAAGGGCTGTATCCTGCAGGGTTCAGCTGATTAACATTTTCTGGGTAAAGGTGAGGTCCATATGGAAAGAATTCACAAGAATGATGATTTTTTTAAAAAGTGGGAATACAGAAATGATGGACTTGGGTAAGAGCCCTGATTTAGCACTTAGGACATGGGATTGCTGCTACCCATGTCCCTGAGTAGGTCACATGTTTAGGCTTTGCTGTGAAACTGGAGAGAGGAGTTATTTGGTCCTCAGGGAGTGCTGCACGTGGCTTAACCAGATGAGTTTCTGAAAAAGGAGGGGTAAGTGAAATTTTAATGAAAAGAATCCTTTAAAATGTGCTGAGGAAACATGCCACATGGAGGTCCTTAAAGGTAAAATGTCTTTTGGCAAACTGATACATTGTTTGGGGGATAAATCTGGGTGTTCATGAATTGGATTTTGTAAAAGGATGTGTGGGGTTTCCTTTCCATACCAGGCAGTTGTCCAGTTCCCAGTGGACGTTCACTGCTGCTGCTGCTGAGTCGCTTCAGTCGTGTCCGACTCTGTGTGACCCCATAGATGGCAGCCCACCAGGCTCCCCTGTCTCTGGGATTCTCCAGGCAAGAACACTGGAGCGGGTTGCCATTTCCTTCTCCAATGCATGAAAGTGAAAAGTGAAAGTGAGGTCACTCAGTCGTGTCCGATCTTCGAGACCCCATGGACTGCAGCCCACCAGGCTCTTCCATCCATGGGACTTTCCAGGCAAGAGTATTGGAGTGGGTTGCCATTGCCTTCTCCGGGACATTCACTGGGTGTGCTACAAATTTAACTCAACTGTGAACTACCTCGGTGGTGATAGCATCAAATCCCACAGGTTAAGGACTTAATCTCAAATCTCAGTCACAAGCCCAGACCATTTATACTTCGTAGTAACCAGTTATAATTCGGGGGTTCCCAAACTCCCTCCTGAGGTCTAATAATTTGCTAAAATTATGTCTCATGAAGCTCAGGGAAATATTTATTTGCATTTGCCAGTTTATAATAAAGGATATAAAAGATAAAGATGAGTAGTCAGATGAAGAGATACATAGAGTAGGTCCAGAAGAGTCCTGAAGTAGGGGCTTCCATCCCTGTGGAACAATGGGGGTTTGTTATTCTCCCAGAATGTGGATTGTTTTGTTTTGTTTTAAACTAACCTGAAGTTTTCTCCTTGTTCAAGAATTTTTACCAGGGCTTGATCTCCGGGCCCACCTCCACACCACACCACCCCCCGTAGAAGTCAGTAGGATTGAAAGTTCTAACTGTCTAATCTTTTGATTTTTCTGGTGACCAGCCCCATCCTGAGGCTGTCTAGGGGCTCTACCTTAAGTCACCTCAGCAGCATAAACTCAGGTGTGCTCAAAAGGGACTCTGTATGAATAGCTTTTAAAGTAGACCCCTGTCACTCTGGAACTTCCAAGGTGTTTTTTTTTTTTTTTAGGAGCTCTGTGCTGGGAACAAAGACTAACTATACTTCTTATTATACCACAGGATGTACCTATACTTTATTTCAGTATGGTCTGGGACTCAAAGTTGTTGATAGGTAACTGGAATCGGGGGAGGCCTAGCCACTATACTAATGATAAGCATAGATTTCATATTCCTACCAGTAGTGAAGGAATGATTTAGTTTCTTTACATTCTTGCCAGCATTTGGTGTTGTCACTATTTTTAACTGTAGCCATTCTGATTAATGTATAGTGCTGTCTTGTAGTTTAATTTGCACATTCCTAATAGCTAATTCGAAGAGTTGACTCATTGGAAAAGACTGATGCTGGGAGGGATTGGGGGCAGGAGGAGAAGGGGACGACAGAGGATGAGATGGCTGGATGGCATCACCGACTTGATGCACTCGATGCACCAACTCGATGCACATGAGTTTGGGTGAGGTCTGGGAGCTGGTGATGGAAAGAGGGGCCTGGCGTGCGGCGATTTACGGGGTTGCAAAGAGTCGGATACGACTGAGCGACTGAACTGAACTGAGCTGAATGGCTAATGATACTGAACATTTCATGTCTTTTGCCATTTTCTAGTAGGATTTTTTTTTCCTGTTAAGTTTTGAGAGTTCTTTACATATTCTAGTCCTTTGTCAAATATGTGGTTTCCTAGTTCCTAGTATTTTATCTCACTCTACAGCTTGCCTTTTTATACTGTAACATGGTCTTTTGCAGAGGGAAAGTTTTAATGAAATAGAATTTATCAAATTTTTCTTTTACTGCGTATACCTTTGGTGAAAAGTTTAAGAACTGTTTGCCTAGCCCTAGACCTGAAGATTTTCTTTTTTTTTCTATATGTTTTATAGTTTTACAGTTTATATTTAAGTTAATTTTTGTATGAGGTTTAAAACTTAGGTCAGTGTTCATTTTTTTACTTATGAATGTCCAACTGCTCTAGCACCATTTGTACAAGTGGCTATCTTCCATTTAATCCCTTTTTAACAAATCACTTTGTTAAAAAAAAAATTGGGCACATTTATGTGGGTCTCTTTCTGGGTTCTCTGTTCTGTTCCACTGACCTTTATGTCTGTCCCTTTGTCAGTACCACACTCTCATCATATTTGTTGTTCAGTCCCTCAGTCGTGTCTGACTCCTTGTGACCCCATGGACGGCAGCACACCAGGCTCCCCTGTCCTTCACTATCTCCTGAAGTTTGCTCAGATTCATGTTCACTGAGTCTGTGATGCCATCCAATCATCTCATCCTCTGTTGCTTCCTTCTTCTGCCCTCAGTCTTTTCCAGCATCAGGGTCTTTTGCAGTGAGTTGGCTCTTTGCATCAGGTGGCCAAAGTAGTGGAGCTTCAGTTTCAGCGTCAGTCCTTCCAGTGAATATTCAGGGTTGATTTCATTTAAAATTGACTGGTTTGATTTCCTTGGAGTCCAAGGGACTCTCAAGAGTCTTCACTAGCACCATAATTTGAAAGCATCCATTCTTCTGAGCTCATTCTTCTTTATGGTCAAACTCTCACATCCATACATGACTACTGGAAAAACCATAGCTTTGACTATACAGACCTCTGCAGCAAGGTAATGTCTCTGCATTTTAATTCACTGTCTAGGTTTGACATAGTTTTTCTTCCAGGGAACAAGTGTCTTTTATTTTCATGGCTGCGGTCACCATCCACAATGATTTTGGATCCCAAGAAAATAAAATCTGTCACCATTTCCACTTCCCCCTGGTCTGTTTGCCATGAAGTGATGGGACTGGATGCCATGATCTTTGTTTTTTGAATGTTGAGTATTAAGTGAGCTTTTTTTACACTCCTCTTTTACATTTGTCAAGAGGCTCTTTAGTTCCTCTTCGCTTTTGGCCATTAAGGTGCTGTCAACTTCCTATCTGAGGTTATAGATATTTCTCCTGAAAATCTTGATTTTAGCTTGTGATTCATCCAGCTCTGCATTTCACATGATATACTCTGTATTTAAGTTAAATAAGCAGGGTGACAATGTACAGCCTTGATGTATTCCTTTCCTAATTTGGAACCAGTCTGTTCCATGTCCAGTTCTAACTGTTGCATCTTAACCTGCCTACAGAATTCTCAGGAGGCAAGTCTGGTATGCCCGTCTTTTAAGAGTTTTCCACAGTTTGTTGTGATCCACACAGTCAAAGCCTTTGGCGTCGTTAATAGAGCAAAAGTAAATGTTTTTCTGGCATTGTTATGTATATAATATTTGGGTGGGCTGGTCCATTCAACTCTAGTCTTAATTTTCATGAGTATTTTAGCTATTCTAGTTCTTTGCCTTTTCATATAAAGTTTAGAATAATATTCTCTTTATAAAAAATCATATCAGGATTTTGAAAAGAACTGTGTTAAACCTATATGATAGTTTAGGGAGAGTTATCATCTTTACTATATTGAGTCTCCTAATCCTTAAACATAATGTATCTTTCCATTTATTAGATCTTTGTTTTCTTTCATCAACATTCTGTAGTTTTTAGCATTTAAGTCCTGTACATGATTTGTTGATTTACACCTAAATGTCTCACTTTTTTGAGCAGTTGTAAATAATATCTGATTTTAAATTTTGGCCTCTATGTGTTCAGTTCAGTTTAGTTCAGTCGCTCAGTCGTGTCCGACTGTTTGCAACCCCATGAATTGCAGCACACCAGGCCTCCCTGTCCATCACCAACTCCCGGAGTTCACTCAGACTTACGTCCATCGAGTCAGTGACGCCATCCAGCCATCTCATCCTCTGTCATCCCCTTCTCCTCCTGCCCACAATCCCTCCCAGCATCAGGGTCTTTTCCAATGAGTCAGCTCTTCACATGAGGTGGCCAAAGTACTGGAGCTTCAGCGTCAGCATCATTCCCTCCAAAGAAATCCCAGGGCTGATCTCCTTCAGAATGGACTGGTTGGATCTCCTTGCAGTCCAAGGGACTCTCAAGAGTCTTCTCAAACACCACAGTTCAAAATGCATCAATTCTTCGGTGCTCAGCTTTCTTCACAGTCCAACTCTCACATCCGTACATGACCACAGGAAAAACAATAGCCTTGACTAGTCGGACCTTTGTTGGCAAAGTAATGTCTCTGCTTGTCAATATGCTATCTAGGTTGGTCATAACTTTTCTTCCAAGGAGTAAGTGTCTTTTAGTTTCATGACTGCAGTCACCATCTGCAGTGATTTTGGAGACCCCAAAAATAAAGTCTGACACTGTTTCCACTGTTTCTCCATCTATTTGCCATGAAGTGATGGGACCAGATGCCATGATCTTCGTTTCCTGAATGTTGAGCTTTAAGCCAAGTTTTTCACTCTCCTCTTTCACTTTCATCAAGAGGCATTTTAGTTCCTCTTCACTTTCTGCCATGAGGGTGATGTCATCTGCATATCTGAGGTTATTGATATTTCTCCCAGCAATCTTGATTCCAGCTTGTGACTCTTCCAGCCCAGCGTTTCTCATGATGTACTCTGCATAGAAGTTGAATAAGCAGGGTGACAATATACAGCCTTGACGTACTCCTTTTCCTATTTGGAACCAGTCTGTTGTTCCATGTCCAGTTCTAACTGTTGCTTCCTGACCTGCATATAGGTTTCTCAAGAGACGGGTCAGGTGGTCTGGTATCCCCATCTCATTCAGAATTTTCCACAGTTTATTGTGATCCACACAGTCAAAGGCTTTGGCATAGTCAATAAAGCAGAAATAGATGTTTTTCTTGAACTCTCTTGCTTTTTCGATGATCCAGCGGATGTTGGCAATTTGATTTCTGGTTCCTCTGCCTTTTCTAAAACCAGTTTGAACATCTGGAAGTTCACGGTTCATGTGTTGCTGAAGCCTGGCTTGGAGAATTTTGAGCATTACTTTACTAGCGTGTTAGATGAGTGCAATTGTGCGGTAGTTTGAGCATTCTTTGGCATTGCCTTTCTTTGGCATTGTAATGAAAACTGGCCTTTTGCAGTCCTGTGGCTACTGCTGAGTTTTCCAAATTTGCTGTGTGCTGTGTTCCAAATTCTATGTGTTCATCAATAGTATATAAAATACAATGTTTTTTTTTCATGTTTGTTTTGTGTCCTGCAACCTTGGGCTTTCCTTGTGGCTAAGCTGGTGAAGAATCTGCCTGCAATGCAGGAGGCCTGGGTTTGATCTCTGGGTTGAGAAGATCCCCTGGAGAAAGGAAAGACTACCCACTCCAGTATTCTGGCCTGGAGAATTCCATGGACTGTATAGTCCATGGGGTTGCAAAGTATCAGACACTACTGAATAACTCAGTTCCTAGCCCTGCAACCTTGATGAATTCATTTATAAGTTCTAAATGTGTAGTGGTTTTTCTTTTTTTGGTAGATTCTTTGGGATTTTTTTATGTGGACAGTCATGTCATCTGTAACTTGGAACAGTTTTATTTCTTCTTTTCTGAAATTTATACCTTTTGTTACTCCCTTATTGCACTGAGTAGGACTTCTAGCACTATGTTAAATAAGAGTAATGAGACCAAACTTCGTTACCTTGTTCCCTGTCTTAGGGATAAAGCACCCAGTGTTTTGCCACAAAGTATAATGTTAGTTCTATATTTTTTTTAGATTTTTTAAAATCAAGTTGAGAAAGTTCTCTTCTATTTTTCTAAGATTTGTATGTGTGTATGAATGAGTGTTGTATTTTATCAAATGCACTTTTTGTACCAATGATGTGATCATGTGATTTCTCTTGTTTAGTCTGTTAATATGGTTTATTTCATTGAATGATTTTCAAATATTGAAGCATCCTTGCATTACGGGAATAAACCCTACTGGTCATGATGTGTAATTCTTTTTTATATTACTGGATTTTATTTTCTAATATTTTGTTACAGATTTTTTCATATATATTCATAAATGATACTCATTTGTGGACTTCCCTGATGGCTCAGATGGTAAAGAATCTGCCTGCAATTCAGGAGACCCAGGTTCGATCCCTGGGTCAGGAAGGTCCCCTGGAGAAGAAAATGGCAACCCACTCCAGTATTCTTGTCTTGAGAATTCCATGGACAGAGGAACCTGGTGGGCTACAGTCCGTGTAGTTTCCTATATTTGTACTCTTAGTCTGATTTTGATATTTTAAATAAGAATATACTAGTTTAAAATAAATTGGAAACGGTTTCCTCTTTGTTTTCTAGAAGAGATTGTGTAGAATTGATTTTAGTTCTTTAAACGTTTGGTAGAATTATCCAATGAAACCATAAAGGCCTAGAGATTTCTTTTGGGGGAGTTTTAAAGAATATATTTTCAATTTCCTGAATGGTTATAGGGCCATTTAAATTACCCATTTCATATGATGAGTTGTGGTAGTTTGTGTTTTTTGGAGAAATGGTCCATTTCGTCTAAATTGTTTTATATATGTAGAGTTCATAGTTCTTTCTTATTGTGCTTTTGATGCCTGGAGGTTCTGCATTGATATTCCCTGTTTCCTGATAAACTATAGATTTGTGTCTTTTTTTTTTTTTTTTCCTGTGGTACTAGAGATTTGGGGTTATTTTCTTAAAGAACCAGCTGTTTGACTGATTTTTTTCCCCCCATTTTTCTTGTTTTCAATTTCATCTGCCTCTACTATTTTTATGATTTCCTTCATTTGCTTTGGATTTATTTTGTTCTTTTTCTAAATTGAGGTGAGACAGATTATTGGAAACCTTTTCTCTTTTGTAATATAGGCATTTATTACAATAAACTTCCCTCTCAACACAGCTTTAGTTTAGTCCCATGAATTTTCAATGTGTCATATTTTAATTTTCATTTAGTTCAATATGTTTTTTCTTGCCTTTAAGACTTCTTTGATCCATGGATTATTTACAAGTGTGTTGTTTAACTTCCAAGTATTGAGTATTTTCCCGTTATCATTTTGTTATTGATATAAGTTGGATTCCATTGTGTTTAGGGAACATGCTCTGTATATTTCAGTTACTTTAAATTTCTTGAGGTTTCTTAAAGGCCCAAGATACCATGATCTTTCAGTGTGCACTTGGAAAGCATGTATATTCTGTTCTGTGAGTTGGGTGACACGTAGATGTTGATTAGATCCTATTGGTTGGTGGAATTGCTGAGTTCTTTCTTCTGTCAGTTAGAACAGTTCTAGCTTCATATATTTTGCAGCTTTGTTGTTTGGTGCATGTAGGTTTTCTCTGCCTTCTTGGTGGATTGACCCTTTTAGTATTATGCAGTTTTGTCCTATTCTGCTTTGAGTAATTTTCTAAGGTGGAGGAAATATTTCAGTGCATTAGGGTTAGAGAGGGGTCAGTTCTGTTCAGTTGCTCAGTGTGTGAGAGAAGGGTCACCTCCTCTCAATCTGTTTGAAGAAAAAGACTAACACTGAAGAGGTTGGATACAAATAGAATACTTGAAGGTGCTAAAAACAGCATAAATCTGAAAAATAAGCTGTATTTTGTTGATTTCATTTCTTCAAAGGTTTTTATATAAGCAAGATAAAATATCTAGGAAAATTTGAAGGTAGGAGGCAAAAAAAGTAATCTTCAGTGTTGGTTGTTTTAAATAGAGCACCACAGTTCAAAAGCATCAGTTCTTCGGTGCTCTTTATAGTCCAACTCTCACAACCATACGTGACTATTGGAAAAACCATAGCTTTGACTAAATGGACCTTTGTTGGCAAAGTAATGTCTCAGCTTTTTAATATGCTATCTAGTTTGGTCATAGCTTTTCTTCCAGGGAGCGAGCGTCTTTTACTTTGATGGCTGCAGTCACCATCTGCAGTGATTTTGGAGCCCCCCAAAATAAAATCTGTCACTGTTTCCATTGTTTCCCCATCTATCTGCCATCAAGTGAGGGGGCCAGATGCCATGATCTTTGTTTTTGAATGTTGAGTTTTAAGCCAACTTTTTCAGTCTTCTCTTTCACTTTCATCAAGAGGCTCTTTAGTTCTTCTTTGCTTCCTGCCAAAAGGGTGGTGTCATCTGCATATCTGACGTTATTGATATTTCTCCCAGCAATCTTGATTCCAGCTGGTGCTTCATCCAGCCTGGCATTTCACATGATGTACTCTGCATATAAGTTAAAAAAGCAGGGTGACAATATACAGCCTTGCCGTACTCCTTTTCTGATTTTGAACCAGTCTGTTGTTCCATGTCCAGTTCTAACTGTTGCTTCTTGACCTGCATACAGATTTCTCAGGAGGCAGGTCAGGTGGTCTGGTATTCCCATCTTTTTCAGAATTTTCCAAAGTTTATTGTGATCCACACAGTCAAAGGCTTTGGCATAGTCAATAAAGCAGAAATAGATGTTTTTCTGAAACTCTCTTGCTTTTTCGATGATCCAGCGGATGTTGGCAATTTGATTTCTGGTTCCTCTGCCTTTTCTAAAACCAGCTTGAACATCTGGAAGTTCACAGTTCATGTACTGTTGAAGCCTGGCTTGGAGAATTTTGAGCATTACTTTATTAGCATGTGAGATGAGTGCAATTGTGCAGTAGTTTGAGCATTTTTTGGCATTGCCTTTCTTTGAGATTGGAATGAAAACTGACCTTTTCCAGTCCTGTGACCACTGCTGAGTTTTCCAAATTTGCTGGCATATTGAGTGCAGCACTTTCACAGCATCATCTTTTAGTATTTGAAATAGTTCAACTGGAATTCCATCACCTCCCCTAGCTTTGTTCGTAGTGATGCTTCTGAAGGCCCACTTGACTTCACATTCCAGGATGTCTGGCTCTAGGTGAGTGATCACATCATCATGATTATCTGGGTCATGAAGATCTTTTTTTTTTGTATAGTTCTTCTGTGTATTCTTACCACCTCTTCTTAATATCGTCTGCTTCTGTTAGGTCCCTACCATTTCTATCCTTTATTGAGCCCATCTAGTATGAAAAGTTCCCTTGGTATCTCTAATTTTCTTGAAGAGATCTCTAGGCTTTCCCATTCTATTGTTTTCCTCTTTTTCTTTGCACTGATCACTTAGGAAAGTTTTCTATCTCTCCTTGCTATTCTTTAGAACTCTGCATTCAGATAGATATATCTTTCCTTTCCTCCTTTTGCCTTTTGCTTCCCTTCTTTTCTCAGCTATTTGGAAGGCCTCCTCAGATAACCATTTTGCCTTTTTGCATTTCTTCTTGGGGATGGTTTTGATCACTGCCTCCTGCACAATGTCATGAACCTCTGTCCATAGTTTTTCAGGCACTCTATCAGATTTAATCCCTTGAATCTATTTGTCACTTCCACTGTATAATTGTAAGGGATATGATTTATGTCATACCTGAATGGTCTAGTGGTTTTCCCTACGTTCTTCAATTTAAGTCTGAATTTTGCGATAAGGAGTTCATGATCCGAGCCACAGTCAGTTCCTCGACTTGTTTTTGCTGCATGTATAGAGAGCAAAGAATATAACCAATCTGATTTCAGTATTGACTATCTGGTGATGTCAATGAGTAGAGTTGTCTCTTGTGTTGTTGGAAGAAGAACATTAAGAGACATATCAATTTTATAAAAATATATGGGAGTCTACCAAAGAAAAATTTACCAATCTAAACACTTTGGTAATTAAGAAGAAAAACAGCAGAACAATGAACTGAGATATTTAGAAATGGAACAAATTTACAAGCCAAAAACTAAATGAAAATATTTTAAAGGAAGAGATAAACAAAATGGAAAATAGCAAAAGACGTCAAGTTAATTCATTAAAAAAAATACAAGACAAATCAATAGACTCATTCATTTGTAAAAGGAAAGAAAGTATGAGTTAATAAAATAAAAAATGTAATTAATGTAAAAGATCAAGAACATTGTGATAGACTATTCTCTATTATTTACTGATACATTTGGAATTAACATAGTTATGTAAAAACATAACAAATCAAAATACATAAAATGAAATTTTTAAAGACACCCAAAGATAAAACCAAAACAAAAGTAATACAAAAATTCACCAAGTAATAAATAGAAAAGAGCACTGAAGTTGCTAGAAAATTTCCCGCCAATATTCAAAGAAAAATAATTATTATTTTACATTCCAAAGAACAAAAAAGAATGTATGGAGATGACTTTAGTTGTAGGGTACTTAAGAGCACCACACACACAAAAATTAAATTACAAAATAACCTCATTTAATGAGGCCAAATGAAAAACCCTAAATAAATCTTTAAAAAATAGATCATAACAAACTTTTAAACTATCCACTATTATTAGGAAGGGTACATCCCAAGAATTGGCTACAGATAAATCACATGGAAAAGTATAACATAATTAAATGTAAGATTAAACACAAAAATGAGAAAAAAAAATCACATAACCAACTTAATTGCTACTGAAAAGACACCTGACAAAATTGAACATCCATCTTTCAGTAAACTGTTTCAAAAACCATGAAGAATGCATTTATCAAATGTAATAGTTTCCACATGAAAACAGTTCAAGGAGAACATCTTCATGACCTTGGTGAAGGCAAAGATTTCCGTAAAAGGCCACAGAAAGATTTATAAGTTGGGTTCTCACACACTAGCAAAGTAATGCTCAAAATTCTCCAAGCCAGGCTTCAACAGTACATGAACTGTGAACTTCCAGATGTTCAAGCTGGTTTTAGAAAAGGCAGAGGAACCAGAAATCAAATTGCCAACATCCGCTGGATCATCGAAAAAGCAAGAGAGTTTCAGAAAAACATCTATTTCTGCTTTATTGACTATGCCAAAGCCTTTGACTGTGTGGATCACAACTAACTGTGGAAAATTCTGAAAGAGATGGGAATACCAGACCACTTGACCTGCCTCCTGAGAAATCTGTATGCAGGTCAAGAAGCAACAGTTAGAACTGGACATGGAACAACAGACTGGTTCAAAATCAGAAAAGGAGTACGGCAAGGCTGTATATTGTCACCCTGCTTTTTTAACTTATATGCAGAGTACGTCATGCAAAATGCCAGGCTGGATGAAGCACAAGCTGGAATCAAGATTGCTGGGAGAAATATCAATAATGTCAGATATGCAGATGACACCACCCTTTTGGCAGGAAGCGAAGAGGAACTAAAGAGCCTCTTGATGAAAGTGAAAGAGAAGACTGAAAAAGTTGGCTTAAAACTCAACATTCAAAAACAAAGATCATGGCATCTGGCCCCCTCACTTGATGGCAGATAGATGGGGAAACAATGGAAACAGTGACAGATTTTATTTTGGGGGGCTCCAGAATCATTGCAGATGGTGACTGTGGCCATGAAATTACAAGATGCTTACTCCATGGAAGAAAAGTTATGACCAACCTAGACAGCTTATTAAAAAGCTGAGACATTACTTTGCCAACAAAGGTCCATCTAGTCAAAGCTATGGTTTTTCCAGTAGTCATGTATGAGTGTAAGAGTTGCACTATATAGAAAGCTGAGCACCGAAGAATTGGTGCTTTTGAACTGTGGTGTTGGAGAAGACTCTTGAGAGTCCCTTGGACTGCAAGGATATCCAACCAGTCCATCCTGAAGGAAATCAGTCCTGAATATTCATTGGAAGGACTGATGCTGAAGCTGAAACTCCAATATTTTGGCCACCTGACGCGAAGACCTGATTCATTTGAAAAGACCCTGCTGCTGGGAAAGATTGAAGTCAGGAGGAGAAGGGGATGACAGCGGATGAGATGGTTGAATGTCATCACCAACTTGATGGACATGAGTTTGAGCAAGCTCTGGGAGTTCATGATGGACAGCGAAGCCTGGCGTGTTGCAGTCCATGGAACTGCGAAGAGTCAGATGTGACTGAGCCACTGAACTGAACTGACTTTATTTATAATTTAGGAAAGATGGGATGTATTTAAGTTCAAATAACTTATTATTTGTCACATTCTGCATAATTATATAAAATATGTAAATGCTTTATATATATTATTTCCAAGTGAGTGAACATCCTTTAATTTATGCTGAGACTTGGGTATGTATTTGTAATTTCTACCTTTTTTGGATTAAATGTTGAAAATAGTAACTCCTAATTTCATGTGTTAATAGTTTGCTGTCTTTTCTTTTAGTTCTGTCTCTGACGGAATTGTAATCACATTGTACATATTAGTTAAAATTTGTTTTATTCAAAATAGCGTGAACATTTTCTTTTGTAATTAAGCAGTTATTTAAAAAATGATGGCTGCATTGTATTATAAAGACCTTTCATAGGCTAATTAATGAGAGCAGTGTTTATTGGTTGTTTAAATTGTGTTACAGTACCTTTATTTGTATTTTTTCAATTTAATTTTTATGTGTTTTTTAAAAAATGTGTACACGTGACATGAAATTCAAAACAAACAAAGTGGTTTACAGAGTCTGTCTCTGTTTCTTTCCCAATCTTCCTTCCGTGTGAAGCAACCAGTGTTGTTGGTTTGTTGTGTTTCTTTTCAGGGCTCTTTTTTTTCTATAAATAAGCAAATAGATTCTGTTTCCTTTCTCAGAAAAAGGCCATTTGCATCTTACTTTTTCCCCAGTCAATATACTATGGAGATGATTCATATCAGTGTATGAAAAATCACACTAATTTGATAGCTGCAGAGTGTTCTGGTATATAAATGTGTCATAATTTATTTGGAGAAGGCAGTGGCACCCCACTCCAGTACTCTTGCCTGGAAAATCCCATGGACGGAGGAGCCTGGTAGGCTGCAGTCCATGGGGTCGCTGAGGGTCAGACAGGACTGAGCGACTTCACTTTCACTTTCACTTTCCATGTACCTAGTGGTAGCCAGTCTCCTGACCATTGTGGCATTCATGTTGATTCTCCTTAGAGCTGTGTAACCTAATTATGTATTCTTAAACCATCTAGTAAAATTGTGCTTTTGGGGGGAACTTCCTCCCTAATGCTAGATACCTGAAATTCTCTACTCCTAGGAGCAGTCTTGAAGAAGGGAGGTGGCAGGGAATCCTACACATCTTGTTTTAATCAAGTTTGAGGCTTCAGTCTGACTATTATTAGACGAACTTGAGATCTTTTTCGTACCAGGTGATGGAGCTGTATCTTCACTGTTACTAGGATTCAGGAACTAGCTCTGCGTTGGTTCTTTGAGGTACTGCTTCTAAAGCACCTGTTTACTGTGACCCAGGGATGGTTTTGTCTGGAGGTCTTCTTAAGTGCTCATTTTCTTCCTACTTGTGTTCCTCTGCTGGACATTTTAAACTGTGTTCATGCTCAAGAGCCCCTGTGGATTGCAAAAAAAACTCTACTTTCAAAGTAATTTTTTGTTTTCTTTTCTTTACTAATTTATAAAAGCTATGGAGTTTATAATCTTGGACTTTATTCATAAATGCTTGTTTGTCTTACCCATTTAGGCAGCCTGAAAGCTTGAGCAGGTCAAGTTTTCTTTCTTTGTGCAGAATACTTTGCATTTTCTATAAACATAGGTAAACAGTGGCATGACATTAATACATCCTGCCTACATTAAAAACATACAATATTCTATATAAAAGGCCATAGAAATAATATGTAGTTCAATTTTGTAGCTGACTTAACCTTTGAACTTTTGTGGTGCTACTTCTGTGTAACCCAATACATATACAAGTATATATTGAACTGAGACTAAAATTTCATGAATAACACCTTTACTGTGTAACTGATAGTGTTTTTTCTGTTCTAATTTCATTAAAGATAAATGTTGACTGGGGACTCATTAAGTCATCTGCAGGACCTTCAGTAAATCAATTGAAAGGTATTTTCTAGAGGAGGAGGTTAGCTTTGAGAGATTAAACTGAGTGAGGCAAACCCAGCCCTGGTTTGGTTTGGAGCATGGACTCTAGAGAAGGGCAGACTTGGGTTCAAGTCTTCCCTCTGCCAGTTGGGCCTTAGCCTTCTGTAAAACTGGAAGCATTTCCTGCTTAGTGGTTATGAGGATTATATAAGGTAAGCATTAACACACAGCTGCTGTTATTAGCCATTATGCCTTATTTCAGGACTTAAGGGAGCTTCTCTGACTTCTAGCCTAGTGCTCTTTGTACAGATTGCAGAATCTGCTGTGACAGGAGTTATGGGACAGCGTTAAGTAACAACAGGTGGATGGGAATTGCTTCGTTGATCTGCTCACCCTTTGGGATCAGTTTAGGTTACTGTTAAGGTCTATGCTCTCAAACTGTGCTAGTTTATTAGAGGAGTAGGAACTGCCTGACGAAGAAGGCAATGGCAGCCCACTGTGGTACTCTTGCCTGGAAAATCCCATGGACAGGAGCCTGGTAGGCTGCAGTCCATGGGGTTGCTAGAGTCAGACACAGAGCGACTTCACTTTCACTTTTCACTTTCACGCATTGGAGAAGGAAATGGCAACTCCGGTGTTCTTGCCTGGAGAATCCCAGGGACGGTGGAGCCTGGTGGGCTGCCGTCTGTGGGATCTCACAGGGTCGGACACGACTGAAGCAACTTAGCAGCAGCAAGAATTGCCTGATGGAGAAGGAAATGGCAACCCACTCCAGTATTCTTGCCTGGAGAATCCCAGAGACAGAGGAGCCTGGTGGGCTACCGTCTGTGGGGTCGCACAGAGTTGGACACGACTGAAGCGACTTAGCATGCATGTATGCATGCATTGGAGAAGGAAATGGCAACCCACTCCAGTATTCTTGCCTGGAGAATCCCAGGGACAGAGGAGCCTGGTAGGCTGCCGTCTGTGGGGTCGCACAGAGTCGGACATGACTGACATGATTTAGCAGCAGCAGCAGGAACTGCCTGAAAGCATCAGGCAGTCACCATGCCTTCAGTACAGAAAACTTGGTCTTCCTGTTTCCATTCATGGGAGGGATATTGAAGCTAAAGCTCTGTGTATGTGTGTATGTGAAAGAAAGAAAAAGTGAAGTAACTCAGTCATGTCCGACTCTTTGTGACCCCATGGACTGTAGCCCACCAGGCTCCTCCGTCTATTGGATTTTCCAGGCAAGAATACTGCAGTGGGTTGTATGTATATAATATCAATTCAGGAGAACAGAGAACATATACTTCTGATTCTTCTCTCTATCTTTTCATATTTCACATTTACAATCTACCCCCTCATGTTTTAGAGAATAACCAGCTTTTGTATTTTTTAAATTAATTTTTTTTATTGAAGGATAATTGCTTTACAGAATTTTGTTTTCTGCCAAACTCAACAGCTTTGATAACAATTTATTCATAAAAGTAACTGAAGCAAATTTAAACATTAAAATTTAAACAAGAAAAATTCATATAAAATGCTACTGTAAAGAGAAACCTATTTATTAACATTTGGTGTTTTTTTTCTTCTAACCTTTTTCATGCATTAAAAAAGTGACAATAATACTATATATTCAGGCACCTTGTAATAAAATTAAAAACTGAACTGATTAAAAAGTTCTAGATCAATAAGATGATAGAGGAGGGGAGAAGGGGCACTTTGTTGAATGAGAGAGGCAGTGACCTTTTACTGTCTCTGAGATTGAAGGGTATTCTGCAGCAAGTAAGAGTTTGACTTTAAAACTCTTTCCTGCTTTCTGTTCTTTCTCTCATTTGGCACACACTCCTGAGATCAGAACAAATGGGTGTTATGCTGCTGAAATTAATATCCCATTAGATTGCTGGTAGAGTTCCTATTTTTTGGTGGAATACAAAAACTGAGTTGTGTTTAATAGTTCTACTAAACATGCATATGGGCTTCCCAGGTGTCTCAGTGGTAAAGAATCTGCCTGCCAGGGCAGGAGATGCAAGGGACACGAGTTCGATTCCTGGGTTGGAAAGGTCCCCTGGAGAAGGAAATGAAAACTCACTCTAGTACTCTTGCCTGGGATATCCCATGGACAAAGGAGCCTAGTGGGCCAAGTCCATAGGGTTGCAAAAGAGTTGGATACTACTTAGCGACTGAACAACAGCAACAGCAAGACATACCAGTGCTAGTCAGTGCTTCTCAGTTGCTTCAGATTCCTTAGCCAGTGTGCTCACCCAGGTCCTGTGAAGAACCCAGTGTGATGCAGGGAGTAACCTACCCTGCACTGCAGTACTTGGATGGGATGTGCTGTCTGGAAATGATGACTTAATTGGAGGCCAATCAGTTTTCTTTCCTCCCCACAGATTTTGAAGCCAGCTTCATAAGACTGTTGGACAAAGTAACTAATGGTTCTCGAATTGAAATAAACCAAACAGGTAAGCTCCTTTTCTTCCCATTCCTGAAAGCACTTACATGTACTACTTAAATATTCTTCTGTTACTCACTCTTTTTGATGGTATAAATATTGTATTTGAATGGAAAGACCCAGTTTCCTGTCTGTGATATGATTGTCTGAAGATAATATGTGAAATTGCCAATTTAAGGGACATATACTTGACTTAAGGAAGTGAGAACAGTGAAAATTTTGGGTAAACAGACAAGCACCTCCTCTCTTTTAAACAATAGAAGTGTTTTATACCTAACTTTATGTACAGCTTTTCAATGTCCATGTAGCTTATGTTGTCACAATAAAGTCTTACAACAAACTCTGAGGTAGCTGTATGTGATGAATTTTAATTTTTTTTATTTTGTCTTTTAAAATGTTTATACAAGTATGTGCAAAAAATGTGAAAATCCCTTCACCTGTTTCCCCTTCCATTCACTCTCCCAGGGGCAGCCATGGGGACTTTGTCCTGGTCTCCTTTGTATGTATTTGCTTCCATGGGCATTTTTGTATCTCAAACCATCAACAGGATCAGGCTGTTCATACTGTTCTGCAGCCAGCTGTTTTTTATTAGCACAGATGTCTTGGAATTTGCTTGCCAGGCACATGCAGGTCCATCTCAGTTGTTCAGTGACGTTACATTGTATTCTGTTGTATGGATACATAGTAACTTATTTGACTGTTCCCTGCTGATAAGCATTTAGGTTGTTTCTAGCTTTTTGTCTAGTTTTTTTTTCTTCTTTTTTTTTTTTTGCTATTACAAACTGTTAGCTACATTGTATAGATGATCATGGCAAACATGCTTTGATTGTGTCCATGAGCTATGTGCCTTTGCACATGTATTCAACAGAGGAAACAAAACTGAACTTTTCTGTGTGTTGGCACTGTTAAGGGAGAAGACAAGCTTGGCTTTATAAGTGGCCGTGGGACTTGATCTGTAGCTGCATTCAGCCATACCTCACAAAGAACAGGTTTCAGAAGTAAAACATCAGATGCCCTTTGCAAGCTATGATTCCTTTAGTCTTCCTTGACTCCTTTACTTTGAAATTGCAGGGGATGTTTTCAGTGATTTTTATTGGTGATTCAGAGGATAAGAAATTCTGTTGTTTTGGGGTCATATCTACAGCTTAGTTGAGAAATAAGATATTTATATGATCCTGCTTCCTTCCACCTCTTGTGTCTACCCACCCGCCCCAGCCCCCTCAGCCTTCATTTTGATGATCTGGTTAGTTTCTTATTTTGTCAATTTGCCGGCATAGACAGATTTTAGTGCAGTTTCGTGGTTATAGAGTCTTTGGGAGTTGGGGGCTTTTGGACCTAAAAGATTGTTTTGTGTCATAAATAGTACTTAGAATAACTAAAGTAGAATTTTCTAACTTTGATTAGAATATGATTCTGATTGTGATTATTGTGATTTTGATTTTTTAATATGGTGAAACCTGTATTTCTTGTGTCAAACTCCCAAGCACTACTTTCCTTTTGGTGACTGAACATAGTTCCTTCCTCTAATGTTAGATTTCTTTATTGGTAAATTGTGCCTGGAGAACTTGGCCAGGGATTATTAGTATCAAAATATATTGTGTTCATTTCTTCATATTCCCTGAATCATCTAGCATATTTTATTTGGTTTTTCCTCTAATATGTAAACCTAGTAAGAAACTTTTTGGATGATATGCATATTTGAAAGAATAAAGAAAGATAAAGTGTTTCCACTAAAGCAGTTCAATAATTTTAGACATTTCCATTGGTTACTATTAAATTAAAAGTTACTGTTAATGGAAGTGAGTGCCATAAGTACTTGCCCTCTCTAGGTACCTAGTTTGGTGACTGTGGTATTGGGAAATCTGATTTCCTGGGCCTGGAAGAAGCTGATTGCTGGCACGATGATTTCAGAACATCATTTGTAAACCCCAACCTTGGCACAATCTGAGAGCATGCTCTTGGGAGACTAGGGTGCCTGTTAGGATATAGCTCCTCTGTGCCCTGCCGTGACTCTGGCAATTAAAATGGCTTAGGGAGGGGTTTAATTTATTACTGTTTATTAAATTACACTCACAGTTTATTATTGTTACAAGGACTTGACAGTAATGAGTCAGCTTTTGGAGTGAAGTATGTGGGCTCTCAGGAATGGCATTTTGAACTCTTGGATGCCCTTGCCAGACTTTCCCCTTGGGACTGACTGTTTCATTGCCTTTGTGACACTTTTTTTTTTCCTTCTGCTGACTTTCTTTCCTCTGTTGTAAGGAACGACCTTATATTATCAGCCTGGCCTCTTGTATGGTGGGTCCGTGGAGCATGACTGCAGCGTTCTTCGCGGCATTGGGTATTATCTGGAAAGCCTGCTCTGCCTGGCTCCATTTATGAAGCACCCGCTGAGAATAGTTCTGCGAGGAGTGACCAATGACCAGGTTGACCCTTCGGTGAGTAGCGAGGCCACACCACACTGTGATTTTTGTCTCCTGTCACACCTAACTTCTGAGAAACTAGTTCCTGATAAAACACAGTTTATTGTTGAGTGTATTTGTTTTGTTATTTACCTTGAAGTTTAGAGATTAATCACTCCAGAAGGCAGATGAGCCAAGACTCATAATCATCAGATTCAGTGATGATTGTTAATCTTCTTCAAGGTGCCTTTCATTGTTATGTCTAGGAACCTTCCGAACAGATGCTTGCAATCTCATCATGTTTGACATGAAATATGGCTCTGTTGATTGAAGTGTGTGAGAGTGGAGTTTTCATAAGGTCATGTGATGGTTGAGGCTGAAAGGCAGCAGATCAAAATTTTAGGCAGAGAATAATATCTTCTTGGCGTGCTGCAGCATAATCTTGACTTAGGCTTCAACTGTACACTTCAGGACTTTCTTCTGAGAAGAGCTTGCAGATTTAGAGAAAGGGCATAAGGCCAAGGAAGGTACAGACGAGCTTTGCCAGGGCACGAGCATCAGCAAGCTTCTTATGAAGCATGCTGCATTTGTGGGGAGGATAGTTTAATGTACAACCAAAATATTCATTGTGGCTACCACAGCTGTCTTAATGCCAGTCTGGGATGGGTTTTATTGTGTGTGTGTGAGAGAGAGAGACAGACAGGTTGGGGAGAGGGAGACTGATGGATTGGAGCAGGTCTGCCTTAGAGCTTTCATAGTGAGGCAACGATCCCTACCTTTGGATGCTCTGTTGTCCAGAGAAGGTATCTTCAAGCTGAGGGCCATGATGTGAAGTTCTAACCGAGGATGCTTGTCTTAACCTCGGCAGACATTAGAACAAGACCGCTGAAGGGGTGGCTTCGGAGGCAGACGTGTGTGGCATCCGTAACCAGGGAAGACCAGTTAGGTGGTGCAGTGAGCCCCAAAGCAGAGACTGCTGGTATTCACCGTGATGCTGATGAGCTTATAAACATGATTAGTATGTTCTTGGGCAATAAAAGGTTTATTCCTGAATTCTTAGGATTTGGGTACATAAATTCTTCCCAGGATCCAAAGTAGAGTGCAAGATCTGATATTCTTAACTGTATATGAATGCTGCGTAAACTGTTTAGAATTTCAAAGTAATTTCAAGTGGTTGCTTATTTCTTGCATTTTTCCGGAAGATTCTAGGAAATGGGTTCTTCAGTTAAAAGTAAGAGAGGAGACCTCTACTATTTCAGATTGGAAGGGGGAGGGGGGAAGTGCCTTGACTCTTGCAAAAAGTCCCTGAAGCAGACAGGTGATGTTGGCACCATGTATCCCAGTTTTGTACTCTCTTTCTATAATTGCCAGTGATCTTAAAAGCTTTTATCTACGACAGTACTAAAAATTTATATATTTACATATTAGCAATGACAAAGATTAATTGACAGATTCCCTAGAAATAGTATTTTATTCTTTCTAGCAGCATATTAAAAGGCTTTCTTGTAGTTTTCACATGCTACAGGACTAAAATGACCTTGGTTAGTACCTGGCTCCAGTCCAGGATAAAGTAAATACACCTAATCCTGGATAAAGAGTAACTTCTTCAGCCTGTGGCTTCTTCGTTTTGAACTTTCTCTTTAATGTGTAGTTTCTCCATCAATTTATGTCCACACCTACTGTCTGCACACAGGGATGAATACGATGAGTTCTGCCCATAGGGAATGTGGTTTCATGGGGTGAACAGCTGTGAACACAGCCAGGGAGACCACAAGGTTGGATACCTCTGGGCTCTGGCAGACGTACAAGCCAAGTGCTGAGGGCTGGGGAGGGCTTTCAAGAGGAAGGGAAGCCCCAGAGTCAGTCATGGTTTTAGGAAGATAACTGTAGAGCTGAGAGAAGGGTGAATTGCCAAGGTGTCAACCAGTATGAACTTGATGCAGAGGGAAGTGGAAGGGTAGACAGATATGAAGGGCAGTGTGCAGGGAGGGGCTTCATAACTCGATAACTAATTGGAGATGGGATAGGAGGAAGGGGTCACAGGTAACTCCATGATTTCTGTCATGGATGACTTGAAAGGATAGTGATCAGAAAGAGTTTGACACAGGGAAGAGGAAAACTGTGATGGGGTGATAGTTGATGTGTCAGATTTTGGTTCTGTTCTCTGGGATATTGATGGGATATCCATGGGGGATGTCCAATTGGGAATTACTGTTTGGAGCCTCAGATCATCAGGATCTTACCTACTGATATTTCACTCTGTAGGAGAATGAGGTTGACTAGTACTGAGGTTTATCACTGGTGGCTTTTTGGCTCAGTAAGTCTGACAGGTGTTTTTCTCTTGGCCTGCATAGTGTGCGGGTGGTGTTGGTGTTGGTGTGTGTATCTGAATTGGTTGTTTTTGTTTGAAACCCCAGAGTTTTTCATTGCAATAGGTCGGCGTGGCTGTTTCTCAAGCCATCAGAGCTGAGTAGCACCTGCCCTCTTGGGAAGAGGCATGAGAGTTCCATTTGGACACAGGTCTTAACTGACTTCATCATTGATTTAACATCCCTTTCTGGCCTCAGTGGGCCAGTATAGTTTTGGCCTATGGTTCCAGGGATTGAGAATAGATGAAGAAGAGGAGTAAGTGTGTAAGGAGTGAGTTGGGGAAGAGGAGCTGGAGACAGTGACTGTGGAAATAGAAGGATTTGGAGAAGCCAAGGAGGAGCTGAGTTCTGAAAAGCTGGGGATGATCCAAGAGTCATTCCTTGCAGGAGTTGAGTTGGGGTTGGGTAGGGAGATGCAGCAGTGAGAATTTTTGTTGAGCTTTAAGAGAACAGTATCATTAGGTTGCAAGATCACACACAGGTTCAGAATGAGTAAGAAATAGAGCCATAGAAGGTTGGGAGATTCTTCCAGAACGCTAGATAGGATGTCTCCTTAAGAGCTGAGGTTGGGGATTTTTAAGTGAGAGAAACTTGCACTTGTTTGTAGGCTGTAATGGAGAAAGAAAAAGTTAAAATGAGAAGGGTAGAAGGGCTTAATAAGGCCACCTACAGATATCCAGAGGATAGAAAGAGCAGTGATGGGATGAGCCTTGTAAAGGGGTAGGGACATTTTGGAGACAAAAAGGAAGGAAATGGGGGGAAATTTTGAGAAGAAAAATTCTAGGAGGTCTCCTTTGAGTCTCAGTGATTTGATACTAGTGCCCCCCGTTGATGTTTACTGGTACCAGCAGTTGGCCAGATGGTGAGTGCAGAGTCCACCCTCTTTCAGGGCTATCCTAGCAGGGGAAAGAAGTAGAGTGAAGTCTGCTGTGTCCTGGCCACTTGTTTAGGTGGACCTCTGTCAATATCCGTATTTATTTGATTCATGAGGGCTGGGTAGATGTTCTTATCACTGTTTCAGACAAGGGAACTGAAGGGAACAGGTTTCTTCCCTTTTTCTGTTTGTTGTGGTGGGTGCTAAGTTGCTTCAGCCATGTTTGACTCTCTGAGACCCTGTGGATTGTAGCCTGCCAGGCTCCTCTGTCCATGGGATTCTCCGGGAAAGAATACTGGAGAATACTCGATTGCCATTTCCTTCTCCATGGGATCTTCTTGACCCATAGATTGAATCTGAGTCTCTTATGTTTCCTGCATTGGCAGACAAGTTCTTTACCACTAGGGCCACCTGGGAAGCTATGGGTCTGATCATATTTCTACCTGTTGACTGATTGGACTGTAAGGGTGATGCCTTTGCCCTGAGGTTCCACTTGGGTCAGAGTTTTGCCTTTCCTCTCTGACTGCAGAGTAACAGATAGGTTTCCTTGAAGCAGAATCCACAGACAACCCCCACTTTGCTAGATCCAGTGTGTAGAGCCTGAGGAGGTTATGGAATTTTCTAGTCGGCCCCTCTTTCTACAGCAGGCAGCCAAAGCCCTGAGGAGAGAGTGTCCGGGCCTCAGAGGCTGTAAGAGGCAGAGTGGGGCTCCAGCCCACAGCTGCCTTTCCAGCCCTTGTCCCACCACAGCAAGGAGCCTGCCCTTCGTGTCAGATGGAGAGTGACCCAGGAGACAGGACCACACCTGGAGTTGTATTTGGGCTCCTGACTGGCCCTCAGTCAATTTGACTTCCTCCTATTTGACTCCAGGTGTGGGTGGGATGAACCAGCAGGGGTGTTCTATTCTCTTGCCTTTCTCTTCCCTGGGAGAGCCAGAGGCCACCTAGCTCCAGGAGTCGTGCTCATGGAGTAACCGGCATCCTTACAGCCCCCACCTTTTCCAGAATCTGGCTTGGTCTTCTCCTCAGCTGCCCTTCGTACTAGCCTTGATTGAATTCTTCTTGGTTTCAGCAATTCCAAATGCCTATTTTAAGTTTCTGAGTTGTGTGTAGCTTTAGTATTTAATTGAAATTAGCTAATCTTTAATGGATTTTCCCAGTAACTGCTTCTGCCCCACCTGATCCATGCTGAACATGTTCCTAGGCTACATAGGTCATTTCTACCTCTGGTTAATTTTCTGATATATGAATATTTAGTTGGGGACTGTTCTCTGCCATAAAGCCCTGTTGGAGTATTGTTCTGTTGAGTCTTAGCATGTAAGAGCTGGTAGCAACTTGGAGACGGGCAGGCTGAGCTCCTTACCTTGGAGACAAGGGAATTTAGAAGTTGATATTTTCTTGTTTGAGGCCACACAGCAAACTAGAGCCTGTACTGGGACCAGGGCTTTTCCCAGAGCCTCTGCTTGTGCTGCTTGCCCTCAATGCTTCCTGTTTGTTGTAGGATCAGCCCCCGCAGGGCTGAGAAACATGTCTTGTTCCATTGGGAACAAGCAAGGGATTGCTCTTGTTTCCCTAGTTGCTGCTGAGACAGCAGTCACTGACTTCTTCGATAACGTGATTTGAATATCATCTTATCCTCTGTGAGGAATCTGCAAATGAATAAGGAAGGATCGCAGGCCTCCTAGGAGTTTCGAATGAGGAGGTGATAACAGTTGTACTTGACAGTGTCTTGCCATCACCTGTGGATATCTTCCTTGCACTTAGGGGTCTGTGTTGTTTGCTGCAGTTTGAGGCTGTCCTTCCTCTGAGGCACCCCCGCCTTGTAGAATCACCGCCACCTTTAACTGCCTGTGTGTGGGTGTCAGCAGCATTCTCAGGTAGAACTGTTAGGCTGAATAGTTGATTCACTTTAGCCTGGAGAGCCACCAGCTCTAAACGTGATATAGTCATGTTGAATAAAGAATATTTAAAGGGGCCATGTTTTTGCTTAGT
The DNA here is from genome assembly GCF_014754425.2 of Oryx dammah. NCBI lineage: Eukaryota > Metazoa > Chordata > Mammalia > Artiodactyla > Bovidae > Oryx > Oryx dammah. The sequence goes on along the minus strand of NW_024080444.1, from coordinate 11,822,930 downwards.
GTTTGTACCTGTAAGAATGAGCAGAGGTCTCAGTTTGTTTTCTGCAGGAGCCCAGCAGTTTCTTGCTGCTTTTGGCATGATAGCATGTGATGCTCATGATGACTCATAAGGTAGGTGTGTACTACTACAAATGTGGGAAAGGGGCTCAGAGAAGCCAGTGGCTTATAAAATCATAGTCTTTAGTCAAGAGCAGAGCCAACCCATGCCCTCAGTTGTAAGCCAGCCTCTTTTCTCTTTACCAGACTCCTTCATCTACCTGAAGGCTAAGCCTTAACCTGCTTTGTGGATTCTTTGTTCTTTCCATCTCAAGGTTTAACTAAACTTTTTTTTTCTGAAATTGTTCTACAGGTTGATGTTCTGAAGGCAACAGCACTCCCTCTACTGAAACAGTTTGGGATTGATGGTGAATCTTTTGAGTTAAAGGTACGAATGTCCAGATTGTTGGTGGCATAAATCAGTGTGAAATATTTTCTTACCAACTCACTGGAGGAGCTGTATGGCTCAGTGTGTGTGTGGTACGTTTGAAGTCATCATTATAAGAATTATTGAACCTAGCATTGCAGACTTTGAGCTGAAAGGGTCCCTTTACTAATGACAAGAGTAACTGATATATTGCACTTATTTAGTGGTAGTAGATGTTGTCAGCATTCTACATACATTAACTCCTTGACTCATAACAACTCAGCCAATAAGTCATGGAGCTGAGATTCTGACCATGCTACCTCTCTGATCTGGATCATTTATTATTTGTGTCCAGAGCCTACCAATCTGAATGTCCCTAAGACTTTTTAGTACTTTACTTTCAAAACCTAGTTGAAGTAATTTAAGCATCTGTTTGTTTGCCATTTAAGGAAATTATATCAATCCAGTGTGATAACACTGGATATCTTAAGCTGTTTAGCATCTCTGCTTTTTGAAGGGAAATTACTTCGTTTTTATTTAATAACTCAAAACTATTGAGTTTTGATAGACCATTTAATTCCAGAAGAGGAGAAAAGGGTTCTTGGTGGTTAAGAAGTGGGTAAGCAGATGAGCTAGACCAGTCCCTCATTTTAAGGTTGAGGAAACAAGTTCTGGTGGTCAAGTGACCTATCTGGCTTTGACTGGAACGTGTAGACTCTGTGTTTACTGCTTTTTCTGACACACCACGTAGTCCCCTTGCTCAGCATGTGCCCCTGTGGAGCTAACATTAGGTGCTGTTGATCTTAAAGAGGTGGACAAGTTGGGTTTGAAAGCCTTCTGCATTCTAATGTTGGTTTCCATTCTTGGTGTGCACCGGCCTGGCTGGGTGTCATCCACTCTGGTGAACCCTGACCTCCTCTTTCTCCCTATGCCTGCAGGTTGTACGACGGGGAATGCCGCCTGGGGGAGGAGGTGAGGTGTTTTTTTCATGTCCCCTGAGGAAGATCCTGAAGCCTATTCAACTCATAGATCCAGGAAAGATCAAACGTATCAGAGGAATGGCGTATCCTTTGCATTCACTTCAGATGTCTTACTTTTTTTTTTTTTTTTTGCCTCAGTAAGATAAGAATGACTTGTAACAGTTTACTTCTTCCCAGGGTTATTTACATTTCAGACAACAGTTCAGTCGCTCAGTTGTGTCTGACTCTGCGACCCCATGGATTACAGTCCACCAGGCCTCCCTGTCACCAACTCCTGGAGCTTGCTCAAACTCATGTCCCTCAAGTCAGTGATGAAATCTAAGTATCTCATCCTCTGTTGTCCTCTTCTCCTCCTGCCTTTAATCTTTCCCAGCATCAGGGTCTTTTCAGATGAGTCAGTTCTTCACATCAGGTGGCCAAAGTATTGGAGTTTCAGCTTCAGCATCAGTCCTTCCAGTGAATATCCAGGACTGATTTCCTTTAGGATGGACTGGTTTGATCTCCTTGCAGTCCAAGGGACTCTCAAGAGTCTCCTCCAACACCACAGTTCAAAAGCATCAATTCTTCAGTGCTCAGCTTTCTTTATAGTCCAACTCTCACATCCATACATGACTACTGGAAAAACCATAGCTTTGACTAGATGGACCTTTGTCGGCAAAGTAATGTCTCTGCTTTTTAATATGCTGTCTAGGTTAGTCATAGCTTCCTTACAAGGAACAAGTGTCTTTTAATTTCATGGCTGCAGTCACCATCTGCAGTGATTTTGGAGCCCAAGAAAGTGAAGTCTGTCACTGTTTCCATTGTTTCCCCATCTGTTTGCCATGAAGTGATGGGACCAGATGCCATGATCTTCATTTTTTAAATGTTGAGTTTTAAACCAGCTTTTTCACTCTCTTCTTTCACTTTCATCAAGAGGCTTTTTAGTTCCTCTTCACTTTCTGCCATAAGGGTGTTACCATCTGCATATCTGAGGTTATTGGTATTTCTCCCTGCAACCTTGATTCCAGCTTGTGTTTCATCCAGCCTGGCATTTTGCATGATGTACTCTGCATATAACTTAAATAAGCAGGGTGACAATATACAGCCTTGACATACTCCTTTCCCAATTTGGAACTGGTCTGTTGTTCCATGTCCAGGTCTAAGTGTTCCTTCTTGACCTGCATACAGATTTCTCAGGAGGCAGGTCAGGTCTGGTATTCCCAGCTCTTTAAGAATTTTCTGCAGTTTGTTGTGATTTACATGGTCAAAGTCTTTGCCGTAATCAATAGAGGAGAAGTAGATATTTTTCTGGAATTCTCTTGCTTTTTCTATGATCCAACAGATGTTGGCAATTTGACCTCTGGTTTCTCTGCCTTTTATGAATCCAGCTTGAACATTTGGAAGTTCTCGGTTCATGTACTCTTGAAGCCTGGCTTGGAGAATTTTGAGTATTACTTCACTAGTATGTGAGATGAGTACAGTTGTGTGGTAGTTTGAACATTCTTTGGCATTGCCCTTCTTTGGGATTGGAATGAAAACTAACGTTTTTCCAGTTCTGTGGCCACTGCTAAGTTTCCATATTTGCTGGCATATCGAATGCAGCTCTAACAGCATCATCTTTTAGGATTTGGAATAGCTCAACAGGAATACTGTCACCTCCACTAGCTTTGTTTGTAGTGATGCTTCCTAAGGCCCACTTGGCTTCACATTCCAGACAACAGTCTTGGAAAAATCTTAACAGTGAACTTGTAATTACTGGCTGAGATAGGGTATTTTATTATCTGCCTCATCATAACTAGATTGACTGATTGATTCATTTATTTTTTTCGGTTAAAACTTAAGCAAACAGTTCCACTGTTTCTGACACTCTCTTGAGGGCTTTGATACGGGGGCTACCAATGCACTGTAGTCCCTGCTTCAGAAGAGCTCATCATCTGGTGAAGGAAATGAATGTACAGATACATAATTCTGCTATAATGTATAAAGTGGTGTAGATGATGTTCAGTGGGTTGGAGGAACTAAGAGTAGAGAGGCATTTTGTCTGAAAGATGTGAGAGAGCTGAGTAAACATGAATAATATCTACCATTTAGTAATTGCTTATTCTGAACTATGATAATTTATATACTTAATTTATTTTTATTTTTAAACTATTGAGATGTGGTTGACATACAAAAAACTGTATATATTCAACGTGTACAACTTGAGGAGTTTGGAAAGATATATATATATACCTGTGAAACCATCAACCCAATCAGTGCCATAAACATTTCTATCACCTCCAAAAGTTTCTCTTCATCCTCTTTATTATTTTAATTTTTTGTGATAAGAATACTTTTAACATAAGATTTTCCCTCTTAGCAAATTTTAAGTATGCAGTATAGGCATTACAGTGTATAGTAAGTGTCGAGGAGAAGGAAATGGCAATTCACTCCATTGTTCTTGCCTGGAGAATCCCAGGGACAGAGAAGCCTGGTAGGCTGCCTCTATGGGGTTGCACAGAGTTGGACGTGACTGAAGCAACTAGCAGCAGCAGCAGCAGCAGCAGGACTTATCTAGATTCCTCATATAAATGGGATCATGTAGTATTTGTTCTTATGTATCTGGTTTATTTCACATAGCATAATATCCTCCGGGTTCACCCATGTTGCCACAAATGATAACATTTCCTTTTTTGAGGATGAATAACATTATTGAATCCATATACCACATTTTCTTTATCCATTTGTCTGTTGGTAGACATTTAGGTTGCTTTTATACCTTGGCTATTGTAAATAATGCTGAAAAGAATATAGGAATCCATGTGTATTTCTTTGAGATCCTAATGTAAGTTTCTTTAGATATATATCCAGAAGTGGGATTGCTGGATCAGATGGTAGTTCTATTTTTAATTTCTCAAGGAATCACCATACTGTTTTCCATAGTGGCTTCACCAGTGCATGTTCCCACTAGCACTGTGCAAGGACTCCCTTTTCTGCATACCCTCACCAACACTTCTTACTTATTTGTTTATTTTTTGATAATCACTATCCAAATGGGGTGAGGTGATAGCTCAGTGTAGTTTTAATCTGCAGTTCCTTGGTAATTAGTGATTATTGAGTGCCTTTCCATGTTTTAGTTTATCATTTGTATGTCTTTTTGGGAGAAGTGTCTATTCAAGCCCTTTGCCCATTTTTAAGTAGAGTTGTTTGTTTGTTCATTTTGCTACTAAATTGTAAGATAAGGTGTCCTGTATCTTTTGAGTGTTAATGATATATATGAATTTCAGACATTTTCTCTCATTACATAGGTTGCCTTTTCACTTTGTTGTTTGTTTTGCCTCCTTTTTTTTTTTGCCTTTCTGGTATTCAAGAAATCATTGCTGAAGCTAAAAGTCTTTCTCACTGTTTTCTTCTCAGAGTTTTACAGTTTGAGGTCTTACATTTTTCTTTAATTCATTTTGAGTTTATTTTTGTACCTGGTGTGAAATAAGAATCCTGTTTCATTCTCTTGCATATAGGTATTGTTTTCCCAACAGTGTTTATGGAAGAGGATATCCTTTCCCCATTGTATATTCTTGGTAACCTAGCTGAAGGTCAAGTGACTAGATATGCATAGGTTTATTTCTGGGCTCTCTGTTCTGTTGTCTCTTTTTTTTCCTTTTTTTTTTTATGTTAGTACTTTACCATTTTGATTTTGGTAGCTTCGTAACATATTTTGGTATCAGGACCTGTGATGCCTTCAGCTTTGTTCTGCTTGCTCAGAATTCTTTGCCTATTTGGAGTCCTTTGTGGTTTCATATAAATCTCAGGTTTATTTTTTTCCTATTTTTATTAAAAATAAATGTGAGATTTTGATAGTGATTGCCTTGAATCTGCAGATTGCTTTGGAAAGTATGGACATTTTAACAATATTAATTTTTCCAGTCTGTGAACATGGACTGTCTTTTCCTCTAAAGTCTTTTAAAATGTCTTTTATCGGTGTTTTGTAGTTTTTAGTGTGTAGGTCTTTCACGTCCCTGGTGAAGTTTATTTCTAAGAATTTAGGTTGTTTTAAATGCTATTGTAAATAGGATTGTTTCTTTGATTTTTTTTTTGCAGGTAGTTTGTTGTTAGTGTATAGAAACTCAACTAATTTTGGATGGTGATTTTGTATCATTCCACTATATTGAATTCATTTATTCTAACAGGTTTTTTTTTTTTTTTGGATGCTGTTCTTTAGGATTTCTACATATAAGATCGTCTTCTGCAAAAAGAGATAATTTTACTTTTTCCATTCCAATTTGAATGCATTTTCTTTTTCTTACTTAATTACTCTGGGTAGGACTTCTAGTACTATGCTGAATAGAAATGTCAAGAGTGGGCCTCTTTGCTTTGTTCTGAATTTTATAGGAAAAGCTTTCATTTTTTTACCATTAAAGATAATGTTAGCTTTGGACTTTTCATTTATGGCCTTTATTGTGTTGAGGTAAGTTGCTTCCATGCTTAATTTGTTGAGAGGTTTTTTTTTGTTTTTTGTTTTTAATATCATGAAAGAGTGTTTTTTGTCAAATGCTTTTTCTGCAGCTATTGAGACAATGATGTGATTCTTATTCGTCACTCTGTTAGTGTGATGTATCACACTGTTTGATTTGCATATGTTGAACCATTCTTGCATCTCAGGGATAAATACCACTGTGTCATGTTGTGTGACCCTTTTAATGTGCTGTTAATTTTTTTGAGGTTTTTTGCATCCGTGTTTGTCAGATATATTGGCCTGTAGTTTTCTTGTAGTGTTGTTGGCTTTGGTGATCCTAATCTCATAAAATGAGTTTGGAAGTGTTTTCTCTTGGATTTTTTTTAGAAGTTTAAGCATTGATGTTAATTCTTCTTTGAATGTTTGGTAGAATTCACCATTAGTCATCTGCTGAAGCCACCTGCTTTTCTTTGTTGGGAACTTTCTGATTACGGGTTTAATCTCTTTACATGTAACTGATCTGTTCAAGCTCTCCGTTCTTGATTCAGACTTGAAAGTTTTTAGGTGTATAGGAGTTTATTTATTTCTTCTAAGTTGTCACGTTTATTGACATATAGTCATTTGTAACAGCCCCTCATGATGTTTTCCAATTTCTGTGGCATCAGTTGTAATGTTTCCTTTCATTTCTGATTTTACTTACTTGAGTCTTGTCTTTTCTTAGTCTAGCTAAAGGTTTGTCAGTTTTTGTCTTTTCCAAAAATCAACTATTTCATTAATTTTTTTCTATTGTTTTTCTGTTTTATTTACGTCTAATCTGCCAACTTTGAATTTGGTTTCTTTTTCTAGCGTAGTTAGGCTGTTTGAGGTCTTCCTTTCATAGAAAGAATGTTAGCACTTATCAGGCTAAGATGGCACAGGAGTAGGACAGGGAGACCACTTTCTCCCCCACAAATTCACCAGAAGAACATTTGAATGCAACTTCTGAATGCCGGCAGCGGACATCAGGCGCCCAGGAAAGCACTTATCAGTGTAAAATTTCTTAGTGCCCCTTTTGTTGCGTTCGTAAATCTTGGTACATTCTGCTTTCATTTTCATTTGTCTCTTGTTGGATCTTCCTTTATCCATTCAGCCACTCTATGTATTTTGATTGTGGAGTTTAATACATTTATGTTTTATATACTTTATTCTTAACCTCAAAGTGAGTCTGAATTCACTTCCATCCTATTTTGTGGATGTAGAAACTGAGGCTTCAAACGCTTAAGGAATTTACTCCCATATAACATTGGTAGTAATGGTAGAACTGGGATTTGAACCCTGTCTCTGTGGCCCATGCCTTTAACCTCTTTTTTCCTATAGAGAGGACAGGGCATTTGGACTAAGCTTGAAGAATAGAGGCTTGTAAAGCAGGACAAAGAAGGAGGAGTGCTGCGGGCGGAAATGTGGGCCTGTGTGGAGGGAACAGTGCCCACCTGTTCTGGGGAGCGGCCCACAATGTGGTGTGGCCTGAATGCAGGTCACTCAAGGATGTTTGGTGGTGGAAGATGGGACAAAAGTGAGAGCAGGAGCCTGTGAAGACTGGAGGCTGTGCTGAGGAATTGACCTTCATTCAAAATCATTAACTTCCTTTTGGAGGGATAATTTAGAATTTGCACATTAACCAAATAACTCCAGTGGTACAGAAAGAACTTTTGGCTGTTTTTGGCTCATTGTAAAAATTTTGGTAGGTATGAGTTGGAAAACAAAACAAAACAAAAGCACCTCTTCACTGCACTTCTTAGAGGCAGAGATAGTAGGGAATTATCATGCCCTAAAGAGAGCTGCGGTTCTTGGGGTTGCAAAGAGTCGGACACGACTGAGCAACTGAACTGAACTGAAAGAGAGCTGGTGAGGGTTGTGGCCTGGGGACAGGTGAGGGCTGCTAATTTATGGAGGTCTCCTAGAGGCAGGATGGATAGGATGCAGTGATCACCTGGGTCTGTGCTAGAGGAATAGGGAGTCCCTGAGTATGATTTTGATGCTTCTCACTTATACCCCTGAATAGACATATTTGTTCAGATAGAAGCTGCAAATGTTTGGGGTGGGGTGTGGCCATGTGGTTGGCAGTGAAAATAAGTTTAGTTTTATTCATGTTGGGTTTTATGATTCCAGGTAAGTACATGGATAAGTCCAGAAAGGACTTAGAAATTGGGAATGTAGAACTTCCTAGGAAATGTAGAACTCAGGGACAAGGAAAGCTAGAAATGGATGGCTGTGGCATCAGCCACCATGTAGAAGGCAAAGAGAAGAGGGTGGGACCCTGAAAGGTCACTAAGATTTGAAAGCAGAAAGCAAAGTTCTTCCAGGAAGGGAGACTAGGGAAAATCAGAGTTGAATGGGGAATAAAGAAATCAGTGATACTTCATCAAAAATAAATAAGTTAAAACTACACTGAGATGCCATCTCTCACTAGTTAGATTGGTAAAGAAACTAAAGCTTGACAACATATTCTGATGAAAGATTGGTGAGAAGGTGAGACAATGTAACTACTATGATTAAGAATTTGACAGTATCTAGTAAAATTCCCAGACATCAAGGAAGCTGTCAAAGGCTACTAGAGTCATGTCAAAAGGACACAGAAGCCAACTTGAAGTGGCTCCTACTAGCCAAAGATGGGACAGTCTAACTACCAATAAAAATAACTACAGACCGATTGATTACACATTAAATAAGGTTACATCCACAAATTTATTATGATACTTTAAAAAGCCTGTATTGATCATCCTTGGAAATCGACCCATTCTTTTGAAAATCGGTAATAAATGTCAATAATTTATTCTGCTTTTCCTATACAAACTGATAAAGGGAAGTTGATGAGGGAAAGTCTCTGTGTATCAAGGTATTGACTCTTTGTTTATGAATAAATTGCAAATGGTTTTTTTCTTAAAAAAGAGAAAAGAAAATGCAGCTTATTAGAAGCCAAGTCAGTGTCTTAAAGGGCCCAGAGGAGTGAGCATTAGGCCAAGCTGAGGGACTCACAGGAGGCTGCTGCTGATAACCCTGAGGGCTCGGGTGTTGGAGTCAGAGGCCAGATAACCAGTTCTGGGCTGCAGAGTGATGGGGGAGAAATTGTGGCAAGCAGAAGCTACTCTTTCAAGAACTTTGACAGGAAAGAGAATGGAAAGAAAGATATGGTGATAACTTGAGGAAAAGAATTGAGGACATCCCCTCTCTTTAACAAAAAGATTGATGATTTGAGTATTTTTGTAGGTTAAGTAGATTTATACATGAGAGAGGGAGACTGACAAAGCAAGGTAACAGGTGATTAAAGCTAAAGCACAGGTGCTAGAGTCAGACAGATGTGGGTTCTAATTTTGGCTTTGCCATTCACTGATGTTGGGATTTTGGCCCCAAACTTTGGTTGACACATTTATCACTGGGCCCGTTTATGACTGCTGTGTGGGGCTGTTGGTGCTATGCTGTGCTGTGCTCAGCCTTGTCTGACTCTTTGTGACCCCATTAGTCTGCCAGGCTCTAATGAAGTTTAAATGGAGTAATAGATGTATAGTATGAGACACTGGGCTGGTATAAGTAAGTGTTTGGTAAGTGGTGGCTGTTCTTGTTTTTATTGTTATTAAGAGGAGATGGATTGAAACTGCAGGCGTTTGGTAAGAATGGCTCTAGATGGAGCATTTTGATGATGACTGGAAAGGGGTAGGAGGCATTTTCAATTTTTGTTGAGTTAGGATGGGTTCCAGGGTGAGGGGACTGGCAAGGGTGTGATAAGGGAATGTGACAAGGGTAGCGAAGATGTGGGCCACTTAGGCATTGTGAGGGGTGTGTCCAGTGGGGCATAGTAACTCAGGATAAGAAAAAGGCTGTGGAACTGCAGTAAAGGCTCAGCTGAAGTGAGATGTTGTCATGGTGCTAGCTGTGTGGTGTATGGCTAGTCTAGCGGCAATTGGCAGCCTAGAAGGAGGAGTGGAGGAGGCAGGAGGCCACCTTCATGCAGGACTGGGTGTGGATTGACCAGGTGAGTGAGATGTGCAGAAGGGTGGATTACAGGGCATATTGGTGAGCGTGTCATTGGAGCGATGGCTGGTGCACTCCTTATGCTGGCCTGGAGAAAGCACATGGTCATGGGGTTGGAAACCGTCACAGTTTTGGTTTTTTTTTTTTCTTCACAGTTTTAATGGAAATAGATGTGTGTGTTGTGTAGAAGAACTTGACATTGTGTTTAGGGAGTTGTATTTTGGGGTTTCAGATGTTAAGACTGGTAGAATTCTAGGTACCAACAAGATCATGGTAAGGGCAAGTGTTGGAGGTGGGGGGCCGGATGGGGTTGGATGATGGCTTTCCTGGTGGGGATTTGATATGAATAGAAAGAATGTGTGCTTCTAGGGGTGATAGGGGCTTAAAGTCAAGTTTTGTATTTTTCAGGAGGTTTTGGGGTGGTCTTACTTGGAGGAAAGGAACTGTGGAGTGGATTGCCTTTTCAGAGGCCTTGACTAGATTGCATGGTGAGTAGTGAAGGCTCAATGTAGGGTGGATTGCAGAGCCACAGGACAGAGAGAGCTGTTGCTGAGATAAAAGATCAAACTTGGGGTGCTGCCTGAAGTTCTTTTTAGGAATCATGAAGAACAGAGGAACTTGTAATAAAGCTTCCCTGGATTAATGTCTGTTCTCTGCAGGGCTATCCTTGGGCCCAACCATGGGCCAAGCTTTGTGTGTGCAGGGGGAAAATGGCTGGTGGAGGAGAAATGGTACCTTTCCCAGGGAACCCCCAGGTTGATGGATGCTTACATTGACGTCTGAAGGTGATGGTCGACTCTCATATTCTCCGACTCTTAGGAGACAGAAACAGGTTATAGAGGAATGGAAATGAGATGCAAGTGCGTGCTAAGTTGCTTCAGTTCTCTCCGTCTCCTTGCAACCCTGTGGACTGTCGCCAGCCAGGCTCCTCTGTCCATAGGATTCTCCAGGCAGGAATCCTGGAGTGGGCTGCCATTTCCTCCTCACAGGGGATCTGCCTGACCCAGGGATTGAACTTATGTTTCCTGCAGTGGCAAATAGGTTCTTTACCACAGGTACCACCTGGGAAGCCTGGTAATGCTAGTAGGTGGGTTTTCTTTTTAAAAACTAAAGATACCTGTTTTGCTTGATGCACGTTAGTTACTTATATGCATGTTAAGTCATTTAGTCGTGTCCGACTTTGCGACCCCATGGGTTGTAGCCAGCCAGGCTCCTCTGTCCATGAGATTCTCCAGGCAAGAATATTGGAGTGGGTTGCCATTCCCTTCTCCAGGGGATCTTCCTAACCCAGAAATTGAACTGGGGTCTACTGCATTGCAGGCGGATACTTTCCTGCCTGAGCCACCAGGGAAGCCCCCCCTAGTTACTAATAGCTCGACCTCATTGTCCTTAACATTGAATTTCACTGTGTACAAATTCCAAGTTAAACCCTGTTGATGGCCATTGGGATGTCTTCTGTTCTTCACTGTTGCCAAAAATGTTGTGGTTAATGGCCTTGTACACAGAGTCCTACACACTTTCAGAACTATTTCGGTTTGTTTTTTCTATTTAGAGATTTGTTTCTTCAGTGCTGTGTCATGGCAGTGAACTCTGCTTGGAGTCCATTCTCGCTAGTTTGGAAATGTGATTTCCAGTGTGTGCTCTTTGTTTACCACAGTCCTGTGGTAACAACATGTGTTGCATGGAGGCTGTTACACTGGGGTCTCACATGTACTCTCTACCAGGTGTACAAGAGCCTCATAAGTTTTTTGATGCCTTTGATGAAGATGCCAGGAAACAGGGAAATCTCTGGGATTGTACAGGGTTTTACATAAAAGCTGAAGCAGCTGTTGTACCCTAGGCATCTGGGATGTAACCTTGTTCCTCCCCTGCTTTTTTCTGGTGTTCTTCGAACATTCCTTGTGTAGGCTCTGAGCCAGAAGGATGCTGGTGAGCTCCCAGGCGGTTCCCCTTCCTTGAGGCTGGGGATAGGACACCTGTCCCTTCCCCCATCTAGCCCTAACTCTAGTCCTTCCTCTAAATTCCCCATGAAAGTCGACACAGCACCCTTGCCCAGATCCCTGTCTGCAAACCAGACATTCCAGCTGCTGGTCTGCAAAGCTGCCCGTTTCACAGATACCCCAAAGGAATGTGGGTTTGAATTGAGATCACTTTTCTTGGCCAGCTTTGGAGCCTGGGATAAAAGAGCTGCTTTTGGAAAAAGCTTTAGCAGGGGTTTGTTACTTGCAAGGCTGAGCGTGGAGGTTATATTCCCTGTAGCAGGGCTCGAGCTAGGAGAAGTAGCCCCATTCTCTTGTGTGGTTCTGTGGTTTTAACTCTTCTCCTTCTCCGCCACCCCCATCCCTGCCGAGTGCGTCTCTCTGACTGACTGGCCAGGGCCTGGCGGGGAGCTGGTGGCATTCCTGCCAGTAGCTGTTGACTGGACAGTGTGGTTGCCGTTTACTTCCTGCCACCCACTCTCATTCTCCCCACTGCCTGAGAGAGAAAGAAACACTGTCTTTCAGTTTTGTGATGCCGTCCCAGTAGTTCATGACTGGATGTATAAGAGTCAAGAGAAGAAGCTGGGGTGGAGGCAGGAGAGGGGCGTGAGGTGGAGTTTGTTGGACGATCTGGTTTCCTTTCTCTTAATTGTAGGGAGAGTACTGAGAGAGTGAGTCTCTTTCTTTGTGTTCACACATATCCTCCCTCCTTAGCCTTCTCTGACTGGTAACACCAGGGAGGGTGAAGGGTAGGAGGTCCCTATGCCCTGTAGCCATGAACTTATCTTTCATGGATATGAGTTCTTAGTATGGTACTTATACAAGGCCCCTGAAATTGTCTGCAAAATTGTGTGTTCACTTGTTTCTTGAGATAGGGTTCATGGCTTTTACCAGATTCTCAGAGAGGTCTCTTACTCCTGAGAGGAAAGAACCTCGGCTTTGGGGTTTGAACCTTGGACTACCAGTAGGAAAAGCAGTAGCTGACATTCAGTGGGCTCCGACTGCACGCAAGGCATGGCTGAGCACCTGACATGCGTGGTTTCAGCTGAGCTTCCAGACCCTGTGAAGGAGAGTATTATGATTATTATTTTTGTAACAGTGAGGATGCGGAGGCACCAGGTTTTCAAGTAGCAATAATCACACCTTGGATAAAACTCATTAGCTATGATACCACCACTGTGCAAAGCTGAAAGCACCAGAAATAGCGCACTGGTTCCAGAATGATGCAGTTTGCGGAAGCTGGGGCTTAACACAGATAGTCCGATTCTAGAACTCTTAGCCAGTCTTGGTAGGACCTCCATAACAAGCCAGAGAGCTCCATAATGACTCTGGGATGCAGCCAGCTTTAAAGTTCCTTTCCTTCATTACTCCAGTGCCTGAATTCTAGTATACGCTTCCATTGGCCCTGATAAGCACTTTTACCTACTGAGTTTCCACATCCCTGGAGGGATCTGGGAAGAAGGTTGCCTTTGGGAAGTCGCATCTGTTTAATTTTGAATCTTGGTTCTGTTGTCCTCAGTGAGAGCCCTGAAGCAGAAACCCATGGCCTTACCTCAAGGTTACTATGAGCATAAAATAAGATGATCATGTACCTGAAAGAACTTTGAAAGCCACGAGCACCATGGGATTATATATCAGAATAGTGACATCTGTTATTTTCCTGCAGAATGTGGGCACTGCAGGCCTCAGAGGGACAGCACCCTCCTGGTCCAAAGGGTATGAGACCTGGGACTGTTTGTCGAAGCTGCCTGTGGTCAAAAGTACGTTCTGGACAGAAGAGGTGGTGATGTAACTGGGCTCTGTGTGTGTGTGTGTGTGTATTGAAAAATCCCTCTTTACTCTTTCCTCATTTTGGGTTTGTCCTTTGAGTCAAGTCAAATATTTATCGAGTATTTCTGAGTACAAAAGTAGTGTATGAGAGACTTGTGAGGGATACAGAGGTAGAGCCCCTTTCGTTATGAAGCGTGCAGTGTGATCGGAGAGCAAGGATGGCCTGAGTGTATATGAAGGGAGATGTGTGGTAAGTTCAAGTGCAGACCACAGTTGGGGCATCCTGGTTGATTTCAGGAGAGGGGAAACTCCAGGTTGGAAGAATGGAGGCAGGTAGATCAGGCTGAGGGATTTGGACACTTCGGTTCATAGAGCTGGGGATGGTGGTGTTGGGTTAGGGATGAACCAAGCAGACTAGGGGTCTGATCTCAAGATCTGGGAGGGCCTGCAGTTACTGGGAGCTTCTCCCTCACACGTGGGAGCTGGATCTTTTGGTGAATGTCCAGGATGGGTCAGAAAGGGGAGCTTGATGCCATTCAGGTTCTTTGCTTTTGGTTTCTACAGCTCAAATGAAAATTAAATGTGTAATTGACAGTAATTTTTGAACAGTTGGGCTGGGCTGAGGAGACCACACACCTGGTTTTCCCTGAGGAACTTTGTGCCTGGGGTTTGGATCAGAGTAATGGGAAGATTGTGTGTTGTTACTTCTTCGTTTCTTTAGCCCCTCGTTCCACATGCACAGCCAGCCCCTAACCATACATCGGACATTGGAAGTGCTTAGTACATACTTATTTTTTATTTGGCTGGTTGATTTGGGGGAGAACCAGTCTCTGTAATAAAGTTTAATTTGAGGCAGTAGTTTCCAGTTCCTCAAGCAGCACTCTTTTAATTTGAGTTGATTTGAGTTGCCAATATCTTTCCTTTCCTGTCTGAGGCTGTCCTGTTGTAAAAGTGCTAATTATCACTATTTGGACCATTAGGTAGCAGTTGCAAGGAGCCTGTGTCATCCATAAATAGCATTGTCGGCACTTAAATAATTGAAAATAGGCTCTTAAGTTAAAAACCTGTTTAGACCTATATAGATAGCCCCACTATGTTCTTTTACTAATGTTTTTTCTGCTTCTTTTGTCAGCATACCATGGGGTGGATTGGGTCACCCAGAGGCCCAGGTCAGTCCCAGTCGGGTATCTGTCCTGATCTTAGTTGTAAGAGAAAGACTTATGGATAACAGCAGTGGGGATGTTCAGAGAATACTTCAAAGGGAGTCTGGCTCATGCCATACAGGGGGACAATTGCCTTTACTTGTTCCAGAATTGAGGTGAACCATTTCTAGAGGAGAGGGAATGGGTAGGCAATCTAGAGCGGGGTTGGCAGCTTTTATTTTATACTTTCCAAGTGTCTATATTGTTTGGATGTTTTTCATTAAGGACTTTTTATAACAATACAAAAATTATATAATAATAAAAATAATAATGTAAAAATTGAGTTGTGACACTACAAAGTTAAGTAATTAAATACAGGTGGAGAATAGAATGAAATTAGAAGCATCATTTTGTTATGGCAGTACCACAAATATTTGCTAGCTTTATGACTGACTTTTCTCTGCTTTGGAGTCCAAGCAGAATGACACCCTTAACTCCGAGCTGCAGGTATTCGGTACGTGTATCACCTCAGATGGCAAACCGGATTGTGGATTCTGCAAGGAGCATCCTCAACAAGTTTATACCCGATATCTATATTTACACAGACCACATGAAAGGCATCAACTCTGGGAAGTAAGTGTCTGTGCCTTTGGGGAGCCTAATTCTGCAGCCTCTCTAAGCATTTTTCATCCTCCTGGTCTCTGATTGAAGCTTAAGCTGCCATCTCTGAGGCTGGGCAGCCAGAGGAAGAATGATTCATTTTTTTTCCTTCTGACTTACTGCCATTGTCACCACCAAGTATATTCTGAGCACCTATCACATGGAAAGCATCACCGTGCCCAGTACTGGGTGATGAGGGTTTGAAATACCAGCCTCGGGGAATTAAAACCCAGCTATTAATAAAAGTGCCTCCAGCTTTAAATCCCATCTGCACTCTGTTCCCACTAAAAAGTAAAGTAAACAAAGTTCTCCCATCCTGAGTAAATAACAATTTAGGGGAAAAAAATCCTTTGTTGGTCTAAGTGCCAGTCGGCGTCTCTCTCCATCAAGGGGAACGACACCCTTGGAGCCAGAGAAACTTGTTATTGCAGATTTTAATTTGGTTTAGTTAGAGCCTTTGTGGAAAACCTCACATTAGAACATAAAAAGTTAATAATGATGATCTATGTTATGAAAATATCTGTTTTAGGCTTTTGTTATATATTTAGAAACCACTAATTTTTTATTATGAAAATGTTAAGCGTACAGAAAAGTTGGAAGGATAATACAGTGTACACTTGTATATTTTTCTTACTTGTAGGTAGAGTTATTTTGCCAAATTTGCTTTCCTTGTATGTGAGTTTTCTGTTTTTGCTGAGCCATTTTAGTGTGAATGACAGTACCTTTACACTCTGGACATGAACTTTTCAGGTTGTGTCTTATAAAAGTAAGAACATTAGAGACTGACAATTGTGAGATAAGAAATCAGTTTTTTTCCTAAGTTGTACCACAACTCATCCTTTCATAGTCCTTCCTCTGAGTTTTCTTTAACCTCAGGAAAAGAAGGAAAGAGAGGGGAAAGAAGGGGGCGAGTATGTTATGGGATCTCTGACCTTCATGAGGCCTAACTAAAAGATAAAGGAGATTTCACAAATGCAGTGGTGGCTCTTTGTCCAGAGCAACAGAGGAGGTGGTGTCAGAGCTTAGAGTTGGGAAAGGATTTGTGTGCGAAGCTGGCTGTTTCCCTGGGAATTGGAAAGGTCAGTGATGGTCCCAAACTTTTGGTGTATTGCTCAAATACCACTGGTGGTGTCCTCATTCCTAACATGTGAGTGATATTGCCTACATCCCTAGGTTACTGTTACTGTAAAGATGAAAAGATTCCATATGTAAGCCCCTAATGCAATGCTGGGCACATAGTAGGTGCTGCAGAAATGGTAGCTGCTAATGCTGTTCTTGCCTTTTTCCTCCCTTCTTGGCTGCAGGTCTGGAATTATGTGTCAGCTGTTTTCTGGGGAGAGGGAATTACAAGGGATGGGGGAGGATAGGTGGTGCCAGCAGCTGTCTGAGTGGCCTGATCTCTGTAGTGCCTTGTCATCTGGCCTCTCGCTCTACAAAGAAGCAGAGCAGACCAAAAGGCTGTGCTCCCAGCTAGAATGTGGCTTTTCATAATGCCGTCATTGACCAGCCGACCCTAGTGCTGCGCAAGGCCCATACTTGGGAATAATGAGTAGGAAGCTCACGTGTGTATGGAGATGTAGGCATAATATAGCCTTGTTTTACAGGTAAAATTTACCTATAAAACCAATGCACGATGTTAAATTTGCATTCTGCTTTCTAAATAACAAGTTACAGTTGACAAACAGTGATCTTCCTTCTCCCTTATGAAATTATAGTCATGAGTAGGTATTTTCCTTTTCTAATTCAGTGAAATGTCCTCATAAGTTAAGCTTGCTGAACTCTGGGAGTGAGAGTCCTATGTGGCCATGCCCTGGGACTTTGGGAGCCAGCAGTTCTTGGTGGCCTGTGTCAGTTCTTTGTCTGGTACACATTTGTCCATCATGCTCCCATTTTGATTCCCAAAGTGACTTTTTTGAAAAATGTAACCCTTTATCAATTAGAAAGTTTTGGAGCCCGTTATCTATAAACTGTACTAATGCCATCTTCAGTGAGGTCACTTGGTGATTAGCTGCTTTGTCAGCATAACCTGAAATAGGCCTGATAATATACATACCCCAAATTGGGGGGTGGGGGATGTCAGCATAACATGCATAGAGCATAATATGTTATCGTGCTGTTTTCTGTAAAACAAATATGATATCAAATGGAACAATCTTGATTAAATGTGAAGTTCATTGTAGTAAGTACACATACCTCAAAAATTTCACACGGATGGAAAAGTTTGGAAGTGCTTAGGAACTACAAGTTAAGTGGGTTAGAGTGGTGGTGGTGGCTTGTCTCCTGGCCCTTCCTCCCTCCGTTTTCTCCTTGCCATTTTGTGCCACTACCTCTGCTGATGAGCTGGGTGCCCCTGGTCAAGTGAGTCATAGGCATCTTGAGATTGTTCTTTAAATGTCCCATGATGATGCTGGAAGTACAGTGTTAGATTGTTGAAGTGTGACTCAAAGTGCCCTGGAACCTGTGTTCTCACTGCTCCCTCTTCCCTTGGCAGGTGTTATTAACCCTTGGCTGCATAGACAGTCAATTTTTTTTTTTTTTTTAGGAAATTAAGGACCAACCAGTATAGTTACCCCTTGTCGTGAGCTCATATAGAACATTATTAATTTTACATGTAGTTTTTCTGAAACAAGTATTTTGGCTAGTTTTGTGCTAGATGCATAGAAGGTGCTTCATGAACGTGTATGTTGAATTGTGTTAAAGGAGGCAGGGCTGTATTGTGCTTGCATGTGGAGTGTACTGATGGGAGCTGTACATAGCTAACGCTGGAACAACGCTTGGATTAGGAGTGCTGAACTTCCCTGTACTCAAAACCAGCAGTCAGCTCTCCATCTTTGGTTCCTCTGTATCCGGGGTTCGTATTTAGTGAAAAAAGATCTGTGTCACTGGACTGAGCAGTTCAAACCTGTGTTACTCAAGGATCAGTTATATTTGTTTAAAAGGGACTGAGCAAGGTAGATGTGAGGGGTCACGTTTAGAAGTTTTGTGGGGAGATGCTTGTGTTTATTATTGTCAACTGATTTTGTTTTACATCAAACTGGTTGTCACTAAGCCTCTTGAGAGCAGGGGCCTGTGTGTGCCCCAGTTCCTGGGTATGTGGAAACTTTCTCCTAAATGTTTTTTGTGTGCATGAGTGCACGAGGCATTTGTGGTCCTGGACTGGTAAGGGTGTTAGGTTCTGGCTGCTGGTGGTCAAAACACCTGGGCAAGAATATGGTACTGGTTCTGGATTATATTCATTGAATTCTGAGTTACCGACGTCCCGTGGGGACAAAAACATAAAGGTGTACCTTCTCTAGGCCCTTTCTCCTTGGGTGGTCTTTGTCATCACGGAGCAACAACTTGCTGTTTCTTAGGAAGTGCTGTAATCAGGTGCTCTCCAGGCGGCTTACATTTCTGGGGTGGTTGAGTGAGGGCCGAGGAAGTGGAGAACTTGTGTGGTCTTTGGCTTCTGGAACACCTGTGTTTGAAATGCATATCAGTCTCTTTCTGGCCATGTGGACTTGATGCTGGTTGCTTGATTTGTCCATTTCCTCCGTTCTAAGGTGGGATGGTAATATTTACTCTGCAGAGTCATGTCAAGCCCCTAGCTCAGAAACTGGCTGAGAGTAGAACTCAATATCTGGTAGCTGTTAGGGTGGCTGTACATGTGGAGTGTTACAAACTCTCACAGTGTACGGTGTCGGGGAAGGGAGGGCTGAAAGGGAAAGCAGTGGTTTCGCCATGTGTGTGCCCTCACTGAGTCATGTGTATTCCCAGTGTGAGCTGCTAGGAACTCTAATAAGGCCTAATATAACCAGACAGAGTGCCATCAAAAGGATGTTTGTCTTCTCTTTTGACTGGTGAATGCATGCAAACCCTGCTTCATACGCTACTCAGTGTCTGTGCCTTTGAACCTCCAGGTCTCCAGGCTTTGGGCTGTCCCTGGTTGCCGAGACCACCAATGGCACTTTTCTCAGTGCTGAGCTGGCTTCCAACCCCCAGGGCCAGGGCGCAGCGATGCTGCCTGAAGATCTCGGCAGGAACTGTGCCAGGCTGCTGCTCGAAGAGATCTACCGGGTATGTCCTCAGCTTCTGCAGGTCTGGGAGAGGAGCACCTGGAAGCAGTTCCCATGTTTCTTCATTAGCAACTTTCTTTCTCTTTAAGGGCTTCAGTCAAGGAGTTAACCTCTTCCTACCCTTTAGACAGTTCAGCATTAACTAGCTTAGTGGGTTAGCTAACTAGTCAGTGACAGTGGAGCCTGGTGGGCTGCCATCTATGGGGTCGCACAGAGTTGGACACGACTGAAGCGACTTAGCAGCAGCAGCAGCAGTGAACAGAGACTCAGCCCCATTGGTTTGATACAAACAGCAGGTAAGTTTTAACAATCGGGAGGGGAGAGAACTAGAACAGAGTCATGCACAAGGGAGGGGATGAAAAATGAAGCAGGTTAGGCAGCGACTGGCCAACTGAAGGGCACGCACTGCCCTGCCCAGAGCAGGGACCTTCTCTCAGCCCCCGAGTCGTTGCCACAGCATGGGTGACGGCTCGTTCTCAGATTTTTCAAGAGAAAGTGGAAAGCTGGATTTCTATGTGAGAGTTAATTCAGATAAAAAACAGTGTAATAGGCTCAACTTTGCTCAGTGTTTGGGAGCGTTGATGACTGTCTAAGGAAGGCAGGCCTGTGTCAGAGCATAGTAGGGACTTGGGAAGGTGAGACAAAGAAAAGGTGACAGGATGCTGAAGATAAGCCTGCACCGCTGGTCATTTTGCTTAGACATTCATCAACGCTCCTGTCTCTTTCCAGTGGGCCTGGGAGAAGTGGATGTATCTCATTATAGAACAGCCCAGTGGGAGCCCACAGGCACAGCTGGAATGTGGGTTTTATATCTCCATAAATGGCAGATTATAAGCCTTAGGGTGAAAGCACAGTCTACCAGTCCGCAAGACAGAAAACATGCAATCTGGATTAGGTTATTATTTTTTTTTTACTCTAGTTAAATTCTACCTTAAGCCATTTAATTGTGGCTGGACTGCGTTTTTTTGTTTTAAATCATTAAGAAAACTTCTTTTGTGTGGGTCTGTGATCTTTAATTGCTAAAAAGGATCAAGATGCTTCTTGTTTTTATAATAATTCTTTGTAAGTCTGTGATGTGACATGGTTTAAATAAGTAATAAAAATCCATCTCCTTTGGTACCATTTATTTTTACCAAAGTTTTAATCCTCTGATCTAATTCTTCTTGTTCCATTTATGTCTCATTAGTTACCAAGCCCTCTTGATTCCATTCCAGACTTTCTGGAACTACCCTAGCCTATCCATCTCTCTGGCACGATCTACTACCCTCTTCCCTTCCACACCAACCTCCTCTGATTAGACGTACTGGCTTTCCCTTCTTGCTGAGAGGAAATCCTTTCCACATTCTCTCCAACATCCTCTTCAGTCTAAATCTTCCCCCCTAAAACAGTGATCTGATCTTGTTACTCCTGTGCTCAGAGACCTTCACCAGCTTCTCACTTTCCCAGGATAAAATCAAAACCCTTGACCCGTTGAGAAAAGCCGTGCCTTAGCCTCCCTGCTCCGCCTTGTCCCTGCAGTTTCACAGTTCTCCTCAGAAGGCACTCAGCCACTTTCAGGCTGGCCTCCTGGCTGTTCCTCACTGGCCCTGGGTCATGTTTTCCCCCATCCTCCTGTTCTTCTTCCCTCTCCAAATCCTGCTCATCACTCCAGGGCCAGCTCAAATCCCCACCTCCACAAAGCCTCTCTCTGGTATGACTACCCCTACCCCACCACCTTGGCAGTCATGGTGCCCTCAACAGCATAGCTTCATCTTCACCTTGAACTGTTACTGGTTCCTGCTCATACATATCTCATCTTTATAGTGAGACTGAAGCTACTTGGCATAAGGATTGTATCTTCTGCTTTTGGAGTGGCCCCACCACTCCCTCCATGGTGTCCTGTACACAGACCCTAATATATTTATTGCAGTGAAGTGTTGGTCCAGCACATAATAAAAATCAGTCGAGGGACTTCCCTAGTGGCCTAGTGGGTAAGAATCTGCCTGCTCATGCAGGGGACACGGGTTCGATCCCTGGTCCAGGAAGAAACCATGTGCCTCGGAATAACTAAGCCCATGTGCCACAACTACAGTACGCCTGTGCTCTAGAAACTGTGCTCCTCAACAAGAGAAGCCACTCCAGTGAGAAGCCCTCGCACCGCAAGGAAGAAAAGCCCCGGCTAGCTGCAACTACAGAAAGCCTGCACAAACGGCAGTGAAGACGCAGTGCCGCCAAAAAGAAATAAATTAGTAAAATAAATAAAAATCAGTTGAGAATGGCAGAATAGCACTATAGTGATAGGAAGCAGAGACTAAAGAGAACAGTTTTAATTTTATGAAACGAGTGAGTTCTGTAAAACAGAAATAGTGTTGTTGGTCCATATATTCTCCCTGGGGTCAGGTTTTCCTTTTAGATGGAAATATATGTGCTATAACTCTTGTTCTAAAATTTGCTAAAGGAGATAAATATTGTCCTTTATCAACTCAGGTAGATTTAAGAAGAGCAGATTTTCATAAAGCCTGGCTGGAGGATCCACTTCCTGATTTTCTTACTCCATTGTAGGAAGTCTTAACAGCAGAGAATGAGTGTCTGTATCAGGGAATTGACTTACTTCCTACCCTGCACACGTTGAAAAAGGAGAGAGATGTGCTCACATAAGCAGCAGTAGGCAACCACCTAACCTGTTCAAAGTCTGGGAGATTCTAGCCTTGAACGATGATTAAAAACTAGATTTCATGGTTAAAAACTAGATTTCTTGTGATGTGTGCAAAATATGTTGATGTCATCCTGCTTTCACTATTTACAATGCAAGTTTAAATTGTTTTAGGAACAAGGGAAGTTGTCCAGTGGCTAAGATTCCATCCTCCCAACAAGGGGCCCAGGTTCAATCCCTAGTCAGAGAACTAGAGCCCATGTGTTGCAGCTAAGAGTTTGCATGCTACAACTAAGGATCCCGCATGCTGCAACTAAGACCCAGTGCAGCCAAATAAATGAATAAATATAGCTATCTAACTGACTAAATAAATTGTTTTAAATAAAGTTATCCCAGAAAGAATGATCTGAAGTAAAGACACTGTTTAAAGCACGAATGGAAACAGCAGGAATGCACACGTCAAGTGTAAGAATGGCTAAAGTGGTTGAGAAATTCAAGAATGAGAAAAGAAAAGCAACCACAGCACTTATACTTCAGGAGAAATTTTTGAAAAGAATTCTGTTCTGCTTCTTGATTTGAAGGAACAGGGAAAATGAAAGATAATGCATAAATAGTAAGAGTGGAGGGACTGGATTTGGGAGGTTCTCCAGTTCTAAGGCACACAGGAGGAGCTGAAGAGGG
Organism: Oryx dammah; assembly: GCF_014754425.2. Taxonomy (NCBI): domain Eukaryota; kingdom Metazoa; phylum Chordata; class Mammalia; order Artiodactyla; family Bovidae; genus Oryx; species Oryx dammah. The sequence goes on along the minus strand of NW_024080444.1, from coordinate 11,800,210 downwards.
GAATCTAATGGGACATGGCATGGAGTTTCTGAATATAATTAAATAAGTGTTTCAGGTAAGACCTTTGAAAGGGAAGGGTCCTTTCATGTCAGATTAGCGGTGGTGTTCTCTGAAAGATTAATGAGTAAAAATGTCATTCACTTAACCCGTGTTAATTACCTGTGCTTTGCCTATGAATGATTATGCCTTTTTGCTTATATGTCCTGCTATGGGTTTAATTACGAAGGGAAAGTTTCATTTTTCCTTAGATATACCTCAGTGAACTTCAATGTCTGTTGATTCTGATAGTCTCAACTCTTAGAATTATTTTGATTAACTGTTAGTTTAACCCCCTACAGTTGTTAATATGAGGATAACTCTTTAAAAAACCCTTACTCAGTTTTATTATTGCTTGAACTTTGCAGCCTGCTCTTCTGTGTGTCTGCTCTGGGCATCTGTGTCTTTTTTTTCCTCCCTCTGTTTGATTGGTTTTCCATTATCTGATTGGTACAATATTAATGTTTAAAGTGTTTTTATTTACAGGGTGGATGCGTGGACTCGACCAACCAGAGCCTGGCTCTATTACTCATGACCCTTGGACAGCAGGATGTTTCCAAAGTCCTGCTCGGACCACTCTCTCCCTACACGTGAGTTGTTTTCTTTCAGCCTCCTCATGCTGTCCACTTCTGTTCCCTGATAGCTCAGTTTGTAAGGAATCTGCCTGCAATGTGGGAGACCTCGGTTCTATTCCTGGGTCAGGAAGAACCCCCTGGAGAAGGGATAGGCTACCCACTCCAGTTTCTTAGGCTTCCCTTGTGGCTCAGCTGGTAAAGAATCTGCCTGCAGTGCGGGAGATCTGGATTCAGTCCCTGGGTTGGAAAAGTCCCCTGGAGAAGGGAAAGGCTACCTACTCCAGTATTCTGGTCTGGAGAATTCTATGGACAGTCGCAGAGTCGGACATGACTGAGCGACTTTCACTTCACTTCTGTCCTCCAGTTGCACAAAACCACAAAAGTGTTATGTTGAACACTGTCCTGTTCACTGTCCTGGACACTTGATTGTACTAATCCATAAATGAGCTAGAGGTTGTCATTTTCATCTGGTGTCTCAAGGATTCGGCCTTCTTTTCTTTCCTGCAGTTTCTTCCTGTCCATCTGTCACGCCCATGTCCTTAAAGCTGTGTGATAAGTATTTTGACAGTTGTGTCTGTGCTTTAGACCTTATTTCCATTTTGGAGGTATACTATTATATATAGCTTGGGTGTTGTTGTTAATTTTTATTTTATTTATTTATTTTTTTGAAACAATGATAGACTATTTTTCTGGGCTCCAGGATCACTGCAGATGGTGACTGCAGTCATGAAATTATTATTATTTTTTTTAATTTATTTATTTTAATTGGAGGTTAATTACTTTACAATATGGTATTGGTTTTGCCATATATCAACATTCCTCTTTTCTCTAGCTATAGGAAAAAGGACTGCCTTTTTGTTCAAAAGACAAAGTTCATAGTAACACCACTGGACTAGCAGGGAAATGCAGAAGTGAGTTTGAGGCCAAGGGGTTGTTATCAGAAGTTGACTGCTGGGTTATTAAAGTAGGAGATCCAAAAAGAGCAGATCCTCAGAAGACTTGAATTCTAAACAGCACAGTGAAAAAAAACATTACTGAAAATAAGTGAGGTTGCTGTGAACAGCCCCTTTGAGCACTGATATCTGTACATGTGTCTGTGTACTTGAAGATCGTTCTGTAGCCACCTACGGGTGGGTAGCTTGGGAGGAGTGGGCCTTGGGTGCAAGGGAATATTCAGGTAGATATGAGACTGAACTGTCCTTTTTCGGTTATCATGGTACCGATGCTGTATATCTGAAAGGTACAGTACTGTGATAACTGAAGAATGGTGGTGCCATCACGTTGAGAAGGGAAGTGCACTGCAGAGGGGCTGGTGCACCACTGGACCATGGTGCTGTGGGCAGAGACCAGAAGATTCTTCTGGAGGCTTTTTTTTTTTTCCTGTAAATTGATGGTAGAAGGCTCTCTGAAACAAGGAAATGGAAGAGAATACATTCTGTTAGCAGTGTGGAAAGACAGATAAGCAGGAAACTGGTGAGAACCACATTATCTCCTGATAACTTGTGTAAAGTAAATGTTTCACAGGACAGGAAATCTGAAATTGACTAATCCTAAATGACATGCTGACATGAGGAATCAACATTGCTGAGAGAGACTTTACAGTTAGCACAGCACCCGAAGTGCAGAGATTGGCTTTCCGGTGATGATTTGCTGGAAGTGACTGGCAGCTGTGTGACCACCACAGCCCACTCCAGCTTCTTAGCCAGTCTCATCGCTGCTGCTTTCCCAGCCTTGGTTTCGGGGCCTGGCCGCTCACCCAGCCTGAGGCAGCGTCTAGAAATGTGTGTGGTCATGGGGCATGGGGTTTGGCAGAACATTATGTGAAAAATGGAATGTATATTTTTATTTTTCCTTGACACTTTTTTTTCTCTCGCTTTTAGAGTTTTATTTTTTTCAGTTTGCTACAGAGCCTTGTATAGTCTTTTTAAGTCAGCAAACTCTGTGGAGATGGTGAAGATGTGACTGGACATTTCTTAAAGTTCCTGTGTCCTTGATACACTCCCTCACTAAACATTAATTGCAGTGTCTTGTCTTCCAGAAACCTTGCCTAAAATTACACATCTCCTGGAAAACAAAGTAGTCTGCTCTGAATGGAGCTTTACAGAAGTGGGACAAATTGCAAAATTTTATGTTTTGAGCCTTGGGCCTGGAGCTCGCAGGAAATGTTCCTCTGGGTTACCCGCCTCCCAGGGCGTCCTGCAAGAGGAGTGGCCAGGGGCTTGGAAAGGGCAGCCTCTCATCTTTCAGTAAACTAGCATGAAGTGGTGGTGGGAGGGGGTGTTTTTTTGAAAACTGTTGCTATTTGGGACCCTTCTTCCCTTAATCATCATGGAAAGCTCCAGAAGCCCAAAGTGATGCAGGGCAAAGGTGGGAAGAAATACATGAGCTGCAGGGCAAAGGTGGGAAGAAATACATGAGCTGCAGGGCAGACAAAGTTATCATCACCTGTTTACATACAGGCATTACTTACTTACATTACGTTAATGGTGAAAAGGACAGAATCCACTGTCAGGTAGATGGCATGAGGGGACAGCTTATCCTAGTTGGATTCAGGAACTTTGGAGACCAAACTATCACACTTATTTTTATGTGAGGTTAAAATAATAAAAATCTGCTTTCTGTAACCTCAGATTTCTAAAGAAAATCAGAAGCAAGATCCTCCTTGGTTTAAAGAAATGTATTTCTTCTGGCAGTTTTCACATTTTGATTTGTATAAATAATTTTAAAAATGTATTTACAGAGCACTGGGATCAGGCAGGATAGTTTTTTTCCAGCAGTGTTGCTTTCAAAAACCCTTTCTGGAAAATAAGGGTCCCTTGTTTTTCTACTTTCATCTTTTCTCTTATTGCAGGATGTGACTGGTAATGATTTTCTGTGTTACTTGAGAAAGTAAGTCAATAGGTATGAAATTCTTTAGGAAAGCCAGAGATTTTTTTTTTTCCCCTAGTAAAATGAAATAGTATTGGATGACATGGTGGTAATGTGAAGAATCTTATTTCTTTTCAGTTTGTGGAGTTCTGGGTGGTTTACAATTGGTAATGGTGATTCTACGTTCCCTTCAAAAAGCTTAGTTTTACAGTTTAGGGACAGTTTGTACTTCATTTAAAATTATGGTTACATATCAATGAGCGTCTTAATTAGCGCTTTTAGAAAATGTTTATGATCGGAAACTGCAGCGACTACAGTTCTCTGTGTTCTTCCAGTGCACTGGTATTGGAGCCCAGCCTATCTGGATTTCAGTTCTGGCTGTACCTTGCAGCACTGGGAGACTCTGGACAAGGTCCTTGGCATCTCTGAGCCTCAGTCTCACCCATAGAGATAGTCATCGGTCCTGAAGTCATGGGCTTGTGGAGGTGGAGTGAGGCTTTTAGACGAGATTGGGCACTGAGCACTCCAAACAGCATGCCTGGTGAAGCTCCATCAGTGCTCGACGCACAGGGAAGTCCAGTCTCCTGTTTAGGTTATTTTGAAGGCCAGGAGGAGTTGCTTTGGGTGATCTCAGGCCTGAAATCAGCTGTAAATTGTCTATCTCTAGATCTGCGTCCACTAGTTTTTAAAATGTATGACTTAGCTTCCTTTAGTCACATTAATAAACAGATTACACATATTTTACTTACTATTCCCAAGAATTCTGTAAGTTTATTTAACAACATTTACCAGGTGTTGTTTTACTTGCTTTACAAATACGAACTCGTTCAGGTTTCACGATAACCCCACAAGGGTTTAGATAAAGACAGGTACTGTTGCACACTCTATTTTATAAGTGAGGGGACTGAGACACAGGTTGAGTCACATGCCCAGGGTCACTCACAGTCAGCAGCTGAGGTTTTTGAACTCTGACATCCTGTCCCTGACCCACTGTGCTCTTCAGTAGAGCTGGGATTCATACATGTTATTGGACTCCAGGTACCTCCCTGCCTGGGCAAGGGTGCCATGCTATATCTTCTCAGAGTCCTTGTTTCAAATTGTCATAAGATAATTTCCTTCTGTCTTTCTTTGGAAGTCTAAAGTAAACCATGTCACTTTGTTTTATGCCAGTTTTAATAACTGATGTCTTTATACTATTTTTGCAGTGCTGGGGAGTGAGCGTCCTTGTCAGACGCTGACTGATGGGCGTCGTTGGCTCACCCAGCATGTAGCACAGCGATGTGAGGATCAAGGCGAGAGATGCACAGGAGTACTGGGAGCTGCTGGTCGAGCCTGCTGTTTTTTGGGTTTGTTGCCTAATTGCTCTCTAGGAGCCAGCACAACACTTGCCGCTGTATTTACATCTTGGGAGTGGTTTAAATGCTGCAAAGCCCTGCCAACTTACTATACTCTGAGCCGCAGAACACATTTGGAATATGGTAAAAACAAGTGATATCCTTACTTTTCAGATGAAAAAGAGGTCACCTGCTCATAGTTAGTTGTTGGCTGAACTTGGCCTGGGGCCCCCATCTCATGAGAGTGCAGCCTACCTGGCTCTCTTGTTTCCTGTTGCCTTATAATGGAGTTTAATAACTTCATTCCTGGAGCAGAGGTCAGTGGGGCTTTGGGAAAGTTGCTCTTTGGCAGAAGAAGTACCCCCAATACATCTAAAAGCTGCCGTGCGTGTAGCGACTTCAGGGGGCCCCAGTGAGCAGATTCTCTTCCCACCCCTCAGCTTGCAGATCAACTCCTTAGAGCCCAGAGTCTGAGTGGCTTGGTGGAGCAGGAAGCAGGACCCTCTGGCATGGTTCGGTCTGTGGAGCTGCCGGAGGGAGCTCACTGTGACTGCTCTCACTGCCATGCTCTAGCAGGCTTTAGAGGGGACCTGCTAGGAAGAGCTGTATTTTAGGGGCAGTGCCAGGCAACCTGGCAAATGGGCAGATGACTGAGAGCCCAGTGGCCTTCACCTGCTGACCAGTAGTGGTGGTGGGAACAAGCTGCTCTTGGAAAATACCCGGGAAAAATTACCTCTGTGCTCTAGGAGTCTCTGAAACCTGCTTGTCAGATGCACTGGAGCCTGTTTATATATATAAATCACTTTGTTCTGGGGTGGGGGAAGCTCACTCTGGATACTTCTCTGAGTCAGGATTTAAATTCTCCACACAGGAGTTGCATAGTCCCATTTGCCTAAAATGGTTAATCTGAGAAGCTGCCAGTCACACCATGTGGGGGTTATCTGTAGAGGAGCAGGGCTGTCCTCCGTATCCCCTGGGTACCTCTTCTCCTGGCTCTGTGGCTGGTCTGTATATCTAGGAGGTGTGGGTCTATTGTATGGTGTTTGGAAGGGAAGGAAAGGGGAGTGGTGCCTTAGGGGCCAACATGTGGCTGTGGCCATGCTGAGCTGTGGGGCTGTGGAGGAGGATGTGGGCCGGCCCTGAAGGTGACTTTGTTCAACTGCATGTAGAGTTGGGTGAATTTATTCTGTTTGATTTTCTTAAGGAGACTGTTAGGATTCCATATTGTCTGAGGTTATTTCTCATAGCAAAAAAAAGCTATATTTGCATTTTGCTATCCCAAGCAGCAAGCGACTTAGGGATAATGAGGCTGGAGGGGAAGGGGATCATAAGACATACCTTAATCCAGCCTTTACACAGTCTTCTTCAGACTGGCTGGAGGGTTGGCAGAACATTATGTAAGAAGTGGAACCGACTTTGCTTTTTCAAACACTTCCAAAGGCTACAAATACCCCATGCAACTATGCAGGCCTGCACACTCAAGCCTGTGTTTCTGCCCTCTTTCTCCAAGAGATCAGAAGCAGGCTGTGGCCTCTTAGGAATTCTGCCAGATGGGGAGGGTGTCTGGTTTTTCTAGCACAGTTGAGCAATTCAGGTAGAAGAATGAAGTAGCCTGGGGAGGCTTTCGGGCCTGTGTGAGAACCGAGGCTGCAGCAAGAGAGAACAGGCTGTTTGCTTCTTAGAATGTAGACGAGTGGGTGAGATGGCTGGCTTTTTCTTCATTACTGCCAGCTGGAAGCTTTGCCCACAGATGTGGACTATTTATCTGTGGCTTTGATATCTTTGTTTTCTTTTTTCCCTAGGGCAGGGTTGAGGCGGTTGTAAGGCTGGGACAGAGAGCAAAAATCTGAAAATTTCAATTGGTTAGTAAAATGGGATGGAGAAGGCAATGGCAGCCCACTGCAGTACTCTTGCCTGGAAAATCCCATGGGTGGAGCAGCCTGGTAGGCTGCAGTCCATGGGGTCGCCAAGAGTCGGACACGACTGAGCGACTTCACTTTCACTTTTCACTTTCATGCATTGGAGAAGGAAATGGCAACCCACTCCAGTGTTCTTGCCTGGAGAATCCCAGGGACAGGGAAGCCTGGTGGGCTGCAGTTTATGGGGTCGCACAGAGTTGGACACGACTGAAGTGACTTAGCAGTAAAATGGGAAAGCCAGCAGGGGAAGAATGCTGCTGCTGCTGCTGCTAAGATGGAAATGAAATAGCACGATTTAAGGTGGAAGAGAGAGCAAAGGAGTGAGGAATTATTCTATGAGTGTGCACGCATCACCCTGCTGTCCAGGGTGGTTACTGTTCCGTTCTGTAACCCCTGTCTCAAGCAGAAAGGATATGCAATTGTTCAGGCTTGCTTTTCCCCTTTTTGCCTTTTCCCTCTTTTGTCTAGATTAATGAGGACAGAGGGGTAGGAGATGGTGGAAAATACAATAGACTTTAGACTTAGCTTGGAATACCATGTGAGGATGGGAGCCAAGGATCAGTTCTTTTTTTTCTTAACTTCACAAAATTTTAACCAGCTTTCAGTTCAGTTCACTTTAGTCCCTCAGTCGTGTCTGACTCTTTGCAACCCCATGAACCGCAGCACACCAGGCCTCCCTGTCCATCACCAACTCCTGGAGTTCACCCAAACACATGTTCATCGAGTAGGTGATGCCATCCAACCATCTCATCCTCTGTCATCCCCTTCTCCTTCTGCCCCCAATCCCTCCCAGCATCAGGGTCTTTTCCAGAGTCAGCTCTTCGTATCAGGTGGCCAAAGTATTGGAGTTTCAGCTTCAACATCAGTCCTTCCAGTGAACACCCAGGACTGATCTGCTTTAGGATGAACTGGCTGGATCTCCTTGCAGTCCAAGGGACTCTCAAGAGTCTTCTCCAGCACCACATTTCAAAAGCATCAATTCTTTGGCACTCAGCTTTCTTTATAGTCCAACTCTCACATCCATATATGACTACTGGAAAAACCATAGCCTTGATTAGACGGACCTTTGTTGACAAAGTAATGTCTCTGTTTTTTAATATGCTCTCTAGGTTGATGATAACTTTCCTTCCAAGGAGTAAGCATCTTTTAATTTCATGGCTGCAATCACCATCTGCAGTGATTTTGGAGCCCAGAAAAATAAAGTCAGCCACTGTTTCCACTGTTTCCCCATCTATTTGCCACGAAGTGATGGGACCGGATGCCATGATCTTAGTTTTTTGAATGTTGAGCTTTAAGCCAACTTTTTCACTCTTCTCTTTCGCTTTCATCAAGAGGCTCTTTAGTTCCTCTTCACTTTCTGCCATAAGGGTGGTGTCATCTGTATATCTGAAGTTATTGATATTTCTCCTGGAAATCTTGATTTCAGTTTGTGTTTCCTTCAGCACATCATTTCTCATGATATATTCTGCATATAAGTTAAAGAAGCAGGGTGACGATATACAGGCTTGATGTACTCCTTTTCTTATTTGGAACCAGTCTGTTGTTCCATGTCCAGTTCTAACTGTTGCTTCCTGACCTGCATACAGGTTTCTCAAGAGGCAGGTGAGGTGGGCTGGTATGCCCATCTCTTTCAGAATTTTCCACAGTTTTGTGATCCACACAGTCAAAGGCTTTGGCATAGTCAACAAAGCAGAAATAGATGTTTTTCTGGAACTCTCTAGCTTTTTTGATGATCCAGTGGATGTTGACCATTTGGCCTTTTCTAAAACCAGCTTGAACATCTTGGTTTACGGTTCATGTATTGCTGAAGCCTGGCTTGGAGAATTTTGAGCATTACTTTACTAGTGTGTGAGATGAGTGCAATTGTGCAGTAGTGTGAGCATTCTTTGGCATTGCCTTTCTTTGGGATTGGAATGAAAACTGACCTTTCCAGTCCTGTAACCAGCTTTATTGAGATATAATTCGCATACCACACAGCTTATTTAAAATGTACAATTTAGTGGGTTTTTAGTTTATTCACAGAGATATATAAATGTAACTACAGTCTAATTTTAGAACATTTTCACCACCCAGAACGAAAGTCTTGCCTATTTACAGTTATTCCCAATTCTTCTCATCCTACCTTTGCAGCCCCAGGCAACTCCTAATCTGCTTTCTGCTGCTGTAATAGATTTGTTTGTTCTGTCCAATTCATATAGACATAAACAATATGTGATTCTCTGTGACTGGCTTGTTTCACTGAACAAAATGTTTTCAAGGTTCATTCATATTATCACATATATCAATACTTCATTCCTTTTTATGGCTGAATAATATTCCATAAACCACAATTTGTTTGTCTATTCATCAGTTGATAGGCATTTAGGTTGTTTGTACTTTTTGACTGTTATGAATTAATGCTGTGTACAAGTTTTTGTCTGGATATATGTTTTCATTTTTCTTGTGTATATACCTGAATGGAACTGCAGGATGAAACAACTGACTCCTTGTTTCACATTTTGAGAAACTGCCAGACTGTTTTCCACAGTGGTGGTACCATTTTACATATCTACTAGCAGTGTTTAAAAGTTCAGTTTCTTCATATCCTCACCCATACTTTTGTTATTACCTTGTTTTTTTCAGCCTTTCTGTTGGTTTGTGAAGTGGTATGTCATAGTGATTTTTATTTGTGTTTCTGTAATAACTAATGTTGAGTTTCACATGCTTAATGCTGTATGCATATCTTCTTTAGAAATTTTTATTCAGATCCTTTGCTCATTTTAAAATTAGGTTATTTGGTTTTTTATTATTGAGTTGTAAGAGTTCTTTATATGTTCTAGACACCAGACCCTTATGAATTAAATGATTTGCAAACATTTTCTCCCTTTCTGGATATTGTCTTTCTACTTTCTTATTAATGTCCAGACAAGATTTTAATGTTGATGCAGTTCAGTGTATATCTGTTTTTTCTTTTATCACTCTGCTTTTGATTCTGTATGTAAGAAATCATTGCTTAACCCAAGATTATAAAGATATTCACTTATGTTTTATTCTGTGAGTTTCATAGCTTTAGCTCTTGCATGCAGGTCTTTGATCTGTTTTGAGTGAATTTTTGTGTGTGATATGATGAAAGGGTCTAGCTTCATCTTTCTGTGTGTGAAGTTGTTACAACACCATTTGTTGAGATTATTCTTTCCTCATTGAATTACCTTGGCACCTTTTAGAAAATTAGTTGGCCATAAATGTGTGGGCTCAATTCTTGACTCTCAGTTCTGTTCCATTGGTCCTACATGTCAGGATCAGTATTTTGAAAGCTCCTGGTGTGATTTCACATACATTCTGGGTGGCGAGTGTTTGGACAGTTTGATTAGGAGGCAGCACAACGCAAGGTTGCTGAAGTACTTCATGAAAGACGTGCAGACTGTCTGTTCTTAACTAAACCAGAGTTTCCCAAATTGGGCTGGTAAGAGTCACCAGGGATGAGGAATTACCCGGGGAGACAAGGCCTGGTTCAGGGTGGAGGGGGACGTGTGGCCTGTATTTCTGGGCTTTCCAACATGGACATTTTCTCTTCACCAATTGCCAGTTGGTTGAAACCTTCAGGAAGTTGCTTGTTGAGTGAACTATGGTCAGTGCTACGACCAGTCTGCTGGAGTGATGCCGGATCTGCTAGGCCAGACCAGTAGAAGGCTGCATACCTGAACCGGGGTCCTTGCACAGAATTGTTGCTCCCACAGTGTTCTTGGGGTGAAGCCATCACTCTGTCTTGCGGGAGATGGCAAGAGAGAGCTCCTTGGAACTCCTCTCCATGTTGACTGTGAGCACTTCCCTGGTCACCTTCGTTATTGCCTTCTGCTCTATATGGGGTTTCCTGGGTGGTTCAGAGGGTAAAGGATCTGCCCACAATGGGTGAGACCCAGGTTTGATCCCTGGGTTGGGAAGGTCCCCTGGAGAAGGGAATAGCTACCCATTCCAGTATTCTTGCCAAGAGAATTCCATGGACAGAGGAGCCTGGCGGGCTATCGGCCATGAACTTGCAGAGTTGGACATGATTGAGAGACTAACATTTTCACTTTTTCTGCCATATTCACACAAATATTTTATACCTACATTTCCTTCTCATTTACCTTGTTTATTTAAATTTCTGATTATGGAGAAAGTGTATATATATATATTTCAAGGATATTTATGTTGTCTGCTCCACTAGCCTGAAAGCTTCATGAGAAGGGAATTTTGGTTGACGGCAATGTCTCCAGCACCAAGGACAGTGCCTTGCCTATAGTAGGCACTCTGTAAATATTTATTGAATGAATGAAGGACCTGTCAAGATCAAACAGTGGAGAGGGCAGCTTCTCTCTTTCAACATCGGCAGCAGTCACTCTGCTTGGTTTTAGCTTCATGATACTGTGAATCATCAAAGCATGTGTTTCTCTGTATGAATCACTTGAAGATTAATGCCATATCCCTGTCTACTCTAATGTGCTTGTAGGAGTAACCTCCCTACTTTTCATTTATTTACTGAGTTTGTCTAGTGTGCATCTCTGCAAGCTGTCTAAAATCATCTTTGGAATCTAGCAGGCTGTAAATAAATGCTATTTAATCGGCTTTGATGAGAATTTCTTAATTTCAATCTTTTCTCCTGATCCGGGAAATTCAGTTCTAGGTTGGCAGAGGAGGAGAATTTTTGTGAAATCGAATTCCTCTTTCATTTTTCCCTCCTTTTTTTACCCCCTCCCTTTTTTTTAATTTTAATTTTTATTTTTTAGGATAGAATTTTTGCGGCATTTGAAGAGCTTTTTCCAGATTATGTTTAAAATTGAAACCAAACCATGTGGTGAAGAACTCAAGGGAGGGGATAAAGTGCTGATGACTTGTGTTGGCATTGGCTTCTCCAACCTTAGCAAGACCCTCAAGTGACATTGTCAGACGATGAAAGGCCCAAAGGCTTCTAGACAACGCAGAAGCTGCCAGGGAACCAAAGGGACCAGATTCATCCAGGACTTTCCAGCTTCCCATTTGAAAACAATCAGGATATCTGAACAAAGGACATCTCTCTACCTTGTGGTTTTCAGCCATTTCTCCAGGGCAGACATTCCTCAGGAGGCCCAGTCACAACAGGAGCTCCCTCGGCTTACCTGGATGAAGGGTGTGCCTTCGGGACCCAACTGGACTGCTACAGCATCACAGCTGCGTTTTAGCACTGCTTCCTGACCCCACATCCCTGGGCTTCTGCCATATGGCTATTTTCCAGACCTTTGGAGTTTGTTACAGTTCCTTCTGCAAGGACTGACCCCCCTGAATATTGGTTTCTGTGCAGGGATTAAATGAGGTACTATGAGTGGAAGCCCTTTATGAATAATGCCATGTAATGCAAATGTCAGAAATTGGTGTGTTAGACCTTTTTACCCCTTGTCTTCTGAATGGACTACTATCTTGGAGATACACTGCTCCCCATCTGGTTCATTGTATGTGGATATTAAGGGAATGAATGACTAGGGAGTGCAAGGATCCAACTAAAGTTATTGAATATTTTCTATATCTCGGGTGTGCTATGCATGTTCTCATTTAATTCTCCCAATAGCCCAGTGATGTAGATTTGATTATCCCCACAAGAGAAATTCAAAAAGGATATTTTATTCCTTTTGAAATTTGATAATATAGAGATATTAGCTCTCCTGATTTCAAGAGCTAAGTATCAGAGTCTGGAGTTTTATGCTACTTGCAAGCTAGTAAGTTAGATTATTACTGTTTCACGGATGCTAACAGAAAACATGAAAATCTCATGTCATAGACGAAAAGCTTTATTACTCAGAGCACGGGAAGCAGCATGAGCTCTACTGGTTTCTTTCTCCAAGTCCCACAAGATGTGGAGAGTCTGCAGGTATGCCATGCACACTGGTGGTTTGCATCACAGGCAAGGAGCATGCACATGTGAGAACTCCACCTCTTACAAGCCTGCTCTTTATTCCAGATAGGGACATTACTTCACCTCTCAAGACTGCTTGCTGTGAACACGTGATAGGAAAGGGCCAGGATAAAAGCCTCCCCAGCAGGAATGTGCAGGAACACTCAGGACTTGTGGTGATTGTACCTGCTGCTAGTAGAGGCTACAAGTGGTGTGTATAGGGGGTTCAGAGTTATCGGTGGTAGGGGAAATAGCTGACTTTTCTATTAGGATTCCAAATGATATTGTCTACCTAGGGTGGAGAAGGAAATGGCAACCCACTCCAGTGTTCTTGCCTGGAGAATCCCAGGGACGGGGGAGCCTGGTGGGCTGCCTTCTATGGGGTCGCACAGAGTCGAACATGACTGAAGCGACGCAGCAGCAGCAGCAGCAGCAGGGTGGACTTTTGAAGTAAAGCATGGTCTTTACCTCCCCAGTCTCTCGGTATCCTTTTCTTTTTTCAGTAAAGGGGGTCCAGAGGAAGTTTGTGCTCTTGTGTCTGGGGGTGTGGGAGGATGTGGAGTGGGGAGCTAACACTGACAGGTCAAGCCATTTTGAACTGTGGTTGTCTACTTACTGAGAGCTCTGCATGCTGTATTAGATTGCTGTTGCTGCATATCCAGTAACCACAAACTTAGTAGCTTAAAGTAGTACCATTTATCATCCACAGTTCTGTAGGTCAGAGGTCCTGGCCTGCTTGCTTGGATTCTCTGGTTATGGCTTCACAAGGCTAATGCCAAGATGCTGGTCTCCGGGCAGGAATACATTTCCAACCACATTTGGATCATTGGCAGAATTGTTGGACTGGAGTTCCTGTTTCTGGCTGGCTGTCAGCTGCAGGCAACTCTCAGCTTATACGTAGAGGCTGCCTGCATTCCTTGTAACTTGGCTCCCTCCATCTTCAAGCCAGCGACGGTGCATTGAATCCTTCTCATGCTTTGAATCTGACTTCTTGTGATAACTTATCTTAAGGTCATCTGGTCATAGCAGTACCTAGGTTAGTGTTTGAATAGCAGGGGCCAGGGCTCTTGGACATCTGAAAATTATGCCTACCACACATTATTAGTTCAGTTCAGTTCAGTCGCTCAGTCGTGTCCAACTCTTTGCACCCCCATGGACTGCAGCATGCCAGGCTTCCCTGTCATGCTCCTTCCTGGAGCTTGCTCAAACTCATGTCCATCGAGTCAGTGATGCCATCCAACCATCTCATCCTCTGTTACCTCCTTCTCCTCCTGCCTTCAATCTTTCCCAGTGTCAGGGTCTTTTCCAATGAGTTAGTTCTTCACATCAGATGGCCAAAGTATTGGAGTTTCAGCTTCGGTATCAGTCCTTCCAATGAATATTCAGTACTGATTTCCTTTCGGATGGACTGGTTGGATCTCCTTGCAGTCCAAAGGACTCTCGAGTCTTCTCCAACACCAAAGTTCAAAAGCATCAGTTCTTTGGTGCTCAGCTTTCATTATAGTCCAGCTCTCACACCCATACATGACTACTGGAAAAACCATAGCTTTGACTAGATGGACCTTTGTTGGCAAAGTAATTTAATGCTGCTGACGTTTGAACCCAGATCCACCCATGCTCAGATATAGAACTGAGGAACCACATGACTTTGGCTGTGTCCAGCAGGAACTTTCTGTCCCTTGGGACAAGATTGGGAAATGGGTCCTGTTGGTCAGTTTAGGGTGACATGTAGACACCAGGTAGAACATTACAGCTAGTATAAGGGATGTGAGCCTCCATCTGCTGTCAACATGAAAGTGTCTGGTGGTCTCCAGCCCTCTGACTGGTACAGCTGCTTCTGGAGTGGTAGTAGTGATGCTGTAGGCAATAGTAAGACACATTTAATATTAATATTTATTTAAGCAGCCTGCTGCAGGCTCCTTCTCAGGTGCTGGAGAGAAGCAACAGCTCTCCTTGGGCAGAGGTTACTGGTACTTCTTAGTGACATTCTGCTCCTGCAGTCTCTGCCTTGTTCTTAGCTTAGCTGCTGCTTGGTGCAGCTACCCCTAGTATAGTTTGATGAGAGATTCCAGCACTTTGAACTTAGCTTTCTATCTTGACCCCTTTACTTCCCTCTGTAGACAGAGACAGATCAGTCTGAATTCAATAAAACTAGTAATTTTTTTTTTTTTAAGGCATATACACGTTTTAGGGATCATGACAGAACCATGGCCTTGCCTTCCTATCGTGTTCCAAGCCCTGCTTCTGTCTTCTATCATCCTTCTCTGTTACATTCTGGGTGAACACCAGCCAGCCTCCTTCCATCATGATTATTTACCATATTCAACAAGACAGTTGATAAGGATGGGGGGCAGGCTGGGGTGTTGCAACATGATGTGTGGATGGGGAAAGAGCAGGAGGCACTGCTGAAATCCAGATTGCCCTCAGAGGGCAGCTGAACCTTGTGGTTTGTTTGTTTGTCTTTATCTTTTCTGATAAAAAGTGGTGAAGGACATCACTGATTACACACCCAACCAAAAAGCCCCCAAACTTAGGTTGCACTGTGGTGCCTGTCCTCTCATTGTCACTCCACAGTGAAAAATGGTGAGGTAGCCATCCCGCTAGGTCTTCTGTGTTGGGAGGCTCCTGGGTAAGGCCAGTGCTGACAGTTAGTTTCGAGGTGGCCAAGTGAAAGAGATAAGGGTATGAAAAGGCAGGGAAGAAAGTAGACAGTTGGAGTAGAGGAGGCCTAAGGAAGTGGACAAAACCGTAGATAGATGGAGAAAAGAAGACACCAGGGAACTAAGGGATTACTTTAATTTTGGCCATGCCTGAGGTGGGGGTGGGATTCAACTGGTGAGGTCAGGGGGCCAAAGCAGGGTGCAGAAGTGGATTTTCCAGGGTATTGGTTATGGTGGGTGGATTAGAATGTGGGGCCTCATTGACTTTACCTGTTGGTGCTTGTTTGGAGACATGTGAATGTGCTGGTAGGTGATTATAACAGTCTGTGGTGGCTAGAAAAGCAGCCTCACAGGCCTTGCACCCAGCCTGGACCTCTGCTATTCGTCATCTGACTCCAGAGTGGAGGAGTAACTTGCACTCGATCAGAGTTTCCATGTTTCAATCACCCTGGCCTGTTCTTTAGAAGTGACCAGGAGTTAAGAGGAATGTCGATAGGCAAGCGCAGTTTTTCTGTACTCTAGTTGACTAGGTCTAGGAAGCCATTTGAGTGGGAAATTTATCAGTGTTTGACCTCTTACAGAGGCCAAGCCATGTCACTCCTTTACTCAAGCAAATAGGGCTGTCATATTTGTCAGGAGCAGCCTAGGTCCAGGGCTCCTCTAATCCATCTTTCATTTGGCCCTTAATAGTTAGATAGCCTGACTCCATGCCTGAGGCACTGGCCTTTGGTCAGCATCTGTAGATGGACTGGGACAGAGCTTTTGGCACATGGGCCACTTCCTGTCTTCCTGGTTCTTCTGATACTGGTGGTTCTGGATGTGGATCCGGCTCTGCTGATGCCCTTGTGTTAAGTCTACAGGGGCGGGGATACTGATCTTGGGAGGTAAGAGGCCCAGCTTGCTTTCTGGCCCATTTCAGCTGCTGACCAGCTGTTATGGCATAAATATTTCACTTCCGCACACTCAGGTTGCTTTTGAGAAATCAGGGTGGATATATGAGGCCTTGTACCTAGCCTGGACCTCTGCTCTTCCTCACCCGACTCCAGAGTAGGGGAGAAGTAATTTGCACTCCATCAGAGTTTCCTGGTTTGGGTGCCCCCAAAACCAGAAAGATGACCTTCATTGCCTCCTCCATGCCACTCCCATCCTCATAACATCAAGATGTTTTGCTGAGATCTCTTAGACACTCTTTATTCCTGTATTTCCCCCCCATTCCCAACCCTCTTAAAGAGCTTTACATCTAAAAATTTCAGGTTGATTAGTTTGCTAATAATTTCTACTGTGATTTGTGAAATCATGTCTTCAAACTGATGACGGTAGGTGAATTTCTAGAAATCAGAGACTGACTTAAATGAAGTAGCCCAACAATGACACATCTGGCAGCTTCATGTGTCTATTCTGTGAACACCCTGTCACCACACAGTCCTGAGGGTGGTGGACCTGCTGTTGGACTCACTGGTGGCCATTTGGATAACTGGTCTCCTTTGGGAGTGCCTGCTGCCCCAGAGGAAGAGGAATGTTCGAGGCAGGTGCCTATTCCTGGTGCATGTTGGATGGTAGGACTAAGATATCACTTTCGTCTTTAAGGGAAGATATTGGTGGGACCATATATTTTGACATGGTACCTGGCTTGTTGCTCGGAGGGATCCAATTTCAGGTCATGACAACTGACCTCAGGTTTTAAATGCTGAGTACACTTGGCTCCCCATACTTCTCAAATTCTCCTCTCTCTGTCAGTGCTCTGCTTCCACCTCTCTGCTGTTTTACCTGTTAAGCAATTTAAGCCATTGTGCCTAATATCTGTAAGCTTTGAAGAACCAATGGGAAGGCTTACCCCCCACCCCAAAAAAATACTGCCTTCAAGTTGGCAAAGAAAAAGAGCAAAAATAAATATCCACAAAATGAAGCATTTCCAAATTTAAAATGTTAAAACAATATAAATGAGTTTGTTTCTACACATATATTTCCAGGCACACACAGTAATTGCAAGGAATTATTGCCAGTCATATATTATATGGCCAGTTGTTGGGCCAACCAAACAGTTTAAAAGGCAAAATTATAAGGAGCCTTTCAGAAATTTGCCACATGGCTGTATTTTAACATGTGTGGTTTGGTGACACTCATAAGAGGCCTCGAAAGTAAAACCATGTAAGTCCTCCCCCCTCACTGAGCCACCTCTGTAACGTTAGAGCCTCAGCATCTTTGGAGGGACTCCCCCAGCCTGTGGGGCATCCTCGACTACAGGTTCTCATACACCCCTGGGTGCCTTCTTCACACTTCACACCCTCAGTTATTGCTTAATTCTCTGTGTTAACCTGTTTTGATGTGAAGTAGGTCAATCTTTTACAATTTGGTGTGGCTGTGGTTTTAAAATGTATTTTTGAAAGACTATTAAAAAAAAGATGAATTCAATCATTTGTGAGGAAAGCTTTTGGCTTCTTGAGTTTCAGTAGAGCACTGTGGAAGTAACAGGCTTAGGAATGAGACTGTGTTTGCATCTTATTAAATAGCTGAGTCTGTAGCCACATGGCATTGGGCAGATCCTCTACCTCATCTGTAAAATGGGAAATAGCTGCTGTCCACCCTCGTACTGACAGACTTATTAAATGGTTATGTGTTAAATGCTTAGGGGTCTTTTTAGCTGTTAAACCCCTGATGAGGATTCAAAGCAGTCTTTTACCTAACAGGTTCATGTCTCCATGGGTCATAGGGTTTATCTTTATATCTGATACTTGGATGGACTCAGCCAGAAGACCAGAGGCAAGATGTGGCACCTGTACATGGGTTGGGGTCACACTGCCCCATGACATGCTATAGAGTTAAAAAGAGCGCCTACAGGCATCTCTGTGAAGTTCATCATGTTCTAGCAGGACCCACCTGGTCAGGGTGAAGAGAGCAGGCAGGCTGCCTCAGGGCTCAGCACTGCTCAACTACTGTGTGCACCAATCCAAATGAGCTCCAGTGTCATCATGCAAGAGTGTTACAAGACTACCATGTAAGCACCTGCATGTCATCAGAACTCCACTATCTCCCTTCTCCCAGTATTGCTCTGTGTTTCTTCTCCATCAGGCATTCTCTTTAACATTCAGTTCTTAGCAATCTTGTGGTCAGAGAGATTCTACCCATTATTTTAAAAAAAAAATCCTCCAGAATTGTGTCTCCCTCTGGTTGACTCCAAAATGACCAGATCTGGGTCCCATTCTCATCCCTGAAGTGGTAGGGATGTTAGCCTCAACCAAACTGTGTAGTTTGAGAGGAATGGGAAAAGTGGTTCCTGAAGGAAAATCTGAATGCTTTTACAAAGAGAAAAGACACTGGGAAGGCAGAAATAACAGTTGTCTACTATAGACTGCATTACCTAGTTCCCTGAATACTCTTGGGAGAATATCCTACATTACTGCTTGCCCACCGCCATCTTTCACCATCCAAAATCTTCCAGGATCATGGTATAGAATAGGGTGGACAGAACTTCCCTGGTGGTCCAGTGGTTAAGAATCTGCCTGCCAATGCAGGGGTCACAAGTTTGATTCCTGGTCTGGGAAGATTCCACATCCCATGGGGCAACTAAGCCCATGCTTCTCAACTACTGAGCCCATGCACCCTAGAGCCTATGCTCTGCAACAGGAAAAGCCACCACAATGAGAAGCCCATACATTGCAACTCGAGTGTAGCCCCCATAACGCACAACTAGAGAAAGCCCTTACACAGCAATGAAGACTCAGAACAGCCATAAAATAAAAAGAATTGAGTGGGCAAGAATGAATTCAGTTTAACACGTGTTTCCTGACAAAAGGCAAGACTTTTGTACCTGGAAGGCCAAAGTTAATATGAATACTGGGCAAAAGTTTATCATTTTAGCTAGTGGTATTCTTGGGCTGGAGGGAGAAGTATACCAGGATGATAACACAGAGGGAGGAGAACTGGCCGTGGGAACACCATGTGGGCTGTGGACAGGAGGAAGGGTAGGGGGCCAGCTTGAAGAAAGGAGGATATGCAACGTCCATTGGTGCTTTCCATCGTGGTCCTGTCTTTTTCCACTTCTGGAAAGACAAATTCAGAAGTGGGGAGGAAAATCAGGGCTTTTTTCCATTGCCAGGAATACAAGAATTAAAATGATAATGACAGTGACATAAAAAGCTATCCCTAGAAGAGCACTGAAGACATATATAAGTGATGACAGGAATTAGGATGGGGACATGATGGGTATTCCTCTTATTTCCAAATAACTTGCACGATTTTGTTTTTATAGTTATATACCTGTTTCTGTGTGTGTATATGTTTACTTATATTAAGAATCTCAGGTGCAACTGCCATTATTTTTCATCAGCTGCAAGGCAAATAAAAGATCAAGCATCCCCTTTGTCCTGTTCCTCTACACTTGCCCTTAAAACACACAGACACACACAAGCAGCTTACTTATGATGTGGTTGGGGCCTGTGGAAGGAAGTGCCACGGATGGAGAGGAATCCAAGGCCTGGTCATGGTACTGCCTAAGTGGCTTCCCTCTACCCTTGCCTCTCTTCAGGATTCTGGGTGAGAGCACTGCTTCACCTCTTAATTAGATCACGTTAGGTCTGCTGTAATGTTTCCCAGAGCATGTTCTGTTGTACACTAGCATCATAGAATGCTTTCCCTGAAAAAGTGAAAAGAAAGTCTTAGTTGCTCAGTTGTGTCCCACTCTTTGCGATCCCATGGACTGTAGGCTGCCTGGCTCCTCTGGGCAAGAATACTGGAGTGGGTTACCGTTCCCTTGTCCAGAGGCTCTTCGTGATCCAGGGATCAAACCTGGGTCTCCCACACTGCTGGCAAATTCTTTACTGTCTGAGCCACCAGGGAAGCCCTTTTCCCTGAAAAGCCAACTTAATACAGGTGTGGACAGTGTTGCAGTCTCTAGTGCAGGTTTGGAGGCCACAATGAGTACTAACATGGCAGAAGCTCTGAGGAGTCCTGTGGCTGAAACTGTCTTTGTTTTACTTACTGCTTTTCAAACTGACTTGGACGTTGAACTTTCCATACCTCCCACTCCCAAAAAAGTACTGCATGCAGTGCTGCTATTCTGCAAACCATATTTGGCAGGTACTTGGTCTAGTAGGATTTTTTTTTTTTTAGAAAAGATAAACTCTGCCATTTGTGATTGGAATATTTGTAAGAAGCAAGCAGTTGGAATAAGAAGTCAAGCAGTTGGAATTTAGTGACTAACCCTTGCCCCCACCTTACAGCATTGGCACCCATGCCCATGAGCTTCAGATTATGGGCCCCACCTAGTCCCATACCATCTTACCTTCTTATCTGGGCTTCTGGGAATTACAAGGTCAGAAATGAGACTAGGCTCAGATTTTTTGTGTGTGTTGTTGTGATAAACTACAATGTCCCTAATCTCTTGAGGGGGCTTCCCAAGTAGCTCAGTGGTAAAGAAGCCATCTGCCAATGCAGGAGATGTGGATTCGACCCCTGGGTTGGGAAGATCCCCTGGAAGACAAAATGGTAACCTACTCCAGTATTCTTTCCTGGAAAATCCTATGTACAGAGTAGCCTGGGGGGGCAGGTGGGCTACAGTTTATGGGGTCACAAAGAGTCAGACACGACTTAGCAACTGAGCACAATCTCTTTGAGAATCACATTGACTGTTCTTTCCTTCTCGGCTCAGAACCTTAACATGGCAGTGGAACCCACCTGAGCTCTCAACAGGAGGGGGTCAGAAGATGTTCTACTGACTTGGGAGCCCAGGGAGAGTGCCAGAACCCTGTTGAGGGCTTAGCCCAAATCTTGGTAATAGGTCAAGGAGAAACCCTTGGGGAAGGAGCACCATAAAATGACTGGCCATATTTTTAGATTTCAAACCATATTCAAGCCTGAGCCCCCAAACACCTGGATTTTCAGAACTCTGACCTGGGCACCACTTGCCAGCAGCTGTCACCAAGATGTGAAGACAGGGCCCTGAAGGTAGTGGGTCTGAGGATGTGGGGAGGGCTTGGGCTTTTTAAACGGGCATTTTAAAAGATGGTGGTTTAGTTGTTAAGTTATGTCTGACTCTTGTGACCCAACGACTATGGCCCACCAGATTTCTCTGTCCATGGGGTTTCCCAGGCAAAAATACTGGAGTGTGTTGCCATTTGAACTGCACTTGCAACAAGCCCCTACTGGCCCTGCTCTTCTGTTAATAAGCTGTACCAGAAAAGAGCCTGCCTGGATACTCTCTGAGTGTCTTCTTCAAAATGTACAACTGAAGTAGGAGATTTCTTTTTTTTTTCCTCCAGCATGTTATGTTTTTTTATTTCAAGGAAGGTAAAAATGCAACTGAAACACAGAAAAAGATTTGTGTAGTGTACAGAGAAGGTGCTGCGACTGATCAAATGTGTCAAAAGTGGTTTGTGAAGATTTATGCTGGTGATTTCTCACTGGACAATGCTCCATGGTCGGGTAGACCAGTTGAAATTGATAGTGATCAAATAGAGACTTTGAGAAAAATCAGTGTGATACCCAAGTGGATGCTTTTTAAAGCTGTTGATGCTGTACATCAAGGAAAAGCTTTTGCATCTCTTGACAGCCTGAGTGGGTACTATTTGCAGTTCTGAGTTTTGTCTTCTGGGAGTTCAGAAGGTGAAATCACAAAGCTTTAATCAGAGTCCTGAATGTGACCCAGGTTAGGAAATAACAAAACAAACTTGAACTCCGGTTCACCCACCTGAGAGGAAGAAAAATACAAAAGGAAGTGGAAAACGACCAAATCTCAGATGGAGGGAGCAAGTGGCAAGTGCCCTTCTTAAGAATACCAAGAGAACAACATTGGCACAGAAACCAGACGGTGGTGGGGGCAGGGAGCTGCCAGGGGAACAACAGCAAGGAGTCAGTCCCTCAGGGGCTGTCCTGGTTGTCTCATCTGTTTGCCCCTGACCTGAGGGTACTGAACACCAAGCACCTCATATGACTTGCATATTCTTGTGTGACTCCAAGTATTAGGAACTGCCACTGTTATGAGTAATATACAAATTCACTTTAAAGTAGCACTGAATTCATAATTTATAAAGTATTTTCTCAATGAACAGATGCCTTCATGTGGAAAGAGGTCTGTGAAAATTTTAGATGTTTAAAAGAGGTTCTCATGCTATCTTAAAAAGATTAGAATGACTGTTATATTGAATGTAATTATTTTCTCCCCAGTGGTAGTCTCCTGTTGGTTACCCATTTGGAATGTTTGAACTTCTTGGCGCAAATCTTGACTGTCTGCTTGTGTCTGGGGAAGCGGGGGTAGGTTAGGAGAGAGAAGCAATGGGAATATAATAAAGAGTGGCCCTTAGCAAACTGTGGATGCTGTGTGCCATTACCACCATCCTCCTTCCAGCCTGCCCACCCTGCTACTAGGCAACAGTTAGCACAGGACCTTTAGTGGTCCTGCTCAGCCATTGGTTGTCTCCTCAGTGGACCCCTCCCCCATGCAGCCGTTGGTGAGTGACCGTTAATGATCCTGCTCAGTCATTGGTCGGTGCCACAGTGGGCCCCTCCCACAAGCGACCAACTGTCCAGGAGCAACCTTAGTGAGGCCATTCAGCCAGCCTTCAGTGGAGTGGTCGTCAAGGCAAAGAGTAAGGTAAGAGGCGGATCCTGGCCTTCTCCCCTGTGGCCCTCCAGCTTACCTGGCTTCAGGCCAGTAAGTGGAGGGGCCCAGAGAACAGGCTGGGGGCTATGTCCTGGAGGGCTCTAGAGCTCTCGTCAAAGCCATTCGCTGGCTGGACCCAGGCCTTGAGGCTACAGTGAACCTCTCCCCTATCCCCACCCCTGTGACCTAATGGCAGCAGCCATCTGCCTAGAAATGTCATCTGCAGGACCTGACCCCCACCATTTGGGCGGCCTGAGGAGCTGAAGGCAAGAGGTCCCAGGCACCTGGCTCCCTGAGGGATGACAGCTGGGCAGGGTCTGGGGACCAGGCTCTGAAGGAACCATCAACTGAGAGCTTTTCAGCCAGAACCTGGACCTCACAGGGGAAAAGTTGAGCCTTGGGACCTCGCCATTTCTTGTCAGAATGGAGAATAACATTTGTTTGGTAGATATTTACAGGAACATTGTTATCTAACCATAACCTGGCCTCAAGAACAAAGGCTCTGACACCAAGAAGTCTGCAACAACTAACCATACTCCTTCACCTTTCCTAGAAAAGGACTTAGCTGAGAGCTCTTGTTGGGGGGAAGATTTGGGAGTTTTAAGGCATGAGCACCATCTCCTTGCACACCCCTGCAATAAACTTTTCTCTGTTCCAAACTCCCACATTTTGGTATTGTTTGGCCTCACTGTACATTGGACATATAAACTTACTTTCTGGTAACAGGAAGACTGGAGGTCATATCAGTTACTGAGCTGTTCTCAATCCTCATTCAAAAAGATGAAGTTCCATTTGGCATCATGATCTGTTGATACTAAAATGTGTCCCAGCTCAGCCTCCTTGTTTTGAGATAAAGTGCTGCTTTTTTCCCTCAGGATGTTTTCTTCTGTAATGTAGCAGCCTTGCAAGGTGGCAAGTGTTCAGATTTCCCTGACTCTCAACTCCTACTCCTTTATGGATTTCAAAACACTTCCATGAACATTATCTCCTTTCATCCTCACAGGCACATATATTTAGGCTTAGAGAAGCTGTGAGACTAAATCAAGTTCACACAGTTAGTGGAGAAACTGGAACATGAACACAAAGCATTTGGTTCCATTATATCTGAACCATGGTATGCATGTGTCTCTAGCCAGTCATACCTCTGTGCCCTTTTAAATGGGTATTCTTAAATATTTGTCCAGTAGTTAGAGTTGAAGAAATAACAGAAGTAATTCCTGTGAGGAAAGGTTGGAAAAGGAGAATTCTAGAGGTAACATCCCAGCTTTTGCACATCTCAGCAAAACAAAAGCCCTGCTTTATCATCTTTGTTGCCCAAGCATTCCCGTTGGAAGTTGTGTTAGGATTGTGTGTGTGTGTGTAAGTGTAACTAAGTGAAAAAAAAATAGGCTTAAGCAAAATCCGGAATGTATCAATTGTTAAACTCTAGGGAATTAACTTACTTTGGGCATACCTGGATCCATGGACTTGAATAATGACATTAAAATGCATCATGTTTGCTCCATATGTCTGTTCTTCTATTTCATTCTCACCAGGATCTTCACACTGCTGGTGGCAAGAGGCTATCAATTCTTGGCTTACATCCTATCCTTTGAGCAGCTGGAACAGAGTCTCCCTAACAGTTCCAAACAATGTCCCCAAAGAACTGAGCATCATGGAATTGAGTTGTGTCATTTGCCCAACCAGAAATCAATGATTATAACCAGAGGAATTCACTGCTCTGATTGTCCTTGCCTGGGTCACATGCCAGTTCTTACAGCCTGAAGGAGTCAAGCTCCCAAACCATTTGCACTGAGGGTACGGGAGGTGCTATGTCACAGAAAATATTGCTTCTGATGCCAAAAGACAAGAAGATAGATTCTGGGCAGGCAAAGAAACAAATATGGACTATAGACATGTTCTGTCCACCTTAATGGGCTTCCCTGATAGTTCAGTTGGTAAAGAATCTGCCTGCAATACAGGAGACCCCGGTTTGATTCCTGGGTCAGGAAGATCCTCTGGAGAAGGGATAAGCTACCCACTCCAGTATTCTTGGGCTTCCCTTGTGGCTTAGCTGGTAAAGAATCCACCTGTAGTGTGGGAGCCCTAGGTTCAATCCCTGTGTTGGGAAGATTCCCTGGAGAAGGAAAAATCTACCCACTCTAGTATTTTGGCCTGGAGAATTCCATGGATTGTATAGTCCATAGGTTTGCAACAAGTCAGACATGACTGAGTGACTTTCACTTTCACTTTCCAAGTGAATATCTGGCAGCTTATCAATATATTCCTTTAAACCAGACTCAGGATGCTCCCTGAGCAGAGTGCTAATTAATACCATTTTCTCTATTCCATTACATTACAGATTAGTTCCCTGGGCATCTTAACAACTGGCTCCCTCTCATTCCACCTCTGTCTTTACCAGGTGAGGTAGCTGGAGAGCAGAGGGACTCATCCAGGACAGGGCAGAGTTCAGATCAGATCCTGGCCCTAGGCCTTTGGCTGCTGGACCAGAAGTTACCACTGACTTTGTCACTTGAGCAGTCCAGCAGAACAGCCTGTCTTGTCCCACAGCCTACCTGGGTTCTGCTAGGACCTGAGATTGGTATAGGTTGTAGCTGCACTGAGAGATCTATAGACTTAGAAATTAAGTCCTGGCCCTAATTATAGCCTACTTAAGGCTCTACAGAGGGTGGTGGGTCACTGTGCTCACTGCAGGGTATTCTTCCTGTCATTCAAAATATGTGCATTGATTTAGTTAAAACAGCATGCTTGAGTCCCCAAAAAGAAACCATGTGGGAAGAAACATACTAGGTATCACTAGGAGTAGCCTAGGCTTGTGAGATTGGGGAGGAGACTTTCATTTTTTGCTTTATCTTTTTAAGTGATTTGGAAAGAGGCACCAAGCCATAGTAGGCTATCTGGGGGAATCACTTTTAGCCCTGAAGACAGGGTTGAAGAAAACTGGCAGAATACCACTGATGGGGAACTGGGTGAGGCCTGGGGATTGGAGAGACAATTAAGGACCCAAATGTTTGAGTCTGCTACAGACCCAGAAAACTGAAGGTGTTCCAAAGATAAGAACTTTCTCTTGCAGTGACACTGACCCTGCTGGACAATGTACTTGGTCCCCTGGACCTGACCGTGTCAAGACCCTATTGGCTGGTGAGCAATGGTGATCATGGTCCAGCCAGCCTAGCCTCCTCACTTCTGGGAAATTTACAAATAAGAGAAAGATAATTGTTAAACCAACCTCACCTAGATTTTAACCTAAAAGGGACTTGCCCAGCTTCTTAGTAAGGCTTTACTCTACATGACTCGCTCCTGTCATCAAATGTGTCCTGAAATGCTAAAGATTTGCCATTGCTAAGGATATCCAGCATAATAAAGTATAGTGAAAGTGAAGTCGCTCAGTCATGTCCAACTCTTTGAGACCCCATGGACTGTAGCCCGCCAGGCTCCTTCGTCCATGGGATTTTCCAGGCAAGAGTACTGGAGTAGGTTGCCATTTCCTTCTCCAGGGGATCTTCCCAACCCAGGGATAGAACCCATATCCCCTGCATTGCAGATAGAATCTTTTACTGTCTGAACCACCAGGGAAACTTTTATAATAAAATATAAATCTGTGTCAATCCTATAGGCAGCAGAGGGTTTCCTAAGTATTTATTACACAGGACTTCTCTGTGGAAATAAAGATCTCACCTGCCCAGGTGATTACTTTGGGAAGATCCTGTTTATCTACACAAGCAGGGGGGCACTTTACACCATTGCCTGAAAATGACTGGTGGCCCCAGCTATACTTGGAACTGTCCTTCTTACTCTTCTCTCCCTCTGCTGATTGCTTCTCAGAATGGGCCTGTGACTATCCCCACCTTTACTTTGTCTTTCTTCTCTTGTACCAAGTGAAATCTGCAGAGACTCGACTGGCAGTGGCCATGGTGGTATCCTTTTGAAGCACTGGTACATCTAAGGATGCTGGTAGTTCTGGACCACTGAAGTTTTTCTTGTATTACAAGAAAGGAAGAAATGGTAAAGTTGGATAAAATTGAGTCATTTTTTTTCCTTTCCTGTTTTTCTGATCAACCATAAGCAAACCCTTTAAAAAACCACAGAAGAGACGTACCTGGAATAAGATGAAACTCTAAATGCCCATGGAGGAGGTGAGGTGGAGGGGGGCTGGGCAGAGGCCCAGATGGGTGGGCACAGAAGTTTTAAAGTAATCTAGGGATGGGGCAGCTAGCCAAATCTCTACCGTGCCCCCGCTGGGGTCTTTTGATTAAATTTTCACAGGTCTGCAGCAGTGCTGGTACATGGCATGGTGAGAGAGTGGGTTATCTTTAAAGATAACTCCACCTTCAAAATTTGATACACTTAAAACAACTAGTGGGCAGCTGATGTATAGCACAGGGAGCTCAGCTGTTATGACCTAGAGAGGTGGGATGGAAGCTGGGAGGAAGGGACGTTCAGGAGGGAGGGGATATATCTATGCTTATAGCTGATTCATGTTGTACAGCAGAAACTAGCACAAAACTGTAAAGCAATTATACTCCAATTAAGAAAGAAAAAAGACTTGACACACTTTCAAGTGGTATATCCAAGACTGAAAGCAATGCTAAAAAAAAAAAATCCCAGACCCAGGATTTTATTTCTCCTCCCCAAGACAGTCTCCACTGAAGAACCATCTTTGGTGACTGTGAAGACACCAGCCTTCCTCAAGCTGAAGAACTTGGTGTGATGTGATTCTCTCCTACAGCACCTTCATCCCTATAGCCAGGTGCCCAGAGATTTCTACAAGCTGAGGGCTCAGGTTGGGCTTACAGGTGAGTGAGGGAAGAGTTGGGGCTGGATTGGCCCTGAGGCATGGGCAGGCTTGGGTTGGGGTGAGGGAAGGAGAGAGGAGGCTGCTGGCCCCTGACAGCGCCTAGGGGAGACTAGCATTGTGCAGAGAGGCTTGACCTGGATTCACTTACTTCCTGTGGGATCTCGATCACCAAAACCATCTGGACTGAAGGACAAGAACAGCTTGACCTAATCCTTAGAGCTGACCTCATTTGAACACTAAATCAATAAATGATGATTTAATGGAGCTGTTGCTGGGAATCAAGTATCTGACATCTCAAATAGAAGATTTTTTTTTTCTAAAGCCACAACTTGTTCCTTGTTGCCCTTTGGGTTATTCTCTTTCAGTGGGAAAGTGGCTTCCCATCGTCTTCCCTCCATGCTCCCACCCTTGAGGAGGCTTGAAAACACACTGAATAGCTGCTCCCACAATTATCTGGAAGGGCCCATCGTGTCCAGATCAGGAGATTCTCCCAACATGTAGAATGAGGAGTTAGAGAATGAAAGAGGAGATTATGGTCTTTTCCAAAGAAAACCTCTAGAGGAGAAATATCTGAGTAACAAATACCAGTTCATATTCTGAACATCTTCCCAGTTCTCCGAGACTCCACTTTCAAGGAAACTGTGTGGCTCTCAGCATGGTGCCTTTCATCCAGTACTGGTGATGTGCCACCCATCTCCAGCTTCTATTAGTTTGCCATAGAGAACAGGCAGTCAAGCTATGTCTCTGTCTGTGTGTCTTATCCTAGAGACAGAGATGTCAGTTTCTTTTACTTCTTATCTGTCTCTCCATTCCTCTCCCTTTCTTGTGCCCTGAGAGGTAGTGTTGGAATGTGGGGTTGGCTATTGGGAATAGAGAAGGATGAGTCCCATGTTCTCCAGGATGGTTACCAGACAAACTGCCCAGACAAAGGCTGGGAATGGGGCCTTGGGTGCCAGATGTTGGGTGCCTGGCATGCTCCCCACTCTGCCAAGGCACATGGTTCTCATTGTCTCTGTTTCCCCACCTTGCAGCCAGTCTGTGAATGCCCTCTTCTTCAAATACTTGAACCTCTTGGAAACTGGGCTCTGAACCCAATTCCACTGGAGTTTAGTCTAGGCTACCCTATCAGAATTTCCATCTAGGCTTTCAGTTATTTTTAGAGAAAAACTGTGAGACGGGAGTAGTGGAATAGGAAAGTGGTCTAAGGACAGTTATTCTGTTGGTGTTCAGTAGCTAAGTCATGTCTGACTCACTGCCACCTCATGGACTGCAGCATGTGAGGCTCCTCTGTCCTCCACTGACTCCTGGAGTTTGCTCAAATTCATATACATTGAGTCGGTAATGCTATCTAACCATCTCATCCTCTGCCACCCCCTTCTCCTTTTGCCTTCAGTCTTTCCAAGTATCAGCATCTTTTCCAGTGAGTCTGCTCTTTGCATCAGGTGGTCAAGTTATTTGAGCTTCAGCTTCAGCATCAGTCCTAATGAATATTCAGAATTGATTCCCTTTAGGATTGACTGATTTGATCTCCTTGCTGTCCAAGCGACTCAAGATTTTCTTCTCGAGCAACACAGTTTGAAGGCATCATTTCTTCGGCACTCGGCCTTCTTTATGGTCCAACTTTGACATCTGTACATAACTACTGGAAAAGCCATAGCTTTGACTATATGGACCTCTGTTGGCAAAGTGTTGTCTGCCTTTTAATATGCTGTCTAGCTTTGTCATAGCTTTCCTTCCAAGGAGCAAGTGTCTTTTATTTTCATGACTGCAGTCACGATCTGCAGTGATTTTGGAACCTAAGGAAATAACGTCTGTCACTGCTTCCACTTTTTCCCTTCTATTTGCCATGAAGTGATGGGACTGGATGCCATGATTTATTTTTTCAATGTTGAGTTTCAAGCCAGCTTTTTCACTCTCCTCTTTCACTCTCATCAAGAAGCTCTTTAGTTCCTCTTCACTTTCTGCCATTAGAGTGGAATCATCTGCATATCTGAAGTTGTTATTTCTCCTGGAAATCTTGCTTCTAGCTTGTGATTCATCCAGCCTGGCATTTTGCATGTTGTACTCTGCATAGAAGTTAAATGAGAAGGGTGACAACATACAGCCTTGTCTTATTCCTTTACCAATTTTGAACCAATCACTTGCTTCATGTCCGGTTCTAACTATTGCTTCTTGACCTACATACAGGTTTCTCAGGAGACAGGTAAGGTGGTCTGATATTCCCATCTCTTTAAGAATTTTCCACAGTTTTTTGGTGATCTTACACACTCAAGAGCTTTTACATCGTCAATGAAGCAAAAGTAGGTATTTTTCTGGAACTAACTTGCTTTCTCCATGATCCAACAAATGTTGGCAATTTGATCTCTGGTTCCTCTGCCTTTTCTAAACCCAGCTTGTCCATCTGGAAGTTCTCATTTCACATACTGCTGAATCTTGGCTTGAAGGATTTTGTGCATAACCTTGCTAACATGGAAATGAATGCAACATTGCCCTTCTTTGGGGTTGGAATGAAAGCTGACCTTTTCTAGTCCTATGGCCACTGCTGAGTTTTCCAGATTTGCTAACATAATAAACGCAGCTCTTTACCAGCATCATCTTTTAGGGTTTTCAGTAGCTCAGCTGGAATTCCATCGCCTCCACTAGCTTTGTTTGTAGTGATGCTTCCTAAGTCTCACTTGACTTCATGCTGTAGGATGTCTGAATCTAGGTGAGTGACCATACTATCATGGTTATCTGGGTGATTAAGACCTTTCTTGTATAGTTCTTCTTTGTATTCTTGTCACCTCTTTTTAATCTCTTCTGCTTCTGTTAGTTACTTACCATTTTTTGACCTTGATTGTGCCATCCTTGCATGAACTGTTCCCTTGATATATCCATTTTTCTTGAAGAGATCTCTCGTATTTCCCATTCTTTTGTTTTCCTCTGTTTTTTGGCATGGTTTATTTAAGAAGGCCTCCTTTTCTCTTCTTGCTAGTCTCTGTAACTGTGCATTCATTTGGGTATATCTTTCCCTTTCTCCCTTGCCTTTCACTTCTCTTCATTCCTCAGCTATTTGTAGAGCCTCCTCAGACAACCACTTTGCCTTCTTGCATTTCTTTATCTTTAGGATGGTTTTGATCACTGCCTCCTATACAGTGTTATGAACTTTTATCCATAGTTCTTTAGGTACTCTGTCTACCAGGTCTGATCCCTTGAATCTATTTGTCACCTCCACTGTATAATCATAAGGGATTTGATTTAGGTCATACTTGAATGGCCTAGTTATTTTCCCTACTTTCTTCAATTTCAGCCTGGATTTTGCAATAATGAGCTCTTGCTCTGAGCCACAGTCAGCTCCAGGTCTTATTCTGACTGACTGTATAGAGCTTCTCCATCTTTGGCTGCAAAGAACATAATCATAGCTAGAACATGCAAGCAACCTAGATATCCACTGATAGATGAATGGATAAAGAAGTTGTATATACACACAATGGAATATTACTCAACCATAAAAAGGAATGACTTTGAGTCAGTTTTAATGAGGTAGATGAACCTAGAACCTATTATACAGAGTGAAGTAAGTCAGAAAGATAAATACTGTATTCTAACACATACATATGGAATCTAGAAAAATGGTACTGAAGAATTTATTTACAGGGCAACAATAGAGAAACAGACAGAGAATAGACTTATGGACATGGGGAGAGGGGAGGAGAGGGTGAGATGTATGGAAAGAGTAACATGGAAACTTACATTGCCATATGTAAAATAGATAGCCAATGGGAATTTGCTGTATGGCTCAGGAAACCCAAACAGGGGCTCTGTATCAACCTAGAGGGGTGGGATGGGGAGGGAAATGGGAAGGAGGTTCAAAAGGGAGGGGACATATGTATACCTATGGCTGCTGATTCATGTTGAGGTTTGACAGAGAACAATAAAATTCTATAAAACAATTATCCTTCAATTAAAAATTAATTTATATATGTAAAAAGAACATAATCAATGTGATTTCAGTGTTGACTATCTGGTCAAGTCCATTGTAGAGTTTTCTCTTGTGTTGTTGGAAAAGGGTTTTTGCTATGACTAGTGTGTTCCCTTGACAAAAATGTTAGCCTTTGCCCTAGTATATTCCAAGGTGAAACTTGCCTGTTATTCCAGGTATCTCTTGAATTTGCCTTTGCTTTCCAATCCCCTATGATGAAAAGGACATCTTTTGTGTGTGTGTGTTAGTTCTATAAAGTGTTATAGATCTTCATAGAACTCGTCAGTTTCAGCTTCTTCAGCATCAGTAGTTGAGGCATAGACTTGGGTTACTGTGATGTTGAATTGTTTGCTTTGGAAATGAACCAAGATCATTCTGTCGTTTTTGAGATTGCACCCAAGTACTGCATTTCAGACTCTTTTGTTGACTTTGAGGGCTACTCCATTTCTTCTAAGGCATTCTTGCCCACAGTAGTAGATATAATAGTCATCTGAATTAAATTTGCCCATTCTCGTCCATTTTAGTTCATTGATTCTTACGACATTGATGTTCATTCTTACTATCTCCTGCTTGGCCGTGTCCAATTTATCTTGATTCATGGACATTACATTCTAAGTTCCTGTGCAATGTTGTTCTTTGCATCATTGGACTTTACTTTCACCACCAGACACATCCACAGCTGTGTGTTATTCTCACTGTGGCCCAGCCACTTCATTCTTTTTGGAGCTGTTAGTAATTGGAGCTGTTAGTAATTGCCTTCTGCTCCTCCCCAGTAGCATATTGGATACCTTCCAACCTGGGGGGCTCATCTTCCAGTGTCATATCTTTTTGCCTTTTCATACTGTTCATGGGGTTCTCTTGGCAAGAATTCTGGAGTGGTTTGCCATTCTCTCCTCCAGTGGACCATGTTTTGTCAGAACTCTTCACTATGACCCATCTGTCTTGGCTGGCCATGCAAGGCATGACTCATAGCTTCATTGAGTTATGCAAGCTCCTCTGCCATGATAAGACTTCCCAGTTGTCTCAGTGGTAAAGAATCTGCCTGCCATTGCAGGAGATGCAAGTTCAGTCCCTTTGTCAGGAAGATTCCCTGGAGATGAAAATATCACCCCACTCCAGTATTCTTGCCTGGAAAATCCCATGGACAGAGGAGCCTAGGGGGCTGTAGTCCATGGGTCGCAAAGAGTTGGACACAGCTTCGCAGCTGAGCACACATGCAAGTTATTCTGACCTACATAAAATTAGAACCTTGATGGAAGGCAGTGAGTGCAGCACCTTTTTTTTACCTGCAGCTGTCTTCCAAATAGCATGTTGTTATTTGGGGACTATGTTAGTTTCTAGAGCTGCCACGATCAGGTACCACAAATTAGGTGGCTTAAAATAGCAGAAACTCATTGCCAACCAAACTGGCAGATTTGGTTCCTTCTGATGGCTCTTAGGGGAGAATCTGTTCCATGCCTCTCTGCTAGGTAGGTGGCCCTAGGCATTCCTTAGCATGTAAATGCATCACTCTAATCCTCCATCTTCATATGATATTCTCTCTTGGTTTCTGTCTTCATATGGCCATCTTATAAGGACACTCGTCATAATGGATTCAGGGCACACCCTACTGCAATTTAACCACATCTTAACCAATTATATCCTCTGTGACTGTAATTCCAAATAAGGCCACATTCTGAGATACTTTGGAATAGAACTTCAACATATCTTTTTTTGGAGGGGGATGGTGGTGGGGGAGGACACAGTTCAACCCATAATGGAGACCAAAAATGGACTGGAAGGAGTTATGGGGTTGGGAGCCCCTGCCAAAATAGTGGTCTTTCTAATTCTTTACAAACAGTTGTCTTAATCCAAGACTTCCTAAACCTTGTCTTTTCTTATATTGCTCCTTTAGTTAGGGTTTTGGAGGCAAGTTAATAAAAGTGAACTTACATGAGTCATGGCTATTTGACTGCAAGTGATGGAAATCCAATTCTAGTTGGCTTAAACAAAGCAATAATTGACTAACATAACTGGAAAATCTAGAAATGGATCTGGCTTTAGACAGGGTAGAATCTAAGGTTCAATGTTTCAGAGGTCTTTCTCTCTTGCTGTCCTGCCATCTCTTGGGTTTTGCTTGTCTCTGCTCAGTGTGTCCTGCAGACAGGACCTCTTCACAAAGAAGTAAAAATGGTGCCTGAGTCCCTAATGCACATCATCTCAGTTTACCCACCTAAGTGGAAAGACCTTTCCAACTTCCTGTATCAAAGACATTGGCCTTCCCTGGGTCATATGCCCACATACAACCAATCATTGTGCCATGCAGATAGAATGCCCTGATTGGCTACCCTATTATCATGGACTCACCCTTGAAGGGAGTATTCATGATGATTTATCCTACTCATGAAAATTAGAGGAGGAATTCCCTAGGAAATCCAAAGAGTGTGTGGGGAAACATGTTGTTAGACAAACATAATACCTGCAGTGATCCACTGTATAATTCAAGCTATCTTATGAGATAAAAGGAATTTATTAAAAGGATATAGAGGTATCATGTGTAATATAAGGACGGGCATATAGCTGGCCTTAGGGCGAGTGCCCAGACAGCTTCTTTCTGCCAATATGTTTCATTCTTTTCTTTCTGAAATCCTCCTTTCTGCTTAGTCTACCCCGTGGGAAGAAAGTGGTTTCCCTACAATTTCCCAGTTTTTATCCCCTTCATTCCAGGAACTTGCCTCATTTAAAATTCCCCAGTGATAAAATCTGCTTGGCCCAACTGAGTAAGTTCACACCCTCAAACCAATCATTTATGCTCATGAGGGCTGGGGGAGGTCATACCCTAGAAACACAGTATACCCAAGAGAGGAAGGTCTAGTAAATACCCAGTATATTTCTGTTGATTTCCCTGGTGGCTCAGATGGTAAAGCATCCCTGTTAATCCCCTAAGAGTGTACAAGATTCCTAGAATCTTCCTAAAAATCATTTATTCTAAGACCTTCATTTTGCTTGTGAAGAAATGGAAGCCCCCAAATGCTAAAGACTTAAGATGTCATATATACACATAGAAGTGATAATAACTTGCCTAGATAATGACTAGTGCCCAGAATTTCCATTCCAATTTCCTCTGTAACATCATGTTTAGACTTAATAAGTCCCATGATTTTAGTCTATAAACAAAAGTAAAAACAGCAAATAAAACCGACGATGCACGCAAGCACTGGCAAACAGTAAGCCTGCCTTGCTTCACAGCCCTTGCTCCTGCTGTCCCCTTTGCCTGCAGGGGTGCGTCAGCCTCTCCCTAAGTCTTGGTTTAGTTAATTCTTACCCGTGTTTCAAGATTCTGCTTAACCATGACTTGCTCAAGGATATTCTCTTGACCTGTCCAACTGGCTCCGTTCCTACCCTGTTCTGTTTTCATAGTGCTTCTGTAAGCCTTCTTTTGTCACTGAGTTATTAGTAAAGTTTGTGTAATTTGTTCAGTAGGTTCCCTACCCTTGAGTCACAGGTGCTATAGGAACCAAGATTATGTAATATTCTGTGTTCAGCATAATGTCTCACAGTGGTAGTGTGTGATGAATTGTTCAGTCGCTCAGTCATGTAATGAATATTTTTCAGGAAAACCATAAAGAGTGGGAAGAGAAAAACAAAATGTGAGCCTCTACTGCCACCTTTTCTTTAGAAGGAAAGAAAAGTTTCCTTGAGAACCAGTTTATTTGCTTATTATTCCTGTGAATTCTAAGAGATTAGAAATAAAGCTTCTGAGATGAAAGTTACATCACAAATGATTTCAGAGATAAGGTTCCAAAATTTTCAACCTCCATAATGATGATAATGGCTAACATTTTGGAGCAGCTATCATCTCCCAGGCTCTGGGCTAAGTGCATTTTCTCTACTAATCCTCCCAGGGAGTTGGTACTACAGGCTCTGAACCTATTAATCCAGAGCAGTAACATCCTGTCAAGTGACTGGTCTCTTGAAGAGAGCATTGGGTCTCATTCTTCTTTGCACCCTACTAGAGACTGGCTGGAGACTCAGCATGCTCAGAAAAGGGAGTCATGTGTAAGTAGCTCGCACAGAAAGCAAGAGCCTTACTTAGTTTCTCTGGTTCCAGAGCAGGAGTGTATAGAATTTGCAGGAAGGTACTAACCAGTGTTTTCACTGGAGATGAGACTCTACTATCTAAGAAACTTCAGAAGGGCCAAGGGAATTTTCTGGGATGCTCTAAGCTGTCATAAGAACTGACTTTGCTTTGGGTGGAAAATGTGGGTGCTGCTATTTCCTTGTAAATGAAAATCTTTTGAAATTCCCATTCATACAAAAGTGACAGTTTGTTTGATTTTTCTGAATCTGTTCTTGATAAATGTGTACTTGTAATAACAAACTAAGCCCAAATTGAAATTCTCCAGGTGAGAGTACTAGGGTAGGTAGCTGTTCCCTTCTCCAGGGGATCTTCTCAACCCTGGTACTGAACCCAGGTCTCCTGCATTGCAGGCAAATTCTTTACCAAGCATGCCACCAGAAACAGGTTAATTTCTTTTCAGACCCTTTGGTGTGCCCAGTGTCTCACACAGTCCTTGTAGCAGCAGCCACCTGAGGTGCGAGTGAAAAGTACCAGATACGGTACCTGCAAGAATGGACAAGGAAGCTTGAGAACCAGTAGGACTTGTTTCTGGTCTTTCTTACTTTGAATGTGAAGTTGCTCAGTCGTGTCCGACTCTTTGTGACCCCATGGACTATAGCCTACCAGGCTCCTCCGTCCATGGGATTTTCCAGGCAAGGGTACTGGAGTGGGTTGCCATTGCCTTCTCCTAACAGATTAAGTCTTATCATAATTACAGAGGGCAATTGTCTTCTAGCTGATTAATTTCTATTTCCCACTGTACTTTTTTCCAAATTAGTTTAGGCAATCTTAAATAGATTTTTCCTTTCTTTGAGTATACAAAATTAATTCTAAAATCTTCAGTCCTGGGAATTTATATTAAAACATTTTGATCCTTTTTAACATAAGAAATGTGGTTTTAAATTCACAATTTGTCAGTAAAGTATTCATGATGAAACTTCTCACATATGTGAACGAGAAGGTTCTATTGTAAGGTTATCAGTTGTCAGGTCACGATACCTCTGGTTGTTATGCACAGTAAAGTAGTTTTAGCAAG
This sequence comes from Oryx dammah, assembly GCF_014754425.2. NCBI lineage: Eukaryota > Metazoa > Chordata > Mammalia > Artiodactyla > Bovidae > Oryx > Oryx dammah. Next base: position 11,763,443 of record NW_024080444.1, on the reverse strand, counting down.
CCTAACAGAAATGTTTCTAAATTTGAGGGTTTTTTCTCTTCTTTTCCCAGGTTTTCATAATTGGTTCTCTAGGATATGGCTCATACTATTGCCCAAGATGTTTCACATTTAGTCTTTACTGAGATAAAATTTAGATTGTTCCAAAACAATGATCAATTTATGCCTTTGGTCTAATTTACCAAATGATTATATATTTTATACTAACATAACAGTGGGGATGATATGTGCAGAAAACATTGTGAAAATAACATGTATAGTATTACTTTGGGGGTAAGACAAAAACTGCACCTGAATCTACTCTCTCAGCCCAGTGGCCCCAGGACCTCTAGAATCTCCTGTCTGCCCATCACAAGTGCCAGGATCTTACTTTATTTTTTTATCTTGAACATTGTCAACCTGCAGGTTAAATAGGTAAATTAGTTCTGAGCTGAATGCGCCACCACAAAGATCTAAGATTGCCCTGGTTGATGCTTTTCCAAGGAGCCACCATGCTTAGCAATGATGTTATGAGCTTGTATTGGTTAGTTTGCTCATTTATAAAAATTCACTGAGCACCTTCTATGTGCCAGGCACTGAACTAGACACCAGAGATAGAGTGATGAACAATATATACAAATGTCAGCTCTCACTGAGCTTACATCTAGTGTGGGAGAGAAATATTAATTAATTATAAAATATTCAATTGCAATTGTGAGAGTGGTTCCAAGGAAAAAGCACAAGGGGAGTAAGGAACCCAACTTAATCTGAAGCATGGGTGTGAGACTTCAAAGCCCTTTGGTGATGGAACTGTACTAGGCAGAGAGCTGATATGAGAGACCATGTCAGAAGGCTATTGGGCACAGTTGGCTGAGATCCAACCAAACTGTTCTAGGGCAGCTTCCTTTCTGCTCAGCCTTAGTCTGGTGCCCTTTGGCACCTTCACCAGTCTCTAGTCCAAAGAGCAATGGCTAAGGCAGCACATTTGGCTTCACCTGATGGCAGTAGCTCAAGCCATGACAATTTAGGCAGGGAAGAATGAGTTTGGTTGACCTGTTACAAAAAGAAGTATGTGTTTGCACCACACACCTAGGCTTCCATTTATTCTTAAATTTTTTTCTTGTCCAGTAAGGAGACCTGGGTTTGATCCCTGGGTTGGGAAGATCCCCTGGAGAAGGGAAAGGCTACCCACTCTGGTATTCTGGCCTGGAGAATTCCATGAACTATACACTCTGTGGGGTTGCAAACAGTTGGACACGACTGAGTGACTTTCACTCACTTAAACAATCTCAATAATTTAACTCAGTAACCCCAATAATTAGTTGCTACTTGACTTTCTGAGCTTATACTCTGTCACATGACTTCTTTTAAACTGTAAGATCTCATGTGAGCCTCAGTCACTCCTTGTGATAAAATCACTAGGTTCCATCATTACTTTATTAGGTCTGGGTTGTGGAGGGCACTGTAGTAGGGTTCAGTGTGTTACTGACCAGGGTTCTTGGCCGCCTTAAGAGAAGGATCAGAGGCCAGACAAGAAATTCAGGCCAGGCTTTTCTGGGGCCCTAAGAAATTCAGGCCAGGCTTTATTGGGGCCCCTACTGTGGCAGAGGAAATGAGAACAAACAGGTTCCCTTGTTTGCTCTCTCCCTGAGTGGGGGCAAGCTTGGAGCTTATTCCTTGTTTAGGTTGAAGGTAGAGATGTGTCCAGGGGTCAGGCCAGAGAGGTGGCTTAGGTGGTTTGCCCACCTCTTAGGTGATGTGTATAGGGGGCATCTGCAGTATCCTGCTTTTGTTTCCTGCTCTTCAAAAGTGGCAGTTGGTTTTTTTTTTTTTTTTAGTCTCTTTGTATCTTTTATCCAGAATTTGCCCCAACTGCATGCAGGTATTTTTAGTCCCATGTAGTTGCTTTGTATTTTGTTGCTGAGGAAGGATTGTCCAGGTACAAGCATTGCAGCACTGCAACAAAGGGTCCCAGGCCCTAGCCTGTCTCAAGTGCAGGAAGCAAACACTCCTCCAGGTATATCAAGCAGAAGGAGATTTAGGATAAGGAATGAAGACTTTACAAAATCACTGAAAGGGCTGGAGAAGAGGAAGCCACTTGGCTTTTGGACTCAAGGTCATTCCAGTGTAGCTGAGATCTAGAGGTCTGCTGGCCTGTCAGTCTGCCCCTATTGTTGTGTTAGGCTCTCACTGTTGTCCTTAACCAGCCACAGTAAAGTGTGGAGTCTGGCCCCGGCCAGCATTTGTCGGAGCCCACTTATTGGCCTGAAGCTCTGTGGAAAGATGGCAAAATAGAGTTACCTTCTTTCCACTTCCCAAATCTCTCATGAATACACCTAACTGACACAACTAATTCACACCCAGAAGCCTAACTTTGAGGATACCAGGGAAACATATTCTCAGCTTTCCGACTTCTCCATAGAAGAGATGAAATAAGTTTGAGAAAGCCATTTAAATATTCAGCCAATAGTGAAAGTGAAAGTCCCTCAGGGACTTTGTGTCCGTCTCTTTTCGACCCCATGGACTGTAGCCAGCCAGGCTCCTCTGTTCATGGAGTTCTCCAGGCAAGAGTACTGGAGTGGGCTGCCATTGCCATTCTCTTCTCCAGGGGATCTTCCCGACTCAGGGATCGAACCCAGGTCTCCTGCATTGCAGGCAGTTTCTTTACTATTGAAGCCACCAGGAAAGCCCATTCAGCCCATAAAGCAGGCCCAAATATGCATGATTTCTGCAATCCATTTTTTAAATTGAAGTCTAATTTTCATATGAAAATGCAGAGGTTTTAATTGTACAGTTTAATATTTTGACAGATGCCTGAATTTTTGTTACCTACACCCAAATCAAGATTCCGATTTCCATCATGGCATCTTGTCCCCTTGTTCCTCTTTTCAGTCAATCCTTCCCACCTCCCAGTCAGAGGTGATCACTACTCTGATTTCATTAGTTTATTTCATCTGATAATCACAGATCAGTATTACCTGTTCTGAGACTTAAAATAGGTATTAATAGAACTGTGTAATATATATTCTTCTGTGTCTGGCTTCTTTTGCTCAAAATTATATTTGAGAGATTCAATCATGTATGTATCAGTAGTTCTGTCCTTTTTAGTGCTGAGGAGTATTCCATTATATGAATATATCATAGGTTTTCACCAGTTAATATATGTTGACATTGTTTCCAGTTATAAGCAATTGTTCCAGCTGTTTTAATAGCCATTGTTCCAGATATTATAAAAATAGCTGCTTAAGACTATTTTTTAAAAAATAATTATTTATTTTCTCTATTTGACTGTGCTAGGTCTTAGTTGGGGCATGTGGAGTTTATTAATAGTTGCCTGACCAGGGATCCAACTTGGGCCCCCTGCAGTGGGAACATGGAGTCTTTGCCACTGGACCACCAGGGAAATCCCAAGACTTTTTTTTTTATTTAATAAAAGCGCCTAGTATTTCTGATGCAAGTAGACTACATTTTTTTTTTTAAAGTAGACTACATTTTAAGAAACACTGCTCTAATGCAGAAAAACTGATGCTTAGAAAGGTTAAGTAAATTGTCCAAAGCCCCATAGCCAAGAAACGCTTGATGCCAGAGCCCAGGCTCTTCCTTCTTGCAGAGTAGACCTTAGTATAGCAGCTTGGAAAGTTGGCTGGAGACCTTTAGGACTGAAATGGAATTCTTCCATGACAGAGTCAGAGAACGGCCTTGAAAATAAGGCATATGTTTCAATTACCAATTGCTGCATAACAAAACAACCAAATCTTTGGCTTAAACAATAGTTATTTTTTATGATTCTGTGGCAAGGCTGGGAGGTTCTTTTGTTGATCTTGCCTGGGCTCTCTTATGGCTCCATTCTCCTGGGAGGACCACTAGATGCTAGGCTCAGCTGGACTTCTCTCTCCAGGAGCTTTCGTCCTTAGGAGTCTGGACCAGACTTCCCCACGTGGCAGTGGCAGTGTTCCAAAAGACTATACTGAAATGCACAAGCACTTATCAAGTCTGTGTTTACATTGTGTTCGATAATGTCCACTGGCTAAAACTAAGTCGCATGGCCAAACTCAGAATCAGTGTGGGAGGGGGCTATCCTAGTAATGGTGTGATTCTTCAGGGAGTGTTAGTGTAACAGTCTATCGTAGCCTGGAAGTTTATATTTCAGAGGCAGTAGGGAGCTAGAGAGGGTAGAACTAGGGAATTAATAACAGAAGATTAAAGAAATTTCAATAAAATCAGAATAGGTTAAAAGAAATATGCTATGAAGGAAGGACCAGCATTCTTCCTGGTCATCTTTGTGGCCCCCACAGCACTCAAGGAAGAGTTTTATGCAAGGTAGGTGCTCAGGAATATTTTCTAAATTGAATCAAAGTATCTCTGATACTCTAAAGTGTTAGAGCCTAGAGGAAGGATGGCTAAATGATAATGCACTAAAGGAAGCCAGATTTCTTTTTTTAATTGAAGTATAGTTGGTGTACAGTATTATATAAGTTACAGGAGTATGATATAGTGATTCACAATTTTAAAGGTTATACCCCATTTATGGTTATTATAAAATATTCACTATATTCCCCGCTTATACAGTATATCCTTGTAGCTAATGAATTAATTTAAAAAATCATTTTTTCCCATACCACATGGAATGTGGAATGTGGGATCTTAGTTCCCTGACCAGGAATCAAACCTATGCCCTCTGCAGTGAAAGTGCAGAGCCTTAACCACTGGACTTCCAGGGAAGTCCCTCTTGTAGCTTATTTTATACCTAATAGTTTTTGCCTCTTACTCTCCTTTCCCTATTTTTCCACTCCCATCTTCCCCCTCCCTACTGGTACCCACTGATTTGTTCACTAACCTCTGAGTCTGAGAAGCCAGACTTTTAAAAGTGTGAACAAACTTGTTCCATAAACAAACTGTATGTCTACCATTTAAATCAATGTTGATGGTTTGTTTATTTCAACCAATGCTATGCAAAGGACTGGAGATGTGCTTCTCAAAATGTGGGTCACCAGATCATGTGATATGCACCCAGACAGTTGATTAGAAATGGCTGAGAGAGGTGTCTAAGTGGACAAGGCTAAGACAATGTCCTTGGTTCCATGATCTTCCCAGAACTTGTAGGGGGAATCTCAGAGTCACTGCCTGCCCCAATAGGGGACAGTAGATATGTGTGCCCTAACCATGCCATCTTACCCTTATCACTTCAATGCAGGATAGAACTTTAAACTGCCAGCACCTGAATGTTCTGCCTGAGGGCTCTCTCTGTCCATTCCTCAGCCAAAGATTAGCAGATGTTGGTGTAGAATATTACAAACAAACCAGTTATAAACCTACAAAGAGGCAAAGAGTGCCCATTATTCCACTAATCAAAATACAAGTTCTGCTGAAAATACAAAAGAACAACAACAAAAAGTCTTTCTAATGCTCTTCCACTCAGAAATGTTCAGTGAAGATTATAGACCTCCTCCTTCCTTACATTTCTGAAATTGCTTCCAACATGATCTTCTGGCTCCAATGTTGTTTTCCTCCAACCCACTTTCTGCACATGAATGACCTTTGAAATATAAACATGATGATTAAGTTCTGTGAAAACAGAGATGTGGTCTCTCAGTCTCCACTGTAACTTCAGAACCTAGCAATACCTGCTCACAGGAGGTACCCAGTAAATATTTATTGACTAGATATTATTGGAAACTTCAAAGTCATGAACAAGTTATACCCCAAACAGTTTCTCTTGTAAGAAGGCCCTGTGGAATTTGGAAGCTATTTGGCCATCACAATAATAGGTGGGTTTTAGCTTATAGTCTACTAACATATAAAAAACAAATTCACCTATGATGTAGTTTAACAGTAGTCTCAGCTTTCCTAGTTCCTTTGAGCAGGAGAGCATACAGCAAAGGAAGAAAAAAGAAATGGAAAAAGGATAGGGCTTTGGAGTCATTTGGAATTCAATAAGTTATCATCAACATCTTCTATTTTCATACTTCCACTTTTTCACTTCTCTGCCATTTATGAATGCTTTCTCTGTGCCTGTTCCCCACCAGGCCCTCTCCCAAGTACAGTAACCCTCTTGCCACCAGTAACCCTGTTGCCTGAGTACAAGTAACTTCAGGTATTAAGAGGAAAGTGGCCTGATTGAGGAAATTCACACCCCAAATGAATGCTTCTTGGTTCTTTAACCCGCCTAAAGGTATTTCCAATTTTCTAAAGTCAACGTATAGTAAATCAGTCTCTAATTAGTGAAATTCACTGTAACAAGATACAAATGAAAAAAAAAATGGTGAAAGATGTTTTGGAGCACGTATTCTCACCAAAACTCTTCAGTCTTTTTTCAAACTACACTCCCTGCCCCCTGGAGTTGATCATTTGGATTATTCTGCATTTTTATAACTTCATGTTCTTTAAGGATCACTCTCTGCCTCTTTCCACTCAGTTGTTACCATAGGCCTGGGTGGGGAAGGAACATTTGAATAAACGCAGCCATAAGTGGGAAGGCCTACAAAGTGGACCCATCACTGATGTCCATGATGGCCTTGCCCAATAATGTGCACCTTTGAAATCACTCTGCCTGTGGGGACACTGGAACCAAGCCTAACATCAAACTGTGGTCACTACTCAGAGAACAAAAACGGGGATAAATAGGAGGGAATTTCTAACTGGACAATCTGGGGTTTTCCATCCTGACATTTGTATCCTCTTTAATTCTGTGTTACTCAAATATATTTATATTTGGCTACTGCAAAGACCTCTGTGACCAGGGGATTTCTGCTTTTATAGCTATAGGAGAGAAATTGGATTAGAAAGGATTAAAGTGATAGTTAACCCAAGGTCACACAGCTGTTTATAAAAGAGCACATTTTCAACCTCCTAATCGTCCTTTTGTTCCAAAGTAGATGCTTCATATCCCTTAAAACATAGTTCAGTTGCTCAGTCATGTCTGACTCTTTGCAACCCCATGGACTGCAGCGTGCCAGGCTTCCCTGTCCATCAACAACTCCCGGAGCCTGCTCAAATTTACGTCCATTGAGTCAGTGATGCCATCCAACTATCTCATCCTTTGTCATCCCCTTCTCCTGTGTTCAATCTTTCCCAGCATCAGGGTCTTTTCCAATGAGTCAGTTCTTTGCATCAGGTGGTTAAAGTATTGGAGTTTCAACTTTAGCATCAGTCCTCCCAATGAATATTCAGGGTTGATTTCCTTTAGGATTGACTAGTGTGATCTCCTTGCAGTCCAAGGGACTCTCAAGAGTCTTCTCAACACCACAGTGCAAAAGCATCAGTTATTTGGCACTGAGTTTTCTTTATAGTCCAACTCTCACATCCATATGGAAAAACCATAGCCTTGACTAGACAGACCTTTGTTGGCAAAGTAATGTCTCTGCTTTTCAATATGCTATCTAGGTTGGTCATAACTTTTCTTCCAAGGAGCAAGTGTCTTAATTTCATGGGTGCAGTCACCTTCTGCAGTGATTTTGGAGCCTAAGAAAATAAAATATAAGGGTTCCCCTAATAAGCTTGAAGTATAGTTCTTTTTTCTTGTCAGAGAAAAATAGTAAATTTATATTTGTAGCCTTTCTGAGTTGGCCTGAGATAGCATTTCTCAAAGTATATTGTTCCACTGAACACTAATTTTAAAAAATATTTCAAACACAAAATTCCAGTGTCTGGGATCCTATAGTCTTGTAATGCAGATTAGCATATTAAAGGTTCTGGGAAGTCTTGCAACAAATAAAATCAAAGTTTGTTGAAATCAGCAATCCCCAAATTTATTTGGTTAAATTTTACCTGTCTTCCCTCCTTCTTCCCTTCCTTCCTCCCTCTCTGTGATGCATGGTTGTAAAAATAATACATTTGGGGAAATACTGGATCAAGGTAAACAGAACCAAAAGTCAGTCTGTGGTAGGCCAATCGTTTTCTGAGATCAAGAGCTTTCTTATTGCTTTGGCTGGACAGTATGACCAAATGATGACACTAAGGTGTACAGTCAGTTTGTGTCTGTAGGAAGGGTTTGCGTTTAACACATATCTATTTGCTGTCCTTTCACTGTGTAAAAGACACCTTGGTATTATGGGGAACAGGTATATCGGTCTCAATTGCACGTAAGGGAGATTAGCAGGTAGAATGTATTTCTGTTGCTTTTTAATTAAGTTTGAAATTTGGTAGTTGTAGTCCTCCAACTTTGTTTTGCTTTTTTTTCCCCCTTCAAGATTATCTTGGCTTTTCTGGAATTTTTTTCATTTGTATATATATTTTAAAATTAGATAGACAATTTCTACAAAAATAAGCCTGGTAGGAATTTGATTGTGATTGCATTGAATCTCTTGACTAGTTTGGGGAGGGCTGATGCCTTAATGATGACTACATTTTGCAGTTCATGAACATGGGTTGTCATATTGTGGTATAATAAATATTTATTTGGTTTTCGTCTTTGGTTCCTGGCACAAGAACTTCTACAGAGGGATGAGTGTCTTTGCATGCTAATGTGATGACTGGTGGCTGGGGGCCTCTAGATAGGAAAGGTTATTGCTGAAAGAAAAGACCCCGGGATTCTTGGCCTCCAGAGGAGAAGAATTCAATCCAGGGCCAGAGACGAGGCTTGATCGCTCAGGGCTTTTGTGTAATAAAGTTTTTTTTTTTTTTTGTAATAAAGTTTTATTAAAATACAAAGGAGATAGAGAAAGCTTCTGACATAGGCATCAGAACGGGGCAGAAAGAGTACCCCCTGCTAGTCTTCAGCTGGATGTTATATAGTCACTAGCCTTCTGTTAACGAAAGACAGGAATGTCTTAAAACTCAGGATGGCACCAAGCCCCCATCCATAACATGCGTTTTGGGATAATCTTGGCACCAGATGATTCATCCTGGGCCATAAAACGATTGACTGGAATCTTGTAGAAGGGCAGATCACCATACAAATAGTTTCCTTTACATAGATTAGGGGAACAATGTCTGAGTATAACATACTGGTTTGTCAAGTAGGTTCTGAGCCCATGAGGTGAAAACGACTTGAAGACAGAGTTTGGGGTAAATGCATAGTACATTAACATAGCTTAAGACAAACATTTCCTTAAGAAGAATGCATTGGTTAACTCAAGGTTTGAGAATAGTTAACTTCAGGTGAAACCAGGTGTCATTATGGCTACACAGTATTTTAAGAGAAACCTCCTTTTAAATTTATATAGAGAAGAAAAATAAATCACTAGTTTGTTTCCTCCTGCCTCTTAAGAGAGAGAAAAATGTCTGACACTTGCAGCCTATTTCCTCCATTTGGAGACCCCTGACCTTCCTGCCTATTACCCTCTCAATAGCTTCAGAATGGAAATTTGTTGCTAGAAAGACCAAAGCTTGTTTAGAGGGTTGGAACTTTCAGCCTCTCCCCACCTCTCTCTGACCATTCAGAAGAGGAGAGGAAAGAGGTTGAGTTAATCACCAGTGGCCAATGGTGATCAAGTCAATGGCGCCTATTTAATGAAACCTCTACAAAAGCCCCTCAACTATGGGATTTGGAGCAATTTCAGGTTGGTGAACACATCTATGTGCCAGGAGGGTGGCACACACCAGCTCCCTGGCAACAGAAACTCCTGTACTAGGAGCTCTTCTGGACCTTGACCTATCTTTTCATCTGTCTATCTGTATCCTCTATAATATTCTTTACAATAAACTAGTAATAGTAAATGAGGTGCTTTCCTGAGTTCTGTGAGCCCTTGTAGTAAATTATCAAACCTAAGGAGGAGTTCAGTGGGAATCACCAATTTATAGCAAGTTGGTCAGAAGTAGGAGAGGCCTGGGACTCTAATTAGTGTCTGAAGTGGGGGCAGATTGAGCCATTAAAAGCTGTTAACTCTGGGTATTTAGTGTCAGCATTGAATTGAATCATTGGACACGCAGTTGGTGTCTGAAGAGTTGGAGAATTGGATGTTGCTGTGAAACAAACCATTACACCCCCCTTTTCTTCTCACTTTATGCTTGAGTGATTTTATCTTCTCCAGCGTCTTCATCTGTCATCTAAATGCTTATTCCTCTCAACATTTCATCTCCACTCCAAATCTCACTCCTGAGATCTAAATATACATATCCAACCAACTATTTTCACTTGAGGTAGATTCCAAACAGATAAGCTGAAGCCAGAAGTACTGAATATAGACTTTAGCTACAGTTCAGTGAAGGAGAGGCAGATTTGACACGAAGTTCATCTAAGTTAAGAGCTTCCCTGATAGCTCAGTTGGTAAAGAATCTGCCCCCAATGCAGGAGACCCTGGTTCGATTCCTGGCTCAGGAAGATTCCCTGGAGAAGGGATAGGCTACCCACTCTAGTATTCTTGGGCTTCCCTGTGGCTCAGCTGGTAAAGAATCTGCCTGCAATGTGGGAGACCTGGATTTGATCCTTGGGTTGGGAAGATCCCCTGGAGAAGGGAAAGGCTAGCCACTGCAGTAGTCTGGCCTGGAGAATTCCATGGACTGTATAGTCCATGGGGTTGCAAAGAGTCGGACATGACTGAGTGATGTTCACTCAGCTAAGTTAATTGAGAAAATAAATCAATAAAATTCAGAGGAATATAGCTGAATCAAGAAACTCTACAGTGTTCTTAATGTCCATATAAAATCCAAATAAAAGATAAATTTGTTTGACTGCACTCTTAGTTGCAGCACGTGGGATCTTCAGTCTTCATTGTGGCAAACTCTTAGCTGGGGCATGTGGAATCTAGTTCCCTGACCAGGAATTGAACCCAGGTCCCCTGCATTGGGAGCACTGAGTGTTAGCCATTGGAACACCAGGGAAGTCCCTAAAATCCAAGATTTTTAGCCACATAGGAAAACCTTATTACATACTCAAGAAAAAAAAGAGAATCAATGGAGACTAACCTTCAAATAACTCAGATATTAGATTTGGAAAATACATATTTAAAAGTAGCTATTTATAGTTATTATAACAACAAGTAGAAATAAAAATATGCTCATTATAGATGAACAAATAGAAAATCTTAATAGAAAAATAGAAATTATAAAACAAAATGGAACTGCTAGAACTAAAAAATGTAATATCTTAAATAAAAATGTACTGGAAATATTAACAGCAGATTACAGATGGCAGAAGAGTCAGTTAACTTGAAGATATAGCAAATATCAGTCAATCATGTACTCATTCCTGAACCAATCACTGATTGGCTTATACTAATTAGTTCACCTCTGGGGTCACAAGTTATTCATGAGGAAGCAATACAAACCTGAAGAAAATTGAAATTCACTTAGAAACGATGAAGGAGAGAATGGATTCTGGCAAGACAATCGTCAGTATTCACTTTGCTGTGCTTTGTTTTTCTTATTCATGAAAGGGTGATAACAATCATACATGCTTCACAGGATTGATTTGAGGATTCAGTTCAGTTCAGTTCAGTCGCTTAGTTGTGTCCAACTCTTTGCGACCTCAAACTCATGTCCATCTAGTCGGTGATGCCAGCAGCCATCTCATCCTCTGTAGTACCCCTTCTCCTCCTGCCCCCAATCCCTCCCAGCATCAGAGTCTTTTCCATTGAGTCAACTCTTTGCATCAGGTGGCCAGAGTATCGGAGTTTCAGCTTTAGCATCAGTCCTTCCAAAGAACACCCAGGACTGATCTCCTTTAGAATGGACTGGTTGGATCTCCTTGCAGTCCAAGGGACTCTCAAGAGTCTTCTCCAACACCACAGTTCAAAAGCAGCAATTCTTCGGCGCTCAGCCTTCTTCACAGTCCAACTCTCACATCCATACATGACCACTGGAAAAACCATGGCCTTGACTAGACAGACCTTTGTTGGCAAAGTAATGTCTCTGCTTTTGAATATGCTATCTAGGTTGGTCATAACTTTCCTTCCAAGGAGTAAGCGTCTTTTAATTTCATGGCTGCAGTCACCATCTGCAGTGATTTTGGAGCCCCCCAAAATAAAGTCTGACAACTGTTTCCACTGTTTCCCCATCTATTTCCCATGAAGTGATGGGACCAGATGCCATGATCTTCGTTTTCTGAATGTTGAGCTTTAAGCCAACTTTTTCACTCTCCTCTTTCACTTTCATCAAGAGGCTTTTTAGTTCTGCTTCACTTTCTGCCATAAGGGTGGTGTCATCTGCATATCTGAGGTTATTGATATTTCTCCCAGCAATCTTGATTCCAGCTTGTGCTTCATCCAGCCCAATGTTTCTCTTGATGTACTCTGCATAGAAGTTCAATAAGCAGGGTGACAATATACAACCTTGATGTACTCCTTTTCCTATTTTCCATGTCCAGGTCTAACTGTTGCTTCGTGACCTGCATATAGGTTTCTCAACAGGCACGTCAGGTGGTCTGGTATTCCCATCTCTTCCAGAATTTTCCACAGTTTAATGTGATCCACACAGTCAAAGCCTTTGGCATAGTCAATAAAGCAGAAAAAGATGTTTTTCTGGAACTCTCTTGCTTTTTCGATGATCCAGCGGATGTTGGCAATTTGATCTCTGGTTCCTCTGCCTTTTCTAAAACCAGCTTGAACTGTAGCTAAAGGATTAAAGGATTGAGGATTAAATAAGGTAATTCAAGTCCTCAGTACATGGCCAGCATATAGTAAGACCTCAATAGATGTTAGCTCTTACTCGTAATGTTTGTATGGTTTCCGTCTTTGCTATCATGCCTAGGAAGTTCTTTCTCTCCCTAAGATGATACATTCACTCATATTTGCTTTAACAGTATTATGTTTTATATTCTCACCTTTCTCATAGTTTATTTTATTGTGGTAAGAACATTTAGCATGAGATCCACCCTCTTAAAGTTTTAATTTTATGATACAGTTTGTTACCTTAGATAAAATGTTGTATAGTAGATCTCTAGGATTTATTTATCTTGTTTAACTGAAACTTTATACCCACCGATTATCATCTTCCCATTTCCTCCTCTCCTTAGCCTCTGGCAACTACCAGTTGATTCTATGGTTCTATGAAATTGACTATTTTCAATGCCTCACACAACTAATCATGCAGTATTTGTCCTACTGTGGCTGGCATAATATTTTACTTCACATAACTTAAAGTCACACAGCCAGAAACTGACTGAATTAATATTTGAATCCCAGTAGTTCGACCTAAAGCCTGGAAATTTAATGGAGTATGATATAAAATAGTATATACTATGTATACTGGCCATTTCTAAAACACAGTAGTATTGAGGAAGCCAGATGAGTTATTGTATATAGAAGCTCTTGGTAAACTGTAAAGGACTACATAGTGTTGGTGAGCAGGGATTCAGCCTCACTGCTTGTCAGAATGTAACAAGGAAAAACAGCCAACATCCAGCCCACGATTGCCCAGCAGCCTCCTCTCACCCTTCTTCCTCTATTTCTTTCAGTCCCTGTCATTTAAATCATGCTGCTTGACTGCCCACATGGAACCCCCTCAGCTAATCCAACAGTACAAGATACCTCCCCAGTCCTGCCAAAGAACTCAGCAAAAAGCCTGCTTCCTTTTTCTGGGGATGAAATAGGATGGATTTCACACCTGAAAGATGAAAGAGAATTGAACCCAAACACAAATAGTAGCTCTCAGTCACTTGGTAATTAATTGGCCATTTCTTCTTTCTCTTTTTCCAGCAAGTAACCAGCAGCAGCAGCAGCAGCAGACAGATATGGTTAACCTTACAGGTTGAGTAGAGTTGATGTAGAGACAGTTTAGATAATTGCTAATGTAAGCCAGCTAATATTAGTTTAAAATTTTATGGGAAGGAAATGTTTTTTAGTACAATCCTGCTATTGCTGAAGAGTTCAGAACATCTCATTAGGTAATACTAAAAGGCATCCACTCCTTCGTCATCTTCTGACAGTAGTCATTCTTCAAAGTATTTGACTTATTGCTCCTGAAGTGTGAAAGAAATAGAAAACTTTTCCACTTCTAAACGCAGACTTCTGTGGTTAAGAAGACTTGGCATGGTGAAGAAATGGATCCCTGACAGGAACGGCAGTTGGGAATTTCCAAATCTGACACATTCCAGTGAATGAATGAATACTCAGGAGTTATGAGTGGCTCCCCAATGGGAAGAAAGCTGTTGGGATTACTGAGCACAAAAAGAAAAATTTCAAAATTTCCAATTATTTGTCACTTTAGATTGCTTTCTATATTTGGGAAATCCACTCTTAACAGCCCTGAGGGCAATTTCTAAGTTAAAAAGGGAGAAAAAAAGGAGATGCCACTTTGGAGGATGTCATTGCTTCATCCTTCAAATAACCACATGGCAGCATGTGCAGCAATTTCCTCATGAGGAAATTCTGTTCAAAGCGCCCTGTGCTTCTCTACATGCAGGCTGGACCTCTGCTGAGAGCTAGACTGGCAAACCCACCACCTGACAAAGTTCACTCATATGGGCTCCCAGGAAAAGCTGGAGCCTGATATCAACTTTTGGAGTTGGAGTTGCCTAACTCAGAAGTCAGAAAATCTCATGGGTGTTTCTGACTGAGCTCCAGACCCTAAGGCAAAGCAAATAAGTGCTGGAATCATAAGCTCTTTATTTTCTAGTTCTTAACACACTTCTCCACAGGTGATTTCATAATATAATGGGGTTATCTAATTAATAACTATATGTATATCTCTTGGAAAAAAGTCTATTCATGTAATTTATAAAAATAGTCTATTCATATAATTCAAATAGTCTATTCATATATTATTATTCAATAATAATAATGGTGTTGGGATTAAGACTCATTACTTAATAAATATTAGTAAATTAAGGAAAAGTATGCAGTTTATACCATCAGTATAATGTAACACTCATTTGAAAATGAATACTCTTTTTAATTTGAATAACTGCTTAAAAAGGCTACTAATTTAAGATTAGATTCACTTTACTATTGTGAGGTAGAAAACTGAGAGAAGTTATATTAGTTTTCATAACCTAAGAATCACATGCCATCTCTGAATGATCACATATTTTAAATGGCTTATTATAAGTAAAGTGTCATTATAAATTATTAAAGATCACTAGCCAGTTCCAAAGGTAGACGCTTTCCCAGAGTATGTCTAATTTCTAGGCTTTTGAAGGGGAAGCTGTTGGGTTTATTCATTTCATTAAAAATGGTATTTATTCTGTTTTCTAATTAAAAATGCATGAAAAATTAAAACAATTTAAAAGAAGGAATACATGTTCATTTAAAAAAAATATTGCTAGCAAAGCTGCAGTTGACATCTTTGAACATTTGTAATTGGGTTCATGTATTAATACATCTGTAAGAATAATCCTTGCATTAGAGTTACTGGGTCAAAGAGCACATGCATTTAAAATTTGAAAGCTGTTGGTAAAATTGCCTTCTACAAAGGGTTAACCAGTTTCCAGTCCTATTGACATATACGAGACTCTGTTTTCCCTTTAGGCTTTTTCTTTTCCTGTTTTAGGTATGAGCATATAGATCTATATAGATAGGTAATTAGACCTATTGTAAAAAAAAAAAAACACACATTATACTGTCAGTATTGTTTTGAAATTGCCCTCTAGTATTTGAGTCATAAGCTTGTTTATTCATCATTTTCAATTTTTATGTATAGAATCATTCATTTGCGCGAGCTGTAGCCTACGTCAACCACCATTATTGCCAATGCTGGGTATTGAAACTATGCATTTGGACTAACCTAACCCTACCTTTGAAGAATTGTCTCTTGGATGAAGACAGAAATGAAATACTTTTCCCCTGGAAATAAGTAAACAAATGCTTTGAAATAGTTGGCTAAGTTATCCTTCTGAAAGTTAACTTTCAGTTATCTTTTAGAAACTAATTAAATTATTAAAATGACATTCAAACCCTATAGGCTTGGGCTGCTATAATGAAATGCCACAAAAATGGGTGGCTTAAACAACAGAAATTTCTTTTCTCGCAGTTTTGTTGACTGGAAGTTTGAGATCAAGGTGCCAGCATGGTCACCGTCTTGGGAGAACTCTCTCCCCAGACCCAGCAATTTCATTTCTATATATTAATATTTACTTGACAGAAATGTGAGCTTCCCTGGTGGCTCAGACTGTAAAGAATCTGCCCGCAATGTGGGATACCCAGGTTCGATCCCTGGATTGGGAAGATCCTCTGGAGAAGGGAATGGCTACCCACTCCGGGAGAATTCCATGGACAGAGGAGCCTGGCGGCTATAGTCCATGGGATTACAGAGAGTCAGACACGACTGAGTGACCAGCACACTTTCAAGGACACAGCAGAAATGCATATACATGTGTTCAGCTCAGTTCAGTTCAGTTGCTCAGTTGTGTCCGACTCTTTGCGATCCCATGAATTGCAGTACGACAGGCCTCCCTATCCATCACCAGCTCCCGGAGTTCACCCAAACTCATGTCCATTGAGTCAGTGATGCCATCCAGCCATCTCATCCTCTGTCGTCCCCTTCTCCTCCTGCCCCCAATCCTTTCCAGCATCAGTCTTTTCCAATGAGTCAACTCTTCTCATGAGGTGGCCAAAGTATTGGAGTTTCAGCTTTAGCATCAGTCCTTCCAAAGAACACCCAGGACTGATCTCCTTTAGGATGGACTGGTTGGATCTCCTTGCAGTCCAAGGGACTCTCAAGAGTCTTCTCCAACACCACAGTTCAAAAGCATCAATTCTTCGGTGCTCAGCTTTCTTCACAGTCCAACTCTCACATCCATACATGACCACTGGAAAAACCATGGCCTTGACTAGACAGACCTTTGTTGGCAAAGTAATGTCTCTGCTTTTGAATATGCTATCTAGGTTGGTCATAACTTTCCTTCCAAGGAGTAAGCGTCTTTTAATTTCATGGTTGCAATCACCATCTGCAGTGATTTTGAAGCCCCCCAAAATAAAGTCTGACACTGTTTCCATTGTTTCCCCATCTATTTCCCATGAAGTGATGGGACCAGATGCCATGATCTTCGTTTTCTGGATGTTAAGCTTTAAGCCAACTTTTTCACTCTCCTCTTCACTTTCTGCCATAAGGGTGGTGTCATCTGCATATCTGAGGTTATTGGTATTTATCCTGGCAATCTTGATATTAGCTTGTGCTTCTTCCAGCCCAGCGTTTCTCATGATGTACTCTGCATATAAGTTCAATAAGCAGGGTGACAATATACAGCCTTGACGTACTCCTTTTCCTATTTGGAACCAGTCTGTTTTTCCATGTCCAGTTCTAACTGTTGCTTCCTGACCTGGATAAAGGTTTCTCAAGAGGCAGGTTAGGTGGTCTGGTATAGTGACTTATAATCTGTGAATTTGAGTGTGACTAAAGTATAACTGTTGGATGGAGTCCTTCACTTTGAGGTAGGGAAAACCATAGTCAATTGTTATTCAGATTTTTTTGAATAACAAAGTTATTGAAACTCTGTAAGAAATATATTTTACATTGTGTTCTAACACACACACACATACCTGCCACCCCACGTGCTGGCGACAAAAGATTGATCAAAAATACTTACCTTACCACACGTGAGTAACTTTTTTATTTTCCACAATTTTAATACTGTAAATATATTAATGCTCTACTCTTCTATCCTGTTTGATTTTTTAAAATATAGTGATTGTGTTTCACTAAATTGATTTCATCTTCCACTAATGGCTTGTAAGATACAGTTTAAAAAACACTGCCTTAAACATATCCAGTCCAACTCTAGAAACAGAAGCGCAGAGAAGCTAAGTGACTTACCTAATGGCACACAGAAAAGAATAAAACAGGAGGGACCCACGTTTCCTTACACCAACTCTTTTCCCTTACAAAGCAGCTCAGTTTTTCCTGAAACTGATTTAGACAATTGCTTAGTCACAACATTCAGGTCATTATCATTCACTTTAGACTAAATTTATGTTCTTATAATTTGGTGAATGAACTGTAACCTGCCTGAAGAGAGAGCCATTCGTTGGGCCACCATTTTAGGGAAACTGGTAGAAATGAAGTTTGTTTTTTTTTTTTTTTTCCCCAGATCCTAGTCAGAGAGAAGTGTAAATATGGAGCTCTTGAAGGCTCAGTATTTGGAGTCACACAGACACAGGTGCAGATTCCAGCTGCAACCCTCTCTAGTTTTGAGATCTGTGGGCAAGAAGCTTCTCTATGACTCAGCTTCCTCAACTGTAAAATGGAAATAATAATGATAAAACTATAGAATTGAGTGAGGTCATTCATGTGAAGTATACATGTGTTATTATTGCTTCCCTGGTGGCTCAGATGGTAAAGCGTCTGCCTGCAATGCAGGAGACCCAGGTTCGATCCCTGGGTCAGGAAGATCCCCTGGAGAAGGAAATGGCAACCCACTCCAGTACTCTTGCCTGGAAAATTCCATGGATGGAAGAGCCCGGTAGGCTACAGTTCATGGGGTCGCAAAGAGTTGGACATGACTGAGCGAGTTCACTTCACTTCACTTCACACAATATCTCAAGCATGGAAAGTACTCAATGTATGTTGACATTTTGATGATGATAGTCAGCAGGGAAGTCTAGTCTAAGGGAAAATGAGGCAGTCCTATGAACAGAACCCTGAAAATCCAGCAGAGACCAGTGGAAACTACCTACAGTTAAATAAAAGAGGTTTGTGTCCATTGATCTCCAATTCCACGAACAATGAATAAGATACTAACAAACCCATATATGGAAATTGCTTAATGTTGATTTACAGTAAATGTGATTATCAGTTCAGTCGCCCAGTCATGTCCGATCTTTGCAACCCCATGGACTGCAGCATGCCAGGCTTCCCTGTCCATCACCAACTCCTGGAGCTTGCTCAGACTCATGTCCATCAAGTCAGTGATGCAATCCAACTATCTCATCCTCTGTCATCCTCTTCTTGTTGATAATAGCAATCAGTTATTATAGACATGATAATAGCAATCAGTTAACAAATGATGGATTTAAATATGAACTGGCATATAGGGACTTGGTGATAAATATTCAGTTAAGTGGTCAACCCAGTGTCATCCTCTTCTTGATAACAGCGATCAGTTATTACAGACATGATAATAGCAATCATTAACAAATGATGGATTTAAATATTAACTGGCATATAGGAACTCAGTGATAAATATTCAGTTAATTGATCAACCCAGAATGGACTAGATATGGAGAGAGACTGGGCTTTCTTAAACAGGCAGACTATAGCAGATAGCTCTCTTCTGTTGCAGTCACCTTTCAGGGCAAATGATAACAAAACATCAGCTAGTTGAAATCCTCAGTCTATTGACTAAGGGTTCAACCTGTTTCCCTCTTCCTCTTACCTTATTTACACTTCATCATAAGCACAAAGGTCCAGCAGTGGCTACCTGCAGTGAGTCTGTGTCCAGCTGCTGTATAGATGGAGAACCTAATAACAAACTTGCAACTGAAAGAATTTCACAGTGAAGAGAGAAGAAGTAAATAGTTCATAGACTAGCTGTATTGTTATTCAAAGGGGAATCCAAGCTTTGGAAGTTTCCCAGGCATGCAATGGCCTCTGAGCTTTTGTATTCTGAGACACTGTGATAAGAAGCATGAGAGCATCTGTAGAAAATAATCAGCTTTAGTAACTGAGACAACTTTCATGACAATGAAAGAAGCAAATAATCCCTGTGTTCCCAACTTGACCAGTTTTGGACAAAGGCAAAAATAGTCTGCTGCTGCTGCTGCTGCTGCTAAGTCGCTTCAGTCGTGTCCGACTCTGTGCGACCCCAGAGATGGCAGCCCACCAGGGTCCCCCGACCCCGGGATTCTCCAGGCAAGAACACTGGAGTCTAGATAAGTATTAAAATAAGTCCAATGTGTCTAACTTCCTTGTCAGAAGTCACTGATGGTCTGAGGTCAGGAGTGTGACTAAAGTGCCCACATTCTTTTCAGGCCTCACATCATCACTATACCTGGTAACAGCGTTGCCCCTCTTCAGATGTGCTCGGATATTACTGCTGGTGACACAGAGCTCAGTTCTGCCGCAGAAGGGTCCTCTGACTCTCTAATCCTTCTTATGAGGGATGAACTCTGCCCTCTCATGTAATGATAATCTTGCATTGGGGTCTTTGCAAATGTTAGCTCAGAGAATCCTCATTCTTCCATTTTATAGACAAGGTAGTAAGGTTTAGTGACTCTTTAGGAGCAGAAATGGGATTAGAAGCCAAATTTGGCAGCCAAACCCATGATGAAGCCCGGGGGAAGTGGAGAGCACAGAGATGTCAGAATCAGAAGCCCAGTGTTCATTTCTCAGTTCCATGTCTCAATAGCTCATAATATTGGGACATTTTCTTAATCTTGGTTTTCGTATCTATAGGGTGAAGATTATAATAGTAGCTACCTCAAAGCATTGTTTAATCATGTGAGACAATGCATGTAAATTACTCAGGACATTACCAATCAAGTCCTCTGTCTTTCTGGGCGTTTGGAAACTAAAATATGACCAGTCTGCTGTACTCAATCTCTGCTGCTGCTGCTAAGTCACTTCAGTCATGTCCGACTCTGTGCAACCCCATAGACGGCAGCCCACTAGGCTCCCCCGTCCCTGGGATTCTCCAGGCAAGAACACGAGTGGGTTGCCATTTTCTTCTCCAGTGCATGAAAGGAAAAGTGAAAGTGAAGTCGCTCAGTCGTGATCGACTCTTAGCGACCCCATGGACTGCAGCCTACCCGGCTCCTCTGTCCATGGGATTTTCCAGGCAAGAGTACTTGAGTGGGGTGCCATTGCCTTCTCCTACTCAATCTCTAAAGTCCCCTAAACAGATAGGTATGTTGCTGCTTGCTTGCTGATTCTGGGCACATAATATTCTGAAATAAAATATTTTAAACTTTTGAAAAAGGTAAAGCTATATGTAAAATCTTAATTCTTATAGATTTATTATGAATTTCTACTGCTTACTTTAAATAGCCATCTAATCACATACTACCACCTCTGCCCCCTTAAACTGAGTAACTGATAGGTAAAAATAACATTTTGCACCAAGAAGGCTTTTACATTTCACTGTGCTTACCTAATTACATTGACACATCATTTATGATCACTCACCTAGTAGTGGAATTCCCAGTGTTGGTGTAACAGAGCTTCTTGGCTAGGTCAGAGTTGAGGCTCAGGTGATTGTGATAAGAAAGTCTGGCTGATTTGCAAAGGGACCAAGGAGTGTCCTGGAACACAAGACTTGAATCCTGATAACACTGGCTTCAGACACTATGCCTGATGGACTGGAATAGCTCTCACAGAGGCCAGATGACAGAGAGAAATGGCTGGGGTGATCCCCTATGTGACCTGTCAGTGCTGGGGCTCTTGAGAGCTAAGTCATCACAAGGGAAGAACTGCCATAACAAAACCAAAACCAGCAGCAAGGCCATAGTGTCTTAAGGAGTGGTTGCTCCTGGTGTACAGTAGGGGTTGCTACCAAAATCCATCCTGAGTTTACCATCTGGGTGAGTAAGGGCCCTAAGGAAAATACCTGTTTCTAACTTGTGAGTGAGCTGTCCAGAGAAAATTGGGCAC
The DNA here is from genome assembly GCF_014754425.2 of Oryx dammah. Taxonomy (NCBI): domain Eukaryota; kingdom Metazoa; phylum Chordata; class Mammalia; order Artiodactyla; family Bovidae; genus Oryx; species Oryx dammah. The sequence goes on along the minus strand of NW_024080444.1, from coordinate 11,742,068 downwards.
TGAAAAACTTTATTATGGACCACCCCTAAACTTCTCATTTTTCAAGGTCAGTTTTAGGTGACAAGATGTCTGGCATTGGCAGGATGGTGTGATCCCCTGGGTGGCTTGTCAGTGCCTAAACTGCTAATAAGGTGACAAATGAAAGAGTTTGCTGGGCTAACGACTTAACATTGTGAGGTTCAAGCAACTTTACTGAGGCCTCTTTCCCTTCTGGGTTCCTAGCTCTATGTTTATGGATATTTGCATGTATTTGTAGGCACCTTGGCAGGCTCTGAGAAATGACTTTAAAAGGGAGATTCTGAGAAATTGGACTTCCCATGGTCAAATTGTTGGGAGGCTTAGAGCTGGTGAAATTTGGATATTAATGTTATTATTATCCTTGTTCTAATGATGAATGAAGGCTGAACTCTCTGTATTGCCCAGCATCAGAGGATTCAAAAAGAGTGCTGATTTCTTACAAAGACAATTTCAAGTTAAGTATTCCTTAATGTCAGACACTATATCCTGTATTTTTAAAGAGTGTTCACAAATCCTAGAAGAGTGCTAGTATTATACATAGTAGGTGCTCAAAGAAAAATTTAGAGTAAAATTTGTTGCCAGTCCATTCTCTTGTGGCCTGAAGACTTGGAGTGCTTTAGTGGACTGTGGTTTCTTCTTGCAAATCATCAACCTCTTCTCTGCTCTGACTCATATTAACAGGAAGACTGATGAAATTTCTTTTCAGCAATAACAGGAATGTGTTCTTTACTTTATTACTTAAAAGTGTAGTAGATTCACTAACAGGATGACAGAGAGAAGTGAAACATTTTCTTAGGGGACTTTGGTGAAACTTCCTTCTGCCCTTTTTTCTTTATCAGTGGAGTAATTATAAATGTAGCAGTAATTATACAAGGAACTGGTGTTTTGAAAAAACTTGTCTACCTACTTTGAAGATACTTTCCAAATGAATTACAGTTACATACCACAAGGAATAAGTAATCTACAACAGACATTCATATTTTTTATGCAGAACAAATATTAAATATCTAAAAAATTTACTAATTAGATAAAATTGGCTCTTCCCTTTCAACTACTGTACCTCCATGAGTTTGGGGGAGTTTGCTTTGTTACTTATTGTGTCAAAGACAAGAACTTATTACCCTCTGAAAATTTGAAACTGTATTGATATTGGAGTGAGCAAAGGCAGGAATGACATCACCAGATTTCTTTTTCTCTTGAGAAGTCAGTGAGTAACTGGGGTGTGTCAGTTTCACTGTAATTTTTGTCCAAGAGTATTTTTCTCTTTGAGATTTTTATTCCAAATATAATGTTGTTGCTTAGATAAATTCTCTGGCATAAACTATAAATCTGGTATATGAAATTAAAACTGTCATCTCAGTATCTTTGATTTCGCTTCAGCAGCTAAATTAGGGATTGAGATTTAGGATTTAATATTGCTTTGCCCATATTCTTACCTCCCAGCCTTCTTTCCTCTTTCCACTTCTGTAATTTTAGGCTAGAGGAGAGGAAAGTGGGAGAAAGAAAATATTGGAGTATGAACTTTATATTCCCTTCCTTGTTTTTCAACCATAGTTCACTAATAGATATTATTATATCTTATTTTATTCATCCAGAAACTCTCTGTGGGAGCTGCTTGTATTGTCTTTGTTTCCCTGATGAGAACACCAAGGCACAGAAATTGTTAACCTGTGTGGAACCTGATTTCAACTCTGTTTAATTCCCAAAAGCTCACTCTTCCCAAGCATGAGACACAGTAAATATTTGACCATTTCTGACTCCTTCATTCCTACACCATAGAGGACATGGCTGAGTTAGATGCAAAACCTGGGGGCCTCCTCAGCCCCCTCTGACACCAAGTTTAACAGAAAAAAGGGGAGGACCGTCTAGATTTAGAACAGAAGAAAGGCAAGAATACAGGAAAATAGAAGGAAATAAAAGCAAAATAGAAATGAGGCCAAGGAGAGAGAAAGGGATATTTGGGAGAATTTGTGGAGAATGGGAAAAGAAGGATTAAATTCAAGTCCTTGAAAAATGAGAAATGCCCTCCATACTTGGACTTTTTTGTATGGACAATATTTCCTAATATTTTCACCAGAAGTTCCCCAAATACTGAATACGCTGGTCTAAAATTTTTATCTTTTTGAAATGTAAGTAATTCAGATAATGATGATTTACCCATGGAAAGGAATACATAATAGAGGCTCAAATGGCTTTTCTCTACCAATCTTTTCTGACCACTTATTATTCCACTCCTTTTTGATTGTTCTCCATTTCCTTTTTTCTTATCCATACCCTCTGACTATATTCAAGTTGATGATCATGGTATGCCTACTGTACGCAAAATATTATGGGGATGGAATACAAAGAGAATGTTACTAATCATCTAGGAATGGAAGCTTCCATTTCAAATCTTAGTTTTCATAAAGCATACATTTCTCTATATTTTGTTCCGGTGGTCAATCCTGAGTCTTGAGAATTGACTTTATATTCTTACTGGTTATTGCTAATATAGGAAAAATAATGCTTTTTGTATTATCTGTCTTGAATCTTGCTATGTCATTTCATTATTTTATCAGTGCAACTTTTAAAGCTAATTTTCTTAGATTTTTAAAAGTTAGATATTTGCAATTAATGACATTTTTTTTTCCTTCCAAGGTATTTACCTTCTCTGGTCTCATACATTGACTATGAAGTCTAGTACAGTGTTCAAAGATAGTGGTGACAGAGTTTATCCTCTTGTTTCTCTAACAGAAATGCTTCTAATGATTCATCACTAAATATGGTGTTTTGTTTTCTGATTCTCTTTAGCAAATTAAGGAAGTGTCATTCTCAGGACACTTAGTCATAGGATTGGACCTAAGTTCCAAATAGGGCCAATTGGAATCTTCTCCTGGATTGATACAAGACATCAGAGTTTGGGGATTTTCCTTTTTCTACTTTGGTTTTTAAACTGGGGAGATGAAATTTTGTGGCTGTAGATGCCCATTTTCTCTGACACATGGAGAGAACCTACGTGAGTTAAGAGATAAGCTGAGCTGGGGAAAACAGTGGGAAGAAAGATAGTCTTATGACAGTAAGCTACTGAAGCCAGTCATGTTGGGAGCTAGCACTATCCTGTGGACTTCTCAGGTATATGAATCAGTCAGTATGTCTTTTGCTGCAGATAGACTTGTTTGTTTGTCTTTGGCTGCACTGGGTCTTTGTTGCGTTTCTGTGAGCTTTCTCCAGCTGTGGTGAGTGAGGTCTACGCTTTGTTGCGGTACACAGGCTTCTCATTGTGGTGGCTTCTCTTGTGGAGCACAGAATCTGGGTGCACAGCCTTCAGTAGCTGTGGCACACTGGCTTAGTTGGTCCATGGCATGTAGAATCTACCGGGACCAGGGACTGAACTTACATCCCCTGCATTGGGAGGTAAATTCTTATCTACTGCACCACGACGGAAGTCCTGTTGCAACTAATTGGAAATGGGTGCCTGACATTTGCATTCAAAGCAGTCTTGACTAATAAACCTCCTAATTTTTTCAAATTTATGGATAAAAATAATACAGTTATCTTATATATCTTATAATTTCAAAAATCTCTCCTATCCCTGTAGTTAAGTATTTCTCATCCCTAAATGGTATTTTTTAATGATTCCTTTAAAAAAATTATAGTTTCCTATAATTACTGGTTTTTAGGAACATGGTTTTATTGATCAAAACCCTAATGATCTTATAAATTTAATAAATATTTAAATTTTCTTTCCTTCTATTTATATTCCTTATATTACTTTTAAATTATATATTATTTAATGTTACTGTTTTTCTTCAATTGTGTGCTATTTATTTCAAATTTTATTATTTTCTAAAAGATGCATTTAAGGCTATAAATTTTAATTTTCTCTGCATACTGCTTTATCTGTATTGTAGAACTTCTCAGGTATAGTACACTTATATATTTGTAAGTTATTTGTAATTTTTCTTTCCATTTTCTCTTTTATTCGAGTTATTTAGAAGGATATTTAAAATTTTCAAGCTATATACATATAAAATTTAAAATTTTTAAATTGATTTTTTAGAATAGTTCCAGATTTACAGAAAGATTGCAGAAGTAGTATAGAAATCCCATATAGTCTCCACCTATTATTAATATCTTACAGTAATATAATCATATGTTATAATTAATGAATCATTATTTACTAAAGTCCATACTTTCTTTAGATTCCTTTAGTTTTTATCTAATGTCCTTTTATTGTTTTAGAATACCATATTACATCTAGTTGTTTTGTCTCCATAAGTTCACCTGGCTGTGTCAGTTTCTCAGACTCTCCGTATTTTTTATGACCTTGACAGTTTTGAGGACTATCAGGTTTCTCAGTTGTAAAGTTACTCTTTCCTCCCCACTTTCCACCTTGTGCTGTGTGGAAGAAAGTTACTAATACTGCCCACACATAAGGAATGTGGAATTATGCTCACCTCTTTCAAGGTGGAATACCTCCACAATTTACTTTGAATTGTTCTGCAAGGGAGATTTATCTCTTTTTATTAATTAATTCAGTACTTTATTTATATCAGTATGGACTCATGGATATTTGTTTTATACTTTGGGTTATAATCCAGTACTACCTTACTTATTTTGTTGTTTAAATTGATTCATTTTGCCTGTTTGAATATATTTTTACTTGGCCTTGGTGTCCCTTTTCCAAATCCTCATTATTGCGGTATTATGGATTTTTTGTGAGCATTTCCTTACTTTCTTCCACTGTAAGATGCTGCAGTTTCACCCCATATATTTTCTGTTCCTAGAAAGAGTCATGTCTCTATGGAGCTCTGCTTCCTTTGGAGAACGGTGGTAGAAACCAGCACTGGAGCACTAGATGTGCTTGTTACTGCTGGGATGTCATTGTTTCTAGATTCTCTCAGCTGATTGAACAAGGAACTAGACGTGTATAGATGATCTGTGTGTATACACATATAATAAATATTTCTATATGTAACTGTATCTATATTTAGCTAAATATGAGTTCATAATTATGTCCCTAACTCATATCTGTTACCACATGGATCATGCTATTACAGCTTGCTCCGCTTGCTTATCTGTGTCAACTTTTTCTGTCTGCCAACCATTTCCTTAACTGCTCAGCTACCATGAATAGCAGTATCTGGATTGTTAACCCATACCAGCTAAAGTCCCCACTGCCCCCAAAAGTTCTCTGTGCTTCAACTATTCAGATATCCATCCTCTCTTCCTTAAACTCCTGTGAGCCACTGACAGTTTTTATCCTCTCTATTGTTTTCCCTTTCCCAGAATGTCATATAAGGCATTATTACAGAATATAACATTTGCCACTGACTTTTTTCACTTGGTAATAATATTAGTTTAAAATTCATCTTTGTCTCTTCATGTTTGATGGCTTGTTTATTTTATATTGTTTAGATATGCCACAGTTTGTTTATGACACAGATATGCCATTTGTGTCTTGAAGGGAAACTTGACTGCTTCCAATTTGGGGCTATTATGAATAGAGATCCTATACATATTTATATGCAGGTTTTGTGTGAACATAAGTTTTCAAGTAAATTGTGTAATTAATTTGGAGCATGATTCCTGGATTTTATGATAAAGCTATGTTTACCTTTGTAAGATAATGCCAAACTGTCTTCCAAAATACCATTTTGAATAAGTGTTCCTGTTACCTTTTACATCATCATTAGCATTTGCTATTGCCAGTTTTTGTTTGTTTGTTTGTTTTTGGATTTTAGCCATTCTAATAGGTGTAGTCTACCTCATTATTTTTTAAACTTGCTGTTCTCTAATGACAAGTAATGTTGAGCACATGCACTTTTGCCATCCGTATATATTTTTTGGTGAGACACCTGTGCAGATCTTTTGCCCATTATTAATCAGGCTGTGTTCACACTGTTGCATTTATAGTTCCTTGTATATTTTGGATAACTGGCCTTTATCAATTATGCCTTTTGAAATATATTTTCCCAATGCGGCATGACAACTCATTTTCTTGACAGTGTCTTTCACATGGCAGAAGTCTTTAATCTAATGAAGACCAGCTTATCAATTATTTCTTTCATGAACCGTACATTTTGTGTCATATCCAAATTCATCCTCATTTTCTCCTAAGTTATCTTCTAGGAGTTATATAGTTTTGCATATTTATGTTTAGGTCTGTGATGTATTTTGAGTTAATTTTTGTTAAGGGTATAAGTCTGTGTCTATATTCATCTTTCTGCATGTGGATGTTAAATTGTTCCAAGCACCATTTGTTGAAATGACTGCCTTTTCTCCATTGTATTCCCTCACTCCTTTGTCAAAAATTAGTAGACTTTATTTTCGTGAGTTTATTTCTGGGTTCTCTATCCTATTTCATTGATATATTTGTCTATTTTTTCACTAATACCACACTGTCTTGATTACTGTAGTTTTATAGCAAGTCTTTTTTGATTTTGAGTGAATCAACATCTGTCTGCCAATGCAGGAGATGTACAAGATGCAAGAGATGTGGGTTTGATCCCTGGGTCAGGAGGATCCCCTGGACTAGGAAATGGCAACACATTTCCTAGAGAGACGGGAGTAGCTGCGTGTGGGGCTAAGATCACTAAAGGTCTGGTCTGACACATTCACTGCATGGGAGACCTTATGTAGACGAGCCGTGTGCAGATGAGCAGCATGCAGATACCACATGGCAACCCAGTGCTGTGGAATTAAGGAAACTCCCTACCAGCCACTGTGGCCGCAACTACTATTGTAATTACTATATTACTACTGTATTACTGTGATGACTTCTACTTCCTAACAGGTGTGTGTGTGTGTGTGTGTGTGCACGCACACATGCTCAGTCGCATCTGATCCTTTGTGACCCCTCCTCTGTCCATGAGATTTCCCAGGTAAGGATACTGGAGCAGGTTGCCATTTCCTACTCCAAGGGATCGTCCTGACCCAGAAATCGAACCTGCCTTTCTTACATCTCCTGCATTGGCAGGCAGATTCTTTACCACTGTACCACCTGGGAAGCCCCTCTACATGGCTATATGATACAGTCATGTAATACTCTCCTAAGTTGTCTTCTTGCTTCTTCTACGCCCCTGGTGCCCATTCTCCCAATCCATTGCCCACATAACAATCAGAGTGCCTCATTTAAAACATGGGTGCATATCACGTGATTTGCCAATTCTAAACTTACATAGCTTCCCATTTCACTCAGAATAAAAGCCAGTATTTTTTATGATTCAACAGCCCGTGTGATCTTGGCCTCTGTCCTCTTTTTTACCTCATCTACTGCTATCATCCTACCCACTCTACTCTGACCACGCTGTTCGTGCCTCTTCTTTCTCTTTGCACATGTGGCTGCACTGTGGACCAGTCTTTCCCAGATGGTCTCATTGTTCCTGCCCTTACTTCATTCTGGGCTCTGCTCAAATGTCATATACACCAAGAGTCTTCCTCTGACCCCCTATGCAAACTCACAAGTGCTCTATTTCTTCCTATCCTGTTATCAGGTTGAGTTATCTGGAAAGAAGCAGACATAGACATGGAGTCTGAGATGCAAGATGTTTAAGAGGGATCAATGCCAGTGCACAGAAGAGGATGGAAGCAGGGTTAAGGGAAGAAATGGAACTGTGATTTGGGGAGCAGTATTGCCCATCAGAGATGGCCTGGAGGCAAAAATGGCAAGGCTTTTACAGCTCATCTTGCTTAGATCTTTGTGGAAGCTGTCCCAGGAACATGGAGGCATCTTTCTGCAGCTGAGGCAGGTCCTAAGGGGTCCACAGCTGGAGCCCATCAGCTGACCACACTCCCATCTGAAGGTGGACCTCACCTCCATCACACTTGACTTGGTTTTCTTCATTATACTTAGTACTCTTTAGGTATTCACTTGTTAATGTGATTACTGTCTTTCTCCAAAAGGGTAGGAACTTGTTCATCTTGCTACCTTCCTTGAGACTGGAAAGTTCCTCAGTAAATAATTGTGGAATAAGAGACTGCCTGCTAAATATCTTTATATCTAATGCCTCATATTATCCATACAACAGTCCTTAAATATCAGTGTTATTATTTATATTTTACACATGAGGAAACAGAGGTTTAGAGAGTCAGTAAGATCTGAAAGAGATGGAAATACCAGACCACCTGACCTGCCTCTTGAGAAACCTACATGCAGGTCAGAAGCAACAGTTAGAACTGGACATGGAACAACAGACTGGTTCCAAATAGGAAAAGGAGTATGTCAAGGCTGTATATTGTCACCCTGCTTATTGAACTTCTATGCAGAGTACATCATGAGAAATGCTGGACTGGAAGAAACACAAGCTGGAATCAAGATTGCCAGGAGAAATATCAATAACCTCAGATATGCAGATGACACCACCCTTATGGCAGAGAGTGAAGAGGAACTAAAAAGCCTCTTGATGAAAGTGAAAGAGAAGAGTGAAAAAGTTGGCTTAAAGCTCAACATTCAGAAAATGAAGATCATGGCATCTGGTCCCATCACTTCATGGGAAATAGATGAGGAAACAGTGGAAACAGTGTCAGACTTTATATTTTGGGGGGCTCCAAAATCACTGCAGATGGTGACTGCAGCCATGAAATTAAAAGACGCTTACTCCTTGGAAGGAAACTTATGACCAACCTAGATAGCATATTCAAAAGCAGAGACATTACTTTGCCAACTAAGGTCTGTCTAGTCAAGGCTACGGTTTTTCCAGTGGTCATGTATGGATGTGAGAGTTGCACTGTGAAGAAAGCTGAGCACCGAAGAATTGATGCCTTTGAACTGTGGTGTTGGAGAAGACTCTTGAGAGTCTCTTGGACTGCAAGGAGATCCAACCAGTCCATCCTAAAGGAGATCAGTCCCAGGTGTTCATTGGAAGGACTGATGCTAAAGCTGAAACTCCAGTACTTTGGCCACCTCATGTGAAGAGTTGACTCACTGGAAAAGACTCTGACTCTGGGAGGGATTGGGGGCAGGAGGAGAAGGGACGACAGAGAATGAGATGGCTGGATGGCATCACTGACTCAATGGACATGAGTTTGGGTGAACTCCGGGAGCTGGTGATGGACAGGGAGGCCTGGCGTGCTGCGATTCATGGGGTCGCAAAGAGTCAGACATGACTGAGCGACTGAACTGAACTGAACTGAAGACCTTAGATTCAGGGGTTGTATAGCATCTGATTCAGGATTTTTTTTCCTTCTTGTGATGAGAACTTTTACGATTTACTTTATTAGCAACTTTCAAATTTGCAGTAAATATTATTGACTAAGTTATAGAACTAATGCTCAGTAAAGCCAATCTACTGACACTGTGTTGCAATGAAGGGAAGTATGGCATTTATTGCAAAGCCAAGCAAAGAGGATGGGATACTTATGCTTAAAACACTCTTTGATGCATTCAGGAAGGGGCTTTTTAAAGGCAATGTGAGGGAGAGGATCAGGGTGTGTGAACAGCTCAGGTACATTCTTCTGATTGTTTGGTAGTGAGGTCACAGGGTGGTATATTGGGAATCTCAGTTATCAGTTTTCTGTCTCCAACTATCTGTGGTCTGTGTAGTAATGGTCAACAGTCAACTCCTTTCACCTGGTGGGGATTTTATATATGCAAAATAACTCAAGGGTGTAGCTCAGGATATTATCTATAGTCCTTGAAGAGGAATTAAGGTTTTTGACTTTGTTTTATTGCTAACCTGTTAATATTATTTTGTCTTACTTAGCTATTTTCCTTTGTTTGTACATTTTCACACTTCTTTGGTTAAATTTGCTCTTTGGAACTTGGGAGAGGCTTAGGAGGCTAAAGCTTTTCTACATACAAGAGGCACATTGACACAGGGGATCTATCCCTGGGAAGGCCCTGCAGTATCTGCTCAGTTTCAACTAAAGTCCCCACACTGTATATTACATCCCTGTGCATATTTATTTTATGATTGGAAGTTTGTAGCTCCTGATCCCCTTCTCCTATTTCACTCATTTCCCAAATTTCAAGTAAATTAGAAATTTTAAATTTCAAATGTATTAATACTTTTCACAGCTAGATATAGAAATCAGTTGAATTTTTTACATTACCTTTGTAGCCTGCAGAATTGATTATAGCAGTATATATAGCACTATAATAGTTGTTTGTTCCAGGAGTTTTGTTGTTGTTGTTGATTCTTTCTGATTTTCTACACAATTATGCCATCTGCCAACAGAGACAACTTCCCCCCGCTTCCCTGACAGTGTGTATAATTTTATTTCCTTTTCTTGTCTTATTCCAATAGCTAGGACTTCCCCAACTACCTTGAATAGGATTGATTGTAGAGGACATCCTTGCCTTGTTCTTAAGCTTTGGGGAAAAGAATATATTAATAGTTTCTCCTCACTATTAAGTATGATGTTAGATACAGATTTTTTTTTTCTTTTTTTTTACTTCCTCCCCCCTTGGATACAGATTTTTTTAAAGGTGTTGTTTATCAAGTTGAGGAAGTTTCCTTAGTTCTACTTTGTTGTGAGATTTTTGTTTTGTTGTTTTTGTTGTTGTTTGTTTGTTTTTCATTGAAAATTAATTTTGGATTTCAAAAAGTGTTTTTTGTGCATTAATTGATATAATCATGTGCTTTTTCTTCTTTAGCTTGTTTATATAGTGGATTAATTTAATTTTGTGGATTTTTAAAATGATTTTTTCACTCAGGTAAAATTTATAAACAGTGAAACACCCAGGTGTTAAGTTTGAAATTAGTTGAGTTTTATAATTAGATACAGTTATAAACTTACACTCCAAATAAGATACAGAACATTTCCTCCATCCTAGAATCATTCCACTGTGTTCCAGTTAAACTTCATCCCTCTGTTCTGATTTCTGTCACTTGAACTTTATTGGAGTAATATTGTGTTTGATGTCCAGCTTTTATTGTTTGACATAAAGGTTTTTATGATTCAATCGTGTTGTTGTATGTATCAGTGGGTTTTTAAAATAATGAGTAGTATCACATTATATAAATATGCTATAATTGTTGATGATCTTTTTAATTATTTCTAGTCTTTAGTTATTTTCATTTAAGCTGCTGTTAGCATTTTCTGCAAGTCTTTTGGTAGACATGCTTTCATTCCTCTTGAATATATAACTAGGAGTTAAACTGGATAGATATTTAGTTTTACAAAGAAATCTGTTTTTAAATGTTTCTATTTTAATGCCAGTGTTGGCTTTATAGCTATATCTCTGTACATCACTCTTTAAATATTTGCTCTAGTCATTCCAATCCCAAAGAAAGGCAATGCCAAAGAATGCTTAAACTACCGCACAATTGCACTCATCTCACAAGCAAGTAAAGTAATGCTTAAAATTCTCCAAGCCAGGCTTCAGCAATACATGAACTGTGAACTTCCAGATGTTCAAGCTGGTTTTAGAAAAGGCAGAGGAACCAGAGATCAAATTGCCAACATCTGCTGGATCATGGAGAAAGCAAGAGAGTTCCAGAAAAACATCTATTTCTGCTTTATTGACTATGCCAAAGCCTTTACTGTATGGATCACAATAAACTGTGGAAAATTCTGAAAGAGATGGGAATACCAGACCACCTGACCTGCCTCTTGAGAAACCTGTATGCAGGTCAGGAAGCAACAGTTAGAACTGGACATGGAACAACAGACTGGTTCCAATAGAAAAAGGAGTACGTCAAGGCTGTATATTGTCACCCTGCTTATTGAACTTCTATGCAGAGTAGGAATCAAGATTGCCGGGAGAAATATCAATAACCTCAGATATGCAGATGACACCACCCTTATGGCAGAAAGTGAAGAGGAACTAAAAAGCCTCTTGATGAAAGTGAAAGAGGAGAGTGAAAAAGTTGGCTTAAAGCTCAACATTCAGAAAATGAAGATTTGGCATCTGGTCCCATCACTTCATGGGAAATAGATGGGTAAACAGTGTCAGACTTTATATTTTTGGGCTCCAAAATCACTGCAGATTATGATTGCAGCCATGAAATTAAAAGACGCTTACTCCTTGGAAGGAAACTTATGACCAACCTAGATAGTATATTCAAAAGCAGAGACATTACTTTGCCAACAAAGGTCCATCTAGTCGAAGCTATGGTTTTTCCAGTGGTCATGTATGGGTGTGAGAGTTGGACTATAAAGAAAGCTGGGTGCTGAAGAATTGATGCTTTTGAACTGTGGTGTTTGAGAAGACTCTTGAGAGTCCCTTGGACTGCAAGGAGATCCAACCAGTCCATCCTAAAGGAGATCAGTCCTGAATATTCATTGGAAGGACTGATGTTGAAGCTGAAACTCCAGTATTTGGCCACATCATGCGAAGAGCTGACTCATTTGAAAAGACCCTGATGCTGGGAAAGATTGAGGGCAGGAGGAGAAGGGGACAACAGAGGATGAGTTGGTTGGATGGCATCACTGACACAATGGACATGGGTTTGGGTGGACTCTGGGAGTTGGTGATGGACAGGGAGGCCTGGCGTGCTGTGGTTCATGGGGTCACAAAGAGTCGGACACAACTGAATGACTGAATTTAACTGAACTAGTCATTAAAATATGTATTCTTAATTTATAAGTCTACTTAAAAATAATATAGTACTACTTCACATAAAAAGCAAGACTCTTAGAACAATAATTTCTCCATCCTTTGACCTATTGTTATCATTCTTTTTACATCTACTTATTTAAAGTGTCAGTTTTCTTTCACAAAAATTAAAAGGAGAAAAAAATTCACCTGTTTTATGTTTCTACATATTTACCATTTCAGGCACTGTTCATGCCTCCTTTTGATCCATACTTCCATCTGATACCATCTTCTCCTGGTCTGAAAAACTTCTTCTAGCAACTCTTGTTGTGCCAGTTCTTTGATAATGGGATTTTAAAGCTTTTCTTTCTTTTTTTTTTTTTTAGTGAAACAGCAAAACATAGTATTTTATTTATTTTTTTTAATTTAAATCTCTTTATTTTTTTAAATTAATTAATTTATTTTTTTATTTTACTTTACAATTCTGTATTGGTTTTGCCATACATTGACATGAATCCACCACGGGTGTACATGCGTTCCCAAACATGAACCCCCCTCCCACCCCCCTCCCCACAACATCTTTCTGGGTCATCCCCGTGTACCAGCCCCAAGCATGCCGTATCCTGCATCGAACATAGACTGGCGATTCGATTCTTACATGATATTATACATGTTTCAATGCCATTCTCCCAAATCATCTCACCCTCTCCCTCTCCCTCTGAATCCAAAAGATTTTAAAGCTTTTCTTATCTGAAAATAGTTTTATTTCATCCTCAATTTCAAAGCCTATTTCATTAGATATAAAATGTACTGAGAGTGTTTTTTTTTTTTCCTACAACAGTTACAAAATGTTATCTCACTGTTTTCTAGCTTCCTTTCTTTCTGATGAGAAGTCACCCATTATTTGTATTATTACTTCTCTGCATGTAAATATGTCTTATTTTTCTGTTAATATTTTTATTTTAGTTTTCAGTGTTTGATTTAGATATGCCACAGAGTTTTTGTTTTTATATTTAATCCTGCTTGAATTTACTGCTGTTCTTAGTTGTATAAGTCAATGTTTTTCATTGAACTTGGAAAATAACCACTATTATTACTTCACATATTTTTTTCTGTCCCATTTTTTCTTAATCCCTCTGGTACTTTAATTTTATGTATATTTATTCTGCTAATCATTGTCATACATGTAACTGAGACTCTATAATTTTGCTTAGTCTTTCTGCTTTCTTCAGATGGGGTAATTTCCATTGGTTTATCTTCATGGTTGTTAAGTCTTCTGGAAGCTCTCATGTCCATCTAGTAAACTTTTCCTTTCAGATATTGTACTTTTCTGATTTGAAATTTCAACTTGATTAGTTTTTTATAGTTCATAGTTCTGAGAATCTCCATCTGTTCACTCATTATATCCACGTTTCCCATTATATTCTTGAATATATGATTGTTGTTCAGTTGCTAAGTCATGTCCGACTCTGTGGTTACAGCATGCCAGGCTTCCCTGTCCTTCACTATCTCCCAGAGTCTGCTCAAATTCATGTCCATTGAGTTAGTGATGCTATCTAACCATCTCATCCTCTGCTGCCTTCTTCTTTTGCCTTCAGTCTTTCCCAGCATTAGAGTCTTTTCCAATGAGTTAGCTCTTCGCATCTGATAGCCAAAGTATTGGAGCTTCAGCTAAATATATGATAGCCTCTTTGAAACCACTATCTGATCATTTCAACATCTGTGTCATCTCAGTGTCTTTTTCTATTAACATTTCTCTTTCTTAATGATATTTATATTTTCCTGCTTATTTTCATGTTCAGCAAACTTAAAAAACTCTGTGCTGGCTTTGTGGACCATATGTTGACTAGTATACATGATTTCATCATCTTCTTAAGAATGTTGAATTTTGTTGTGTTCGGTATTTAACTTTTTAGTCTTGTCAAGGTTGATTTTATTCTCATTTTGGGTAGTTCTATTTCTGTTTTGAAATAAGTCTTAGGGCCTGAATCTTATTCTAGGTTCTTTTCCTTACTTCTAAGGAAAAGACCTTTCTGGGTTCCAAGCTGAATAACAGTTACTAAATGAGGTCTCTCAGCATTGGATGGACTAGAAACCACATATCTCCTAGCACTTCAGCTCTCAAACCCACACCAGATTGTCTCTGCTAGACTTTGTGGTCTCTCCTTGTGTATGTGTATCCAAGTCATGTTTGAATTTCTGTCTTCCTTCATGCTCCAGGCATATCTTTCTTCTCTAGTATACCTGCTGAATATTCCAATTCCTCAGCAATCTGAAACTCCAGTGTCTATTGTCAGTTCACTGACACCACTGCCATGCCTGGGTTTCCTCATTCCGAAGAATAAAACCAGTGAACATCTCATGTATGTTCCTTGTTTCAAGGATCACAGTGATATGCTCCATGTTGTTCGATATCTGAAAGAGTTGCCTCTTATTTTTTCTACGTTTTGGTCAAAAGTCAAAGCTGGTACCATGTACTCTGGTATGACTTTCTAAAAGTTATTGTTTGCCATAATTTCTATTGTTTATGTGTGTTTGTCAGAAAGTGGTCTATAAGATTTTTTATTTTTCCAATTTTAGACTTTCTGTATGTGACTGTGAGTGTGTTTATAAGGTGTCCTATGTGATAAATTCCTGTTAATATTCCATGGATATTTGAAAAGTATTTGTATTTTCTGTATATGAGATTAAAGGATCTAAATTTGTCTATTCAGTCTTTTAAATTTTGTTATCCATTTATTTTACATTTTTATTCATTATGTTATAATATCTTTTTTGAACTATATTTCACATGCCTTACAACTCACCCCTTTAATGTATTCAGAGTTATGCAACCATCACAACAATCAATTTCAAACTATTTTAATCACTCCCAAAATAAATCTCATGCTTCTTGGCCATCATTTGCCAAGCCTCCCAGCTTGGGGACCTACAGGGGTTGCTGTAGGCAACCACTAATATGCTTTCCATCTCTATAGATTTGCCTATTTTGACATTTTATATAAATGGAACTATGTATGTTGTATAATATAGGGTTATATAATATGTGTCTTTTATGGCTGACTTCTTCAATCAGCATAAACTTTTCAGGATTCTTACGTTTTGTAGTATATATTTTCATTTATTTTTATGGCCAAATAATTCCATTGTATGGATATACCATGACATATCACATTTCATTTATCCATTTATCAGTTGATGGATATTGGGGTTGTTTCTACTTTTTGGCTTATGAACACTGCTGTTTTGAGCTTTCATGTATACGTTTTGTGTGGACATATGTTTCTGTTTCTCTTGGGTACATTCTGAAAGTGAAATTGCCAGATCATGTGATATTTCTGTGTTTAATGTCTTGAAGAACTGCTAGACTTTTCCACAGTGGCGGTACCATTTTACATTCCCACTGGCAGTGTGTATGGGTTCCTATTTCTGCATATCTTATACCAACACTTATCATCTGTCTTTTTAATTATAGCCATCCCAAGTGTGTTTGTGAAGTGGTCTTATTTTTGATTGCTTGAATTGTTAATTTGTAACAGAGACCACTTAAATTCTTCCATTTTGACTCAATAAGTTACAGTTCTTTATCAAAGAGATATACTCCAGGCATTAAACTAAGTGTTGAGTGGTAAACCTGTTTCCCTTCTACATAGTACTGACAATAAATGTCATCAAAAATTTGTGATTTAATATTAAAAAGAGAACAATGGTGTTAGAGTGATAGAAGATAATAAATTGAGTAGGTTTTCAAGGGTATCCTTGGTACTACCAGGATTAGCATTGTTTGGGAAATCTTAAAAATGCGAAATTTCAGGCCCTAGCTCAGATGTGCTAAATCAAAATATCTGGAGGTGAGACTTAGGGATGTGTCTTGTAAGCCGTTATATGAGTCCGCTGCTGCTGCTGCTGCTGCTAAGTTGCTTCAGTCGTGTCCGACTCCATGCGACCCCACGGACGGCAGCCCACCAGGCTCCCCCGTCCCTGGGATTCTCCAGGCAAGAACACAGGAGTGGGTTGCTCCTCCATCCGTGGGATTTTCCAGGCCAAGAGTACTGGAGTGGGTCACCAGTGCCTTCTCTGTAACAATTCTAATGCCTTTAAAAATTCTAAATTCTGATTTAGTTGGTCTGGAGTGAGGTTGAAGAAACTATTTTATTAAAGTAACCCTGATGATTCTAATATACAGGTAGGGTTCAGAAACATTTGGGTACACTGGGCAGAGAATGAAATGAGTTTGAAGTTATTAGCAAGTCCAGATAAGACAAGACTTTGAAAACTATGGTCAAGAGTTTAGATTTAATTCTAAGTGCAGTGGTAAACCTTTAAAAAGGTTTAAGCAGATAAATCTCATGGTCTGATTTTATGTTTTAAAATAAATCTTTCTTGACCATGCAGTTGTATAAATGAAAATGAGAAGGATTTTTGTACATTATATTGACTTATCTCTAGAATGTATTTTAAATAAAGAAAGTAAGATGTAGATCACTGTTTACAGTAGTGATAAAGAATCTGCCTACCAATGCAGGAGACGTGGGTCCCTGGGTTGGAAGATCTCCTGGAGAAGGAAATGGCACTCACGCCAGTATTCTTGCCTGGAAAATCCCACGGATAGAGGAGCCTGAAGGGCTACAGTCTGTGGGGTTGCAAAGAGTCGGCAGGACTTAGTGACTAAAAAACAATAACAGCTACAATCTTTGTGGAAGGGGAAAATAATATCTTATATTTTAAAAGCAATTAGTTATAGATTGAAAATTAATAAAGTGTGTTGCCTATGTAGAGAAATAAGGTTTAGTGGGGCAGGCAAGCATAATGCAAGACTTTTGTCAAGTCACTTTGTTATAGTTTTAATTTTGGACCCATGTAAATGTTTTACATGCAGAAATTGAATTACTAAAGAATAAAAAGAAATCCCTAAAAATTGAAAACAAATGCCTGTAACTGTAGATCACATAGATGCTAAGCCCACATAAAGAACATAATTACTAGAAGTGACTTTAAAGTGCAGTATTTTGAGTTTGCAGCCCTAGTAGGCTATATGCTAAGAACAAAACCCCATAAAAATATTAAATTGTGTTCAGTAGTCTTATTGTTTTAAATAATACTGGTAATGCTAGTCTAAAACTATTATAGATACGTCATAGTATAAAGAAAGTAAATAATTATGTTAATGTTGGAAACCAAGATTTTAAACTTAGAAGAAAAAAGGCACATATAAAACCAGACAAGTTAAGTAAACACTCTGTAAGCATGTAATTATTTTGTGTAATACATGAAATGCATGTATCAGTTTATGATTTATGATTTTTTAATTTCAAAAACCAATATGTACTTCCTAACTCTGTCTTAGCCTTCCTAAGTCTACAAAGACATAAAAGCAATAATGATACAATAACAATGAGCACGCTTAATTTCCCAAATTGTTGGTTTTCAACTAAAAGTAAACCGGGCTTCTTAGAAAAATAGCTGATTGCATGTTTATGATAAGAAATATATTAAGATAAACCTGTATTATCTTATCGTACCCGAGAACAAGTAATCTATCAAAAATTAATGGGAAAAATTTAGACTTCAGCAAAAGAACAATAATTGTAATTCACTGAATCATATGAGATATGTAAAATTCCATAAAAATGTAAAACATAAACTTTACTAGTTGCCATTGAAGGTTAATAGGGCACTAACTTATCTGTAAATTGATACATAAAAATAAAGAATCAGCATTTATTCTGCCTTTCAAAGTTTATTTAAGAATAACCAAGCCATTCATAAAAATTCTTTATGGAAGAAGTCCAACTAATAAATGCAGAAAGAATGATAGAAGTAGAAAATCACTAGTTTGTAACCCTATGGACCTAAGCAACATGTTTGTCAGTGAATGTTAAAGCCATAAAATGAAAATTGATTTTAAAATTTTATTTATTTATTTGGCTGCATGCAGAATCTTCGATCTTCATTGAAGCGTGCAGGATATTTAGCTGTGACATGTGGGATTAGTTCCCTAACCAGGGATCCAGCTAGGCCCCCCTGCATTGGGAGTGTGGAGTCAGCCAGTGGACCACCAGAGAAGTCCTATAAAATGAAAATTTAATGAGGGATTTTGTAATAGAGGGCTTAGGATGTTACCACCTAAACCCTCTTGATTGCTTTGATGTTTACGAAGGGAACAACCAGACATCGTGTCTCATGATGTGATGTGATAGGAAATATTTAGCATTACCCAAAGTATTCTTATCTATGATATTAATTCTTAGTCTAGTTAAACCCCATAATTGATTTACCACTCCCTCCCCCAACACACATTAGCTGAGACCAAGAGAAAGTGATTAGCCAAATCCAAAATGTCAGAGAATCTACAGGACAAATCTAGGAAACACATGGCTCAGTTTCATCAAAAATTCATGACATGAACTATAATATATCCATTCATTGAATATTGTTTGTCAATACAAAGGAAATCTGCTAAAACACGGATGAGCCTTGAAAATATTATGCTAAGTGAAAGAAGCCAGTCACAAAGAACTAAATATTATATGATTCCATTTATCTGAAATGTCCAGAATAGACAAGTCTATAGGGACTGAAAATAATTTGTGGTTGCCTAGAGAAGATGGTAGGATTGGGAGATGGTGATTAAGCAGTACAAAATTTATTCTTTAGGGGTAATGAAAATATTTTAGAATTGATTATGGTGAGAGTTGTACATCTTTGAGAAAAACCTTGAATTACATACTTTAAGTTGGTGAACTGTATGGTATATGAATTATATGTCAGTAAAGTTGAAAAACCTAAGACATGAAAAAATAATGGCAGGGGAACTGTTACAGAAACAAAAAGGTTTGACACACAATCAAATTTAATGTGAGAATCTTATTTAGATCTTAAGTCAAATAAATTGACATTTGAGGCTATCTGGGAAGTCTAATTATGGGCTGTTAGATATTGTTGTGGTCTTAATGTTTGCATCACCCCAAATTCATATGTTGAAGCTGAACATCATGCTGATGGTATTAGGAGGTGGGGCCTTTGGGAGGTGATTAGGATGGTGGACCCTTTATTAATGTGAATAGTGCTTTTACAAAAGAAGTCTTAGACAGCTCCCATTACTCTTTGCCTTGTGGAGATTATAGTGAAAAGGCTGGCCATTAAGGAAGGAGGGGACTCTCACCAGACACCAAATCTGCCAGTGGCATGATCTTGGACTTCTGAGCCTTTAGAACTGTGAGAAATAAATTCCTGTTGTTTATAATCTACCCAATCTATGGTATATTTATTATAGCAGCCCAAATGAACTCAGAGATGTTAAGAAATAATTACTGATTTTGTTAGATATGGTGATGTTGTGTTACTTATGAAAAAAATGTTACCAGATAATGTGCATACTAAAGTGTTTATAGGTGAAATAATATGACATTTTGGATTTGCTTTAAAATACTAAGAAAAAATTGAGGGTTAGATGAAATAATAATGGCTATTTAAACTGGGTAATGGGCATTTAGGGACTATTATTCTACTTTCTTCACTTTTATAGGATTTTAACTTCTATAAGAAGGCAATTTAAAACCACTTATTTGTGCATTAAAAAGATCACACTGAGTGTTGTGATAATTTATACTTTGCATTGGTATTTTGATAGTAGGTTTACATTTATTTTAATTCCACACAATAAGGTACATTAAAGTTTTATACATGTTTAAACTTTTTGCTAGATAAGTTTATCAGTATGAAACATACTCCTTTTTTCTCATTTAAAGATTTTTGCCTGGCATTCTATTCATTCTATTAATACTGCCATTCTTGTTCTCATCACCATCTGCCTAGATATCTTTGTCTTTGCCTTTACTTTCAACCTTTCTGTGTCATTTTATTTTAGTTTTAACTCTTATAAACAATTTTATGGCTGAGTTTAGTTTTTAATCAAAGTCAATATACTTTCTAACTTGTGGATTCAACCCATTCACACACTTTCTTTTTGTAATTAATTAATTTTTTATTGAAGGATAATTGCTTTACAGAATTTTTCTGTTTTCTGTCAAACCTCAACATGAATCAACCATAGGAATACATGTATCCCCTTCCTTTTGAACCTCCCTCCCATCTCCGTACCCTTCCTACCCCTCTAGGTTTATACAGAACCCCTGTTTGAGTTTTCTGAGCCATACAGCAAATTCCTGTTGGCTCTCTATTTTACATATGGTAATGTGTTTCCATGTTACTCTTTCCATACATCTCACCCTCTCCTCCACTCTCTCCATGTCCATAAGTCTATTCTCTATGTCTGTTTCTCCACTGCTGCCCTGTAAATAAATTTTTCAGTACCATTTTTCTAGATTCCGTATATATGTGTTAGAATATGGTATTTATCTTTCTCTTTCTGGCTCACTTCACTCTGTATAATAGATTCTTGGTTCATTCACCTCATCAGAACTGACTCAAATGCATTCCTTTTTATAGCTGAGTAATATTCCATTGTGCATATGTACCACTTCATTAGCCTTTCATCTGTCGATGGACATCTAGGTTGCTTCCATGTTCTAGCTATTGTAAATAGTGCTGCAATGAACAATGAGATACATGTATCTTTTTCAATTTTGATTTCCTCAGGGTATATGCCTAGGAGTGGAATTGCTGGGTCATATGGTGCGACTGAGCGACTGGACTGAACTGAACTGATGGTGGTTTTATTCCTAGCTTTTAAGGAATCTCCATACTGTCTTCCATAGTGGCTGTATCCATTTACATTCCCACCAACAGTGCAAGAGCATTCCCTTTTCTCCATACCCCCTCCAAGATTTGTTTGTAGACTTCTTGATAATAGCCTTTCTGCCCATTGTGAAGTGATACCTCATTGTAGTTCTGATTTGCATTTCTCTGATAATGAGCCATGTTGATCATCTTTTCATGTGTTAGCCATGAAATGTCTGTTTAGGTCTTTTCTCCACTTTTTGATTGGGTTGTTTGCTTTTCTGGTATTGAGTTGTATTTCCAAATATATTTTGGAAATTAACCCTTTATTAGTTGTTTCATTTGCTTTTATTTTCTCCCATTCTGAAGGTTGTCTTTTCACCTTGCTTATAGTTTCCTTTGCTGTTCAAAAGCTTTTAAGTTTAATCAGGTCCCACTTGTTTACTTTTGTTTTTATTTCCATTACTCTAGGAGGTGGGTCATAGAGGATCTTGCTTTGATTTATGTCACTGAGTGTTCTGCCTATGTTTTCTTCTAAGAGTTTTATAGTTGCTAGTGTCACATTTAGGTCTTTAATCCATTTTGAGTTTATCTTTGTGTGTGGTGTTAGGAAGTGTTCTAATTTCATTCTTTTATGTGTAGCTGTCCAGTTTTCCCAGCACCATTTAAAGAAGAGGCTGTCTTTGCCCCATTGTATATTCTTGCCTCCTTTGTCAAAAATAAAGTACCCATAGGTGCATGGCTTTATTTCTGGGCTTTCTATCTTGTTCCATTGGTCTATATTTCTGTTTTTGTGCCAGTACCATACTGTCTTGATGACTAGAGCATTGTAGTATAATCTGAAATCAGGAAAGTTGATTTCTCCAGCTCCATTTTTCTTTCTCAAGATTGCTTTGGCTATTCAGGGTCTGTTTTGTTTCCCAGTGAATTGTGAAATTTTTTGTTCTACTTCTGTGAAAAATGCTGTTAGTAATTTGATAGGGATCACATTGAATATATTGATTGTGTTTGGTAGTATATTCATTTTCACAATACTGATTCTTCCTACCCAGGAACATGGAATATCTGTCTATCTGTTTATGTCATCTTAGATTTCTTTCATTAGTGTCTTATAATTTTCTTTGTACAGTTCTTTTGTCTCTTTAGGTAAGTTTATTCCTAGATATTTAATTCTTTTTGTTGCAATGGTGAATGGGATTGATTCCTTAATTTCTTTCTCATTTTTCATTGTTAGTATATAGAAATCCAAATGATTTCTGTGTATTGATTTTGTATCCTGCAACTTTGCTAAATTCACTGATTAGCTCTAGTAATTTTCTTATACTATCTTTAGGGTTTTCTAAGTACAGTATCATGTCATCTACAAGCAGTGAGAGCTTTACTTCTTTTCTGATCTGGATTCCTTTTATTCCTTTTCTTCTCTATGGCTGTAGCTAGGACTTCCAGAACTATGTTGAATTATAGTGGTGAAAGTGGATACTCTTGTCTTGTTCTTGATCTTAGGGGGAATGCTTTCAGTTTCTCACCATTGAGAGTAATGTCTGCTGTAGGCTTATCATATATGGCCTTTACTATGTTGAGGTAGATTCCTTCTATGCCCATTTTTTGAAGTTTTAATTATAAATGAGTGCTGAATTTTGTCAAAGGCTTTTTCTGCATCTATTGAGATGATCATATGGTTTTTATCTTTCAATTTGTTAATATGGCGTATCACAAAGATTGATTTGTGTATATTGAAGAATCCTTGCATCCCTGGAATAAACCCAACTTGATCATGGTGTATGAGCTTTTTGATGTGTTGATGAATTCTGTTTGCTAAAACTTTATTGAGGATTTTTACATCTATGTTCAACAGTGATATTGGCCTGTAGTTTTCTTTTTGTGTGTTGTCTTTGTCTGGTTTTGGTACAGGGTGACGGTGGCCTCATAGAATGAATTTGGAAGTGTTCCTTCCGTTGCAAGTTTTTGAAAGAGTTTTTAGAAGGATAAGCATTAGCTCTTCTCTAAATGTTTGGTATAATTCTCCTGTGAAGCCATCTGGTCCTGGGCTTTTGTTTTTTAGGAGATTTTTGATCACAGCTTCAATTTCAGTGCTTGTAATTGGGTTGTTCATAATTTCTATTTCTCCCTGGTTCAGTCTTGGAAGATTGAACTTTTCTAAGAATCTGTCCATTTGTTCCAGGTTATCTATTTTAATGCCATATAGTTTTCATAATGGTCTCTTATAATCCTTTGTATTTCTGCATTGTCTGTTGTAACCTCTCCTTTTTCATTTCTAATTGTGTTGATTCTTCTCTCTTTTTCTTGTTGAGTCTGGCTAAAGGTTTGTCAATTTTGTTTATCTTCTTAAAGAACCAGCTTTTAGTTTTATTAATCTTTACTATTGTTTCTTTCATTTTTTTTCATTTATTTCTGCTTGGATCATTATGATTTCTTTCCTTCTACTAATCTGTCTTTTTTTGTTGTTCTTCTTCCAGTTGTTTTAGGTATAAAGTTAGGTTGTCTATTCGCTGTTTTTTGTTCTTTTTGTTGTTGTTGTTTTTCTTTTTCCAGTTGTTTTAGGTGTAAAGTTAGGCTGTCTATTTGAT
>NW_024080444.1:11622043-11718310 GCF_014754425.2 Oryx dammah | reverse complement strand
GGCTGTCTATTTGATGTTTTTCTTGTTTCTTGAGGTAGGATTGTGTTGCTATAAACTTCCCTCTTAGGACTGCTTTTGCTGCATCACATAAGTTTTGAATTGTCATGTTTTCATTGTCATTTTTTTCTAGAAATGTTTTAATTTCCCTTTTGATTTCTTCAGTTACCTGTTGGTTATTTAGAAGCATATTGTTTAATCACCATGTGTTTGTGTTTCTTACAGTTTTTTTCTTGTAATTGATATCTACTCTCATAGCATTGTGGTCAGAGAAGATGCTTGATCTGATTTCAATTTTCTTAAATTTACTGAGGTTCAATTTGTGACCCAAGATGTAGTCTATCCTGGAGAATGTTCCATGTGCACTTGAGAAGAAGGTGTATTCTGCATTTGGATGGAATGTTCTGAAGATATCAGTGAGATCCATATCATTTAAGAGTTGTGTTTCCTTATTAATTTTCTGTTTTAGGGATCTGTCCATTGGTGTGAGTGGGGTGTTAAAGTCTCCTACTATTATTGTATTACTGTCAGCTTCTCCTTTTATGTCTGTTAGTGTTTGTTTTATGTACGAGGTGCTCCTATGCTGGGTGCATAGATATTTACAATTGTTGTGTCTTCCTCTTGGACTGATCCCTTGATCATTATGTAGTGTCCTTCCTTATCTCTTGTAATCTTTATTTTAAAGTTTATTTTGTCTGATATGAGGATTGCTACTTCAGCTTTCTTTTCCTTCTCATTTGCATGGAATATATTTTTCCATCCTCTCACTTTCAGTCTATGTGTGTCTTGAGGTCTGAAGTGGGTTTCTTGTAGACAGCATATATATGTTTTTGTGTCCATGCAGCCAGTCTGTGTCTCTTGGTTGGAGCATTTGACCCATTTAGAACACTTTCTAACACCATACACAAAAATAAACTCAAAATGGATTAAAGATCTAAATGTAAGACCAGAAACTATAAAACTCCTAGAGGAGAACATAGGCAAAACACTCTCCGACATAAATCACAGCAGGATCCTCTATGACCCACTTTCTAGAATATTGGAAATAAAAGCAAAAACAAACAAATGGGACCTAATTAAAATTAAAAGCTTCTGCACAACAAAGGAAACTATAAGCAAGATGAAAAGACAGCCTTCAGAATGGGAGAAAATAATAGCAAATGAAGCAACTGACAAACAACTAATCTCAAAAATATACAAGCAACTCCTGCAGCTCAATTCCAGAAAAATAAACGACCCAATCAAAAAATGGGCCAAAGAACTAAACAGACATTTCTCCAAAGAAGACATACAGATGGCTAACAAACACATGAAAAGATGCTCAACATCACTCATTATCAGAGAAATACAAATCAAAACCACAGTGAGGTACCGTTTCATGCCAGTCAGAATGGCTGTGATCCAAAAGTCTGCAAGCAATAAATGCTGGAGAGGGTGTGGAGAAAAGGGAACCCTCTTACACTGTTGGTGGGAATGCAAACTAGTACAGCCACTATGGAGAACAATGTGGAGACTCCTTAAAAAACTGGAAATAGAACTTCCTTATGACCCAGCAATCCCACTGCTGGCCTGAGGAAACCAGAATTGAAAGAGACACATGTACCCCAATGTTCATTGCAGCACTGTTTATAATAGCCAGGACATGGAAGCAACCTAGATGTCCATCAGCAGATGACTAGATAAGAAAGCTGTGGTACATATACACAATGGAGTATTACTCAGCCATTAAAAAGAATACATTTGAATCAGTTCTAATGAGGTGGATGAAACTGGAGCCTATTATACAGAGTGAAGTAAGCCAGAAAGAAAAACACCAATACAGTATACTAACTCATATATGTGGAATTTAGAAAGATGGTTAATGATAACCCTGTATGTGAGACAGTAAAAGAGACACAGATGTATAGAACAATATTTTGGACTCTGTGGGAGAGGGCGAGAGTGAGATGATTTGGGAGAATGGCATTGAAACATGTATAATATCATATATGAAACAAATCCCCAGTCCAGGTTCAATGCAGGATACAGGATGCTTGGGGCTGGTGCACTGGGAGGACCCAGAGGGATGGTACGGGGAGGAAGGTTCGAGGAAGGGCTCAGGATGGGGAACACGTGTATACCCGTGGCAGATTCATGTTGATGTATGGCAAAACCAATACAATTCTCTTTTCGTGCCTAGCGCAGCCATGGCTCGGGGTCCCAAGAAGCACCTGAAACGCGTAGCAGCTCCAAAACATTGGATGCTGGATAAACTGACTGGTGTGTTTGCCCCTCGTCCATCTACCGGCCCCCACAAGCTAAGGGAATGTCTCCCCCTAATCATTTTCCTAAGGAATAGACTTAAGTATGCCCTAACTGGAGATGAAGTAAAGAAGATTTGCATGCAGCGTTTCATTAAGATTGATGGCAAAGTCCACACAGATATAACCTACCCTGCTGGTTTTATGGATGTTATCAGCATTGATAAGACTGGAGAGAATTTTCGTTTGATCTATGACACCAAGGGTCGCTTTGCTGTTCATCGTATTACACCTGAGGAGGCCAAGTATAAATTGTGCAAAGTAAGAAAGATATTTGTGGGGACAAAAGGAATCCCTCATCTGGTAACCCATGATGCTCGTACCATCCGTTACCCTGATCCCCTCATCAAGGTGAATGATACCATTCAGATTGACTTGGAGACTGGCAAGATTACTGATTTCATCAAATTTGACACTGGTAACCTGTGCATGGTGACTGGAGGTGCTAACCTGGGAAGAACTGGTGTGATTACAAACCGGGAGAGACATCCAGGTTCTTTTGATGTAGTTCATGTGAAAGATGCAAACGGCAACAGCTTTGCCACTCGGCTCTCGAACATTTTTGTTATTGGCAAAGGCAACAAACCATGGATCTCTCTTCCCCGTGGAAAGGGTATTCGCCTTACCATTGCTGAGGAGAGAGACAAGAGATTGGCAGCCAAACAGAGCAGTGGATAAAATGATTGCTATGTGATGTGATTGGAAAAGTCTTTGTAATTAAAGATAAATCCAAGTGAAAAAAAAAAAAAACCAATACAATATTGTAAAGTAATTAGCCTCCAATTAAAATAAATAAATTTATATTAAAAAATAAAGTCATTATTGATATATATGTTCCTATTGCCATTCTCTTAAATGTTTGGGGTTGATTTTATAGATCTTTTTACTTCTCTTGTATTTCTTAAGTATGTAAGTCCCTTTAACATTTGTTGTAAAGCTGGTTTGGTCGTACTTGATTCTCTTAACTTCTGTTTGTCTGCAAAGCTTTTTATTTCTCCATCAATTTTGAATGAGATCCTTGCCAGTTACAGTAATCTTGGTTGTAGGTTTTTCCCTTTTAGTACTTTAAATATATCCTGCCATTCCCTTCTGGCCTGCAGAGTTTCTGCTGAAAGACCAGCTGTTAAGGGTATGGTGTTTCCCTTGTATGTTACTTGTTGCTTCTTCCTTGCTGCTTTTAATATTCTTTCTTTGTGTTTAGTCTTTGTTAGTTTGATTAGTATGTGTCTTGGTGTGTTTCTCCATGGATTTATCCTGTATGAGACTCTGTGCCTCTTGGACTTGATTGACTATTTCCTTTTCCATGTTGTGGAAATTTTCAACTATAATCACTTCAAAAATTTTCTCATATACTTTCTTTTTCTCTTCTTCTGTGACCCCTATAATTCGAATGTTAGTGCATTTGATATGGTCCTAGAAGTCTCTAAGATGGTCTTCAGTTCTTTTCATTCTTTTTACTTTATTCTGCTCTTCAGAAGTTATTTCCACCATTTTATCTTCCAGCTCACTGATTTGTTCTTTTGCTTCAGATATTCTGCTATTAATTCCTTCTGGAGTTTTTTTAATTTAAGTAATTATGTTGTTTGTCTCTGTATGTTTAATTCTTCTAGATCTTTGTTAATTGATTCTTGCATTTTCTCCATTTTGTTTTCAAGATTTTTTTTTTTTAATCATTTTTACTATCATTATTCTGAAATCTTTTTCAGGTAGTTTGCCTATTTCCCCTTCATTTATTTGGACTTCTGTGTTTCTAGTTTGTTCCTTCATTTGTTCAGTATTTCTTGCCTTTTCATTATTTTTCTTTTAACATATTGTGTTTGAGGTCTCCTTTTCCCAGGCTACAAGGAAAGTCGAATTCTTTCCTTGAAGAAGGTTGCATTCTTTCTTCCTTTTGGTTTCTGCCCTCAAGGCAGAGGAACCAGAGATCAAATTGCCAAATTCCACTGGATCATGGAAAAAGCAAGAGAGTTCCAGAAAAACATCTATTTCTGCTTTATTGACTATGCCAAAGCCTTTGACTGTGTGGATCACAAGAAACTGTGGAAAATTCTGAAAGAGATGGGAATACCAGACCACCTGACCTGCCTCTTGAGAAATCTGTATGCAGGTCAGGAAGCAACAGTTAGAACTGGACGTGGAACAACAGACTGGTTCCAAATAGGAAAAGGAGTACATCAAGCCTGTATATCGTCACCCTGCTTATTTAACTTATATACAGAGTACATTATTAGAAACGCCGGGCTGGAAGAAACACAAGCTGGAATCAAGATTGCCGGGAGAAATATCAATAACCTCAGATATGCAGATGACACCACCCGTATGGCAGAAAGTGAAGAAGAACTAAAAAGCCTCTTGATGAAAGTGAAAGAGGAGAGTGAAAAACTTGGCTTAAAGCTCAACATTCAGGAAACGAAGATCATGGCATCCGGTCCCATCACTTCATGGGAAATAGATGGGGAAACAGTGGAAACAGGGTCAGACTTTCTTTTCTGGGGCTCCAAAATCACTGCAGATGGTGATTGCAGCCATGAAATTAAGAGACGTTTACTCCTTGGAAGAAAAGTTATGAGCAACCTAGATAGTGTATTCGAAAGCAGAGACATTACTTTGCTGACTAAGGTCCGTCTAGTCAAGGCTATGGTTTTTCCTGTGGTCATGTATGGATGTGAGAGTTGGACTGTGAAGAAGGCTGAGCACCGAAGAATTGATGCTTTTGAACTGTGATGTTGGAGAAGACTCTTGAGAGTTCCTTGGACTGCAAGGAGACCCAACCAGTCCATTCTGAAGGAGATCAGCCCTGGGATTTCTTTGGAAGGAATGATGCTGGATCTGAAACTCCAGTACTTTGGCCACCTCATGCGAAGAGTTGACTCATTGGAAAAGACTCTGATGCTGGGAGGGATTGGGGGCAGGAGAAGAAGGGGACAACCCAGGATGAGATGGCTGGATAGCATCACTGACTCGATGGATGTGAGTCTGAGTGAACTCCGGGAGTTGGTGATGGACAGGGAGGCCTGGCGTGCTGCGATTCATGGGGACGCACAGAGTCAGACACGACTGAGCGACTGAACTGACCTGAACTGAACTGAAGGTTGGTCCAGTGGTTCTTGTGAGTTTTGTGAAATTTGTGCTGAGTTTTTGTTTGTTTGTTTGTATTTCCTCTAATGGACAAGGCTGAGTGAGGTGGTAATCCTGTCTGCTGATGATTGGGTTTGTATTTTTGTTTTCTTTGTTGTGTAGATGAGGCATCCTGCACAGGGTGCTACTGGTGGTTGGGTGATGCCTGGTCTCATATTCAAGTGGTTTCCTTTGTGTGAGTTCTCACTATTTGATACTCCTTAGGGTTAGCTCTCTGGTAGTCTAGGCTCTTAGAGTCAGTGCTCCCAGTCCAGAGTCTTGGGGCTTGATCTCTGCCATTTGTCATGTCACTGTTGCTCAGAGGCAGCGTTTGAAATCTGCCTGGGATTCCCATTTGCTGGGGCCTGCCTCTGTCACTTCTCCAGGTGAGCCTCATCTTAGGTAAATTCAGAAATGTCCAGATCTATCCTAACAGATCCCAGTCACATTCTGATTAATGATATGATTGTTCTTGTTCCTGACATCTTGTTTAGTATTTGTTTTCTTTCTTTTTAATTTTTAAAAATTAACTAAATAAATTTTTGTTGCACTTGGTCTTTGTTCCTACGTGTGGGCTTTCCCCATTTGTAAAGAATGGGGGCTGCTCTTTGTTGTGGTGCAGTTCAGTTCAGTTCAGTTGATCAGTTGTGTCCGACTCTTTGCGACCCCAGTGAACCTCATCACACCAGGCCTCACTGTCCATCACCAACTCCCGGAGCCCACCCAAACTCATGTCCATTGAGTTGGTGATGCCATCCAACCATCTCATCTTCTGTCGTTCCCTTCTCCTCCTGCCCTCAATCTTTCCCAGCATCAGGGTCTTTTCCAGTGAGTCAACTCTTCACATCAGGTGGCCAAAGTATTGGAGTTTCAGCTTCAACATCAGTCCTTCCAATGAACATCCAGGACTGATCTCCTTTAGGATGGACTGGTTGGATCTCCACAAGAGACTCTCAAGAGTCTTCTCCAACACCACAGTTCAAAAGCAACAATTCTTCAGTGCCAGGAGCCAGCGTGAGGAATCCCGCCCGTGGCAAAGGTCATGAGGAAGGAGGCCTGACGTATGCAAAGGCGGGATCAGGCCTCAGGGGTCCCCCTGGACTTTCTCGAGCATCTACCCCCAAAACCAGAGTCTGCCTACCTTACTGCATTATGCTTTCACCTACGCTTCTGACATTACGGGCGGCTATCCCCCACCACCTCTCTCTGAAAAGGAGCTAACTTAGAGCTCCAGTTAATAAATCTCCTGGGCGTCACAAGAGTGTTTCAGTCCACAAGCTCCTCTGATGGCTCTCTAGCCTGCCTGACAGGTTTATCCAGCCACATGTGATTGTTCACAGCCTCCCAACTGTGAGAGGCACGAGATGCCATAAATTTTCTAAATACAGATTCTTTTGAGAAGTTAGAAAATTATTAGTATAGTATTAGTGGGTTAGTTAGAAATTATAACAGTGGAGGGTTTCATTGTTGAGCCAATATTTGCTCAATAAGCCTCCATATCCCTTGCCCCTTATACACACTAATTGATATAACTAGCATATAGGAGAAATAAGTATTAACCTTGATATTAATCATGTTAGACCTTAGGCTAAGTAAATTCTTTTCTTGATTATAGCCCGTTGCACCTTTGCAACTTTATCTGGTGCCTTCAGAGGGTGGTGCCTGACTTAAGAAAAATCACCTTTGGAGAAAATAAGTTTTCTGGTTGACTAATCATCATCAGAAAGGGTCATAAAATGTTAGCAGGCCTCTTGGCCAGAAGATGATGTAAATCACCTGAGAACTTTGTATATCGGAAGGAATGCAGAAAGAAAGCGTGGTTTCAATAAGGGTCAGGACTGCTGACCCCGCGTGACTGTGTATTTTCCATTTATCTCTATGTATGACTTAAAGTATAAAAGCAGCCCTGGAAAAAAAAGAAATGGACCAGTTCCTGAAAAGACTGGTTTCCCTCGTGTCATCTTTTCTTGTTCTCTTCTTTTCTGGCTGAATTCCCATCTGGAGTGCGGAGGCTCACCAAGCCTACTAATTTTGCCTGGGCTTCTAAGATCTGAACGGGGAGGCACTTTGTGTCTCTGCTCCTCCGGGAGACCAGGAAGATGCCTGTGGCCCACGTAGGCGATGCAAACCCCTGATCTCGGGGTTTTATTGGTTTTCCACGTAAACCAAGTTATTCAGCATCTTTTCTGCACTATTTCCTCCACTACACTATTCTTTTCTAATCTATCTCCGTATCTCTAATTAAATAATTCTTTCCTAATCGCCAACTCCATCCCCACTTTGAATTACCCTGGATCCACCGGGGCTGGACCCCGGCACTTCAGCACCCAGCTTTCTTTATAGTTCAACTCTCACACCCATACATGACTACTGGAAAAACCATAGCCTTGACTAGACAGACCTTTGTTGACAAAGTAATGTCTCTGTTTTTTAATATGCTGTCTAGCTTGGTCATAACTTTCCTGCCAAGGAGTAAGCGTCTTTTAATTTCATGGCTGCAATCACCATCTGCAGTGATTTTGGAGCCCCCCAAAATATCTATTTGCCATGAAGTGATGGGACCAGATGCCATGATCTTCATTTTCTGAATGTTGAACTTTAAGCCAACTTTTTCACTCTCCTCTTTCACTTTCATCAAGAGGCTCTTTTGTTCTTCTTCACTTTCTGCCATAAGGGTGGTGGCATCTGCATATCTGAGGTTACTGATATTTCTCCCAGCAATCTTGATTCCAGCTTGTGCTTCTTCCAGCCCAGCGTTTCTCTTGATGTACTCTGCATTTAAGTTGAATAAGCAGGGTGACAATATACAGCCTTGACATACTCCTTTTCCTATTTGGAACCAATCTGTTGTTCCATGTCCAGTTCTAACTGTTGCTTCCTGACCTGCATATAGGTTTCTTAAGAGGCAGGTCTGCTGCTGCTGCTGCTGCTGCTGCTAAGTCACTTCAGTCGTGTCTGACTCTGTGTGACCCTATAGATGGCAGCTCACCAGGCTCCTCCATCCCTGGGATTCTCCAGGCAAGAACACTGGAGTGGGTTGCCATTTCCTTCTCCAATACATAAAAGTGAAAAGTGAAAGGGAAGTCTCTCAGTCGTGTCTGACTCTTAGCGACCCCTTGGACTGCAGTCCACCAGGCTCCTCCATCCATGGGATTTTCCAGGCAAGAGTACTGGAGTGGGGTGCCATTGCTTTCTCCATGGTCTGGTATTCTCATCTCTTTCAGAATTTTCCACAGTTTATTGTGATCCACAGTCAAAGGCTTTGGCATAGTCAATAAAGCAGAAATAGATGTTTTTCTGGAACTCTCTTGCTTTTTCCATGATCCAGCAGATGTTGGCAATTTGATCTCTGGTTCCTGTGCCTTTTCTAAAAGCGGCTTGAACATCTGGAAGTTCACAGTTCATGTATTGCTGAAACCTGGCTTGGAGAATTTTGAGCATTACTTTACTAGCATGTGAGATGAGTGCAATTGTGCAGTAATTTGAGCATTCTTTGGCATTGCTTTTCTTTGGAGCTGGAATGAAAACTGACCTTTTCCAGTCCTGCTGAGTTTTCCAAATTTGCTGACGTATTGAGTGCAGCACTTTCACAGCAACATCTTCCAGGATTTGAAATAGTTCAACTGGAATTCCATTACCTCCGATAGCTTTGTTCTTAGTGATGCTTTCTAAGGCCCACTTGACTTCACATTCCAGGATGTCTTGCTCTAGGTGAGTGATCACAGCATCGTGATTAACTGGGTCATGAATATCTTTTTTGTACAGTTCTTCTGTGTATTCTTGCCACCTCTTCTTAATATCATATCTTCTGCTTCTGTCAGATCCATACCATTTCTGTCCTTTATCGAGCCCATCTTTGCATGAAATGTTCCCTTGGTATCTCTAATTTTCTTGAATAGATCTCTAGTCTTTCCTATTCTGTTGTTTTCCTCTATTTCTTTGCATTGATCACTGAGAAAGGCTTTATCTCTTCTTGCTATTCTTTGGACTGCATTCAAATGGGCATATCTTTCCTTTTCTCCTTTGCTTTTCGCTTCTCTTCTTTTCACAGCTATTTATAAGGCCTCTTCTGTTGGGGGCCAGCGTGAGGAACTCTGCCAATGGCAAAGGTCATGAGGAAGGAGCCTTGGCATACGCAAAGGTGTGATCAAGCCTCAGGAAACCCCCTGTTCCCGAGCATCTACCCCAAAACCAGAGTCTGTTTTATGCTCTCGCCTACACCTCTGACTTTACGGGGGACTCTCCCCCATAACCATTTCTCTTGGAGAAGGAGTAAACGTGCAGCTCCAAGGCAATAAAAATTCCTGGGCATGACAAGAGTGTTTCGGAACTCCTCTGAAGATTATCTAACCCACCTGTATAGGTTCGTCTGGCCACATGTGATTGTTTACAGCCTCCCAATCTGAGAGGCACGAGATGTTTTAGACTTACTAAAGGCAAATTCTTTTGGGGAGTTAGAAATTATCAGTATAATGGGTTGGTTAGGAATTATATCGGTGAAGGGTTTTTCATTTATTGTGTCAATGATTGCTGCTAATTCCCTGCTCTGGGTGGGACAAGGATGTCTCAGGTCAAACCTCTCTGCTGACAGACTAGCTTGTGTGACAGGATTATCCATACTCCTGCCACATGATTGTTTACTACCTCTTAACCATAAACAGCACAGAGAGTTTTGGAGTATTTTGAGAGTCTTAACTAGCATAGGGCTTTTCTCATTGTTGAGTCAATGATTGCCTCACATCCTTAGGCATCTAGGAATATATTAATCAATGTATTTGGAATATAGAAAAGGAAATATAGTAGTTTTTGATGTTAACAATACTAGACTTTTTGAGTTAATGGATTTTCTCTTTTGTAATAGATCACTGCTTTGTTATAAATCACTGTGTCCTTGTTATGTAAAAATGTAACTTTATCACTATCTTAAGACTAAATAGATCTTAAGGGGAACATTGGTAAATGGATTTTCATTTGTTGGGCTGATGTTTGCTGCTAAATCTGCATATTCCCTGCCCGTATAATGAATATAACTAACATATAGGAGAAATAAGTATTAACCTTTAAACATATAGGAGAAATAAGTATTAACCTTTAAGATTAATCCTGTTAACCTTGGGTTAAATAAATTCCTTTCTTGATTGTAACTCACTACACCCTCACCCTATAGGAATGCAACTTTATCTGGAGGGTGGTACCTGGTTTAAGAAATAAGGTTTTTGGTTATCAGAAAGAAAGGATCATAGAATGTCAGCAGGTCTCACTCATGGCCAGAAGATGATGTAATATCCCTAAGACCCCCGTGTGACTCTGTATTCATCCCTATGTGTAACAAAAGTATATAAGCAAACCCCAAAATAAAGAAATCAGATCAGTTTCCGGAAAGACTGATTCCACCATGTCGCTTCTTTCTTGCTCCCGTTTCTCTGGCTGAAATTCAGCCTCTTTTCTCCACTAATTCTCCTACTACACTATCCATTTCTAATCTCTCTATATATCTGTAATTAAATATGTATTTTTCCAAAGACGCCGACGCCGTCCCCACCTTCAAATTCCCTGGATCCACCGGGGCTGGACCCTGGTACTCTTCAGACCATTTTGCTTTTTTGCATTTCTTTTTCTTGGGGATGGTCTTGATCTCTGTCTCCTGTACAGTGTCATGAACCTCTGTCCATAGTTCACCAGGCACTCTATCTATCAGATCTAGTCCCTTAAATCTATTTCTCACTTCCACTGTATAATCATAAAGGATTTAGCTTAGGTCATAGCTGAATGCTTTAGTGGTTTTCCCCACTTTCTTAAATTCAAGTCTGAATTTAGCAATAAGGAGTTCGTGATCTGAGCCACAGTCAGCTCCCGGTCTTGTTTTTGCTGACTGTATAGAGCTTCTCCATCTTTGGCTTCAGAGAATATAATCAGTCTGATTTTGGCATTGGCCATCTGGTGATGTCCATATGTAGAGTCTTCTCTTGTGTTGTTGGAAGAGGGTGTTTGCTATGACCAGTGCGTTCTCTTGACAAAACCCTATTAGCTTTTGCCCTACTTTATTCTGTACTCCACGTCCAAATTTGCCTGTTACTCCAGGTGTTCCCTGACTTCCTACTTTTGCATTCCAGTCCCCTGTAATGAAAAGGACATCTTTTGGGGGTGTTAGTTCTAAAAGGTCTTGTAGGTCTTCATAGAACCATTCAACTTCAGATTCTTCAGTGTTACTGGTCGGGGCATAGACTTGGATTACTGTGATATTGAATGGTTTGCCTTGGAAATGAACAGAGATCATTTTGTCGTTTTTGAGATTGCATCCAAGTACTGCATTTCAGACTCTTTTGTTGACTATGATGGCTGCTCCATTTCTTTTAAGGGATTCCTGCCCACAGTAGTAGATATAATGGTCATCTGAGTTAAATTCACCCATTCCAGTCCATTTTAGTTCACTGATTCCTAGAATGTCGATGTTCACTCTTGCCATCTCTTGTGTGACCATTTCCAATTTGCCTCGGTTCATGGACCTGACATTCCAGGTTCCTATGCAATACTGCTCTTCACATGTTTCTCCACTGATCTCCAGTATCATATTGGGCACCTACAGACCTAGGGAGTTCATCTTTCAGTATCCTATCATTTTGCCTTTCATACTGTTCATGGGGTTCTCAAGGCAAGAATACTGAAGTGGTTTGCCATTCCCTTCTCCAGTGGACCACATTCTGTCAGCCCTCTCCACCATGACCTGTTCCTCTTGGGTGGCCCCACACAGCATGGCCTAGTTTCACTGAGTTAGACAAGGCTGTGGTCCATGTGATCAGATTGGCTAGTTGTCTGATTGTGCTTTCAGTCTGCCTGCCCTCTGATGCCCTCTCTCAGCGCCTACTGTCTTACTTGGGTGTCTCTTACCTTGGACGTGGGGTATCTCCTCTCTGCCGCTCACTGCTCCTGCGCCGCCCAACTGCCACTAGCTGCTCCCGTGCTGCAGCCACTGCTGGCCTCTCTGCTGCTCGCTGCTCCGGTACCACCCAGCCGCCTCTAGCTGCTCCTGCGCCCCGCCCTCTCTCCACACCTGCCATCTTACTTGGGTGTCTCTTGCCTTGGACGTGGGGTATCTCCTCTCTGCCGCTCGCTGCGGCTCCTGCGCCGGCACAGCCCCGGATCGCCGCTCCTGCGCAGCGCAGCTGCCGCTGGCCGCTCCTGTTGTGGTGCTATTGCCACTGCTGCCGCTGAGTCGCGTCAGCCGTGTCCGACTCTGTGTGACCCCATAGCCGGCAGCCCAGCAGGCTCCGCCATCCCTGGATTCTCCAGGCAAGAACCCTGGAGTGGGTTGCCATTTCCTTCTCCACCTGTTGTGGTGCATGGGCTTTTACTCACAGCGACTTCTCTGGTTGTGGAGCATAGGCTCTAGGCACATGGGCTTCAGTAGTTGCATCGGGGCTTAGTAGTTATGCTGCATGGGCTTTAGTTCCTCTGCAGTGTATGGAATCATCTTGGCCCAGGGATTGAACCTGTGTCCCCTGCATTGACAGGTGGATTCTTATCTACTGTGCCACTAGAAAAGTCCTCCTCTTAAAAAGAATCTCCCCTTACATTTGTAATGGATTGGTTGAATTTTTTAAAAATATTTATTTATATGTTTTGGCTGCACTGAATCTTATTTATGGCACGTGGGATCTCTGATCTTCGTTGGGAAGGCAGGATCTTTAACTGCAGCTTTCAAACTCTTAGTTGTCACATGTGGGATCCAGTTCCCTGACCAGGGATTAAACCTGGGCTGCTGCATTAGGAATATGGAGACTTAGCCACTGGACCCCCCCAGGTTGAATATTAGTTCCTTTTTATTCTCTAGCATAGTGTTTCTCAAAGTGTGTCCTCATACCAGCTGCATCAGGGCTACCAGGCAGCTTGTTTGTTAAACTGCTAGTTCCTGCCTCAGGCGGCATGCCCATGAAATCAGAGTTTTTGGAGATTAATGTCTGGGAAACTACATTTTAAAATAAGCCAGCCAGATTATATATATGCCAGTTAAAGTTTAAGAGACCTACTGCTGTAGTACTTTGAAAGCTTATCTTTGCATTTCTGAAAAAACAGAGTTAAGCATAGGTTTAGATGGGTATTGAGGATCAATTAGTAAATGTAAAGTACAGTATTAGTCACTCAGTCGTCTGACTTTTTGTGACCCCATTGGCTGTTCGCCTGCCAGGTTCTTCTGTCCCCGGCAGTATTCCAGGCAAGAATACTGGAGCTGGGTAGAGTCAGGAACCGTTCCCTTCTTTGGGGGATCTTCCCAACCCAGGGATAGAACCCAGATTTCCCTCATTGTTGGCAGATTCTTTACTTTCTGAGACACCAGGGAAGCCCAGTAAATGTAAACATTTCCCTTTTGAAGAAGGCCAGACTCTTGCCTGGAAAATCCCATGGATGGAGGAGCCTGGTAGGCTGCAGTCCATGGGGTCGCTGAGTCAGACACGACTGAGCAACTTCACTTTCACTTTTCACTTTCATGCATTGGAGAAGGAAATGGCAACCCACTCCAGTGTTCTTGCCTGGAGAATCCCAGGGACGGGGAGCCGGGTGGGCTGCCATCCATGGGGTTGCACAGAGTCGGACACAACTGAAGCGACTTAGCAGCAGCAGCAGCAGCAGACTCTTGGAATGCTTTCACTTCTTTGACCTTGAGGCTCCCCTCATTCTCTACTCCCACTACCTCCTATACAGTATTTTGTTAAATTCATTTGGAATATTACCTTTATTTTATTTATTTAATTTCTATTTCTTGTAGTAACAATAATTTCTAATTATTTGATACAGGTCAGGCTCCCCAGGAGGTAGTCACTGAAACAGAGAAGTTTATTAGGGAGTGCTCTTGGGATCAAGAACTGGGGAAAAGAGAAGGGAAAAGGAGCAGGACAAGGCAGAGGAAAAAGTCAGTGATGCAGGCCTGGGGAAACCTTAGCCTGACCTGGGGGACTATGAAGGTGGAGGACTTTTCAGAGCTGTTTGAGTTACAGAGAAAAGACTGGGCGTTATACCTTTGGGTAGATCAGTCATCGGGTAAGGGCCACCCAGGGAGGAGATGTGACTTCAGGTGAGGCCTGACAATGAGGGCTGCCCCCTGGAGGGACTCCCAGCAGGTGAAGCCATGAGTCCTATTTTCCTGAAGGGCCATCTGACAACACAGCACAGCATCAACCACAGGTCTCAGGAGCATTCTATGAACAACCATTTTGAAGTAACTATAACTTCAAATCAGTAACTATAACTTCAAACTATAATCAGTTTTTTTATGGCCTTTTTTGGTGTTCATTTTTTCATTGGTCTTCAGATAATTATTTTGATCAAAGTTCATGGACTGTAAACTTTATGAGTTCCTTCATATATAAAAATGCCTTTCTTTTGCCTGTTATATTTGAGTGATTGTTTGGCTAAGTATATAATTTGGGGTTCAAAAGTTTCTCCTCTCAGAATTTAGAAGAAAGTGTGCCATTGTCTTCTGGCATCCACCATGGCAAATAAGAGTTCTGGTGTAAATTTTGTTTTCAGCCCTTTATAGGTATCCTTTTCCTTTCCTGTCTCTAACAGGAGGCTTTTCACTTTCGCTTTTTCTTAGAACTCATACATCTTTCCAAAATAGTCTAAATGTGTTTTTCCCCTCCTGACTGGTACTTGGTGTACCCTTCTTTCAACCTGAAGACTCAAGTATCTACTAAGGGAAATTTCCTACTCTAAGTTCTTTGATTATTTCTCTACTTTCCTCCATCTCTCCTCATTTTCTCAGACTCTTATTATCCTGACAATGGGACTTGTGGGTGTATCTCCCATGTCTTTAAACTTTTCTATTATACTTTTTTCTCTTTACCTCGTTGCAGTGCATTCTGGGAAAATCCCTCTGCTTTCTCTGCCAGTTCACCCATTCACTCCTCGGCTGACTCCATTCAGCTATTCAGCCCAATGTGAAGTTTTTAATTTTGGCAGTGATATATTTAATTTCTATGTATTCTTTTTTTACTTTTTATAGCATTGTGTTCTTTGTATCACCCAATTTCTGGGTATATGAATTACAGTTAATATTCTCCCTGTTTAATCTATACTGGTAACGAGTGTGTTTTTCCTTATTCCTTTTTTAGCTTATAGTAACTTCAAATTCTTTAACAGGAACCCTGGATCCATGATTTGTTTGCTTGTTGTTTGAATTGTGGTAAAATAAGCATAAAGTAAAATTTACCTTTTTAGTCATTTTGAAATGTACAATCAAGTGATATTAAGTATATTCACTATATTGTGGAACCATCACCACTATTCATTTCCAGAACTTTAGAAAATATCCCCTACAGAAACTCTGTACCCAACTTGTTAGTCTCTTCTTCCTGAGACCCTGGTAACCTCTGTGATACTTTATTTCTGTATGAATTTGCCTCTTCTAGGTACTTTATATAAATTGGATTGTACAGTATTTGTCCTTTTCTATCTGGCTTATTTCATTTAGCATAATGTTTGGGGCTTCCCTGGTAGCTCAGCTGGTAAAGAATCCACCTGCAATGCAGGAGACCCTGGTTCGATTCCTGGGTTGGGAGGATCCCCTGGAGAAGGGAACAGCTCCCCATTCCAGTATTTTTGCCTGGAGAATCCCACTGACAGAGGAGCCTGGCAGGCTACAGTCCATGGGGTCACAAAGGGTCAGACATGACTGAATGACTTTCACTTTCAATATTCATCCATGTTGTAGCATATATCATAATTTCCTTTCTTTTTTAATTTAAGGCTGAATCATCTTCCATTGTGTGTCTATAACACATTTTGTTTATTCAGTTATCTGTTGACTGACATTTTGTTTGTTTCCACCTTGGCTATTGTAAATAATATTGCTGTGAACACTGGTGTGTAAATATTTGTTCAAATGTTTGCTTTCACTTATTTAAAAAATTTTTTTGGAATATAGTCGATTTACAATGTTGTGTTACTTTCAGGTATATATAACAAAGTGAATCAGTTATACAGGTATATACATATATGCACTCCTTTTTTTTTCCTTTGAGCCTTTTTTCATATAGGCCATTACAGAGTATTGAGTGGAGTTCCCTGTGCTATACAGCAGGTTCTTATTAGTTATCTAATTGCTTTCTCTTCTTTTGAGTATATACCCAGAAGTGGAATTACTAAACCGTATGGTAACTCTGTTAAATTTCTGAGGAACAGCTATAGTTTTCCACGGTAGCTGCACCTGTGTTTTACATTTCTACTGACAGTGCACCAGGGTGCCAGTATCTTCACATCCTCACTAACACTTGTTATTTTCCATTTATTATTTTCTTTCTTATAGTCATCCTCATGTGTGTGAAGTAGTATTTCATTGTGATTTTAATTTGCTCTTCTCTAATGACTAGTAATTTAGAGTGTTTTTCATGTGCCTTTTGGCTATTTGTATATCTTCTTTGGAGAAATATCTATTTTAAGTCCTTTGCCCAGTTTTGAGTTGGGTTGCTTATGTTTTTTGTTGTTGAGTTGTAGAAGTTCTTTATATACTCTGCATGTTAATCCCTTATGAGATATGTGATTTGTAAACATTTTCTCTAGATCCACTGGTTTTGGAGGTATAAGGTAGTAATATCTATTGGAATTTTCAATATTTTCTCTTCTGGGTACAGAAACACAAGCCATTACTTTGCTGGATCACTGTTGCATTTCTCAGGGACTAGCATCTTTTCTGGGAGTCTCTATCTTCGGAAACTACTCTTGAGCAAAGGCCATAGTCACTTACTCTGAGAAAAAAAGAATTAGATAGCTATTATCATTCATATAATATGAGAATGCTTTCAGCTGCAAATATAGAACAATCAAATGAAACTGGCTTAAACAATAAGGAAGTATACTGTCTCTCAGAGCAGTATACTTCAGATGGGCTTCAGAACTGGTTGATTGGGAAGTTCAACAGTGTCATCAAAGGCCCAGATTCTGTTGGTTTCTCAGTTTTTTTCTATATACAATGTTAATCTCATCCTAACCTTTCGTTGTAGGTTGTGTATTTTTGATAGTCAGGTCTGCATACTTTTCAGTCTGGCAAATATCCACTTGTCTTATTGGCCATATCTTAGTTACATACTTATGCCTAAACCTGAGACATGAGACTGCCCTTAGACCAAAGCCTCCTACCCTTGAAACTGAAAGGGTTGGTCTTCCCAGAGGTATATGCCCTATTTGGAGGAGGAGTGAAACAAAATGGGGATTCCATTAGGAAGAAAGAGAAAATGAGTGCTGTAGGTAATCAATACTATTCGCTAACCACTATTAGTAAATTACCAAGTTCAAACCTCACTCTTTCTCCCTCATCCTATTTTCTCTAATCTTGAGGCATTCCAAGGTTCTATTGAGAAACTAATTTGGGGTGGGGGTGTCTTTTCTGTTGTCTTTTAGACTTAGTAGGTTTCACTATCAGTCTGCTTTGTATCTTCCAATAATTTCTCACTTTTGGGAGGTCTAACAATATACCCCTTTCCTTTCCATGTTTGCCTTGAAATCATTTTTATGTTTGTATTTCTTCTATCATTCTTGCTTGATGTTGGGAGTAAGAAGAAACACAAGCATTTGGCTAGCCCTCTTGAACTGAAGGTCAACATACCTCAAAATTCTGGATTTTCCTACCTCTTATGCTTGACCCAATTATTTGGCTTAAAACTCTCCAGAGTAGGTCTCCAAGTGTTGGTCTAAAGACTGGTGCCAATCTGTATAGTATTAGTCTACAACTAGTCTAAAATTTAGACATTTTTTAATAAAGTGACATTTCTGGGACATCAAGCACGTGATCAGTGGACTCTATTGTTTGAACAGAGGAGAGACAACTTTAGGAGGTGCTGAATTCACTTGGTGAGTTGCATGTGTTATGAGCTGCATACTACTTATGCTGCTCCTGCTGCTAAGTTGCTTCAGTCATGTCCAAATCTGTGCAACCCCATAGATGGCAGCCCACTAGGCTCCTCTGTCCCTGGGATTCTCTAGGCAAGAACACTGGAGTGGGTTGCCATTTCCTTCTCCAATGCATGAAAGTGAAAAATGAAAGTGAAGTTGCTCAGTCGTGCCTGACTCTTAGCTACCCCATGGACTGCAGCCTACCAGGCTCCTCCATCCGTGGGATTTTCCAGGCAAGAGTACTAGAGTGGGGTGCCATTGCCTTCTCCAGCATACTACTCATAGCACATACCTAACACCTATAGTTATGTAGCCTGACATATAATTAGGCTATATAATGTTCCAGAATTGACTGGGAAAACAAAGCATCAAAGAAAATCTGGCCCTTCATCACAGAAAATTGAGAAGCCTGGTCTATATACAATTTGAATATTCTCAGTTTGGTTAATAAATTTATTTACCCACTCAAATGTAATACCGTGGCTGGATTTTTGTATTTAATATGCAGAGTGAAGATTTCTAATCCCTTTTCTACGAAACATTTTTTTCCCCTAAATGTTTTCTAACTCAATTATGTTACCTAAATGAAATGAAATGAAATGCCTTGATGTAGCAATTGTTATGGTCTCAAAGCTACTGGAGTTTGGTGCCTTCAATAGCAGTAAACGTTGAACTACCTCAGAGGAATTATTATTTTTATTTTTTATGCAGGGAAGCTGTTAATGCACCTTCTCCTGGATTTCTGAGTCCTAACTACTTGACTGGGACTCCTAAAACCTGACTTGCTGTTATCTTACCATCACCCTTGGTTTTTCATTTTGGTTCCAACTTGGTCTTCAGCTCATCCATTTCTAGAATTGCCTTTTCTACTCTGCTTTCCTGATTCTCTTCCAAGGTAGCCTGGAACTGACTCAGGTTTTTCACTTTGTTTCACTCTCTTACCTTGGAGTCTTCAACTCATTCCTTTTTCTCTCTAGGCACAGCTCTTCATTGTCTTCTTCTGAACCACAAGTGTAATGCCTTGTTCTCTCACCTAGTTACAGGCAGTTATAAAATAATATTTGTTAATATTTATTACCAGCTTTCTATGTGCAAAGCTTTACGCTAGTTGCTTAAAACATATTGTATCACTCAAAGGTAGGTTTTTTACCTTCACAAAGGTCATACAGGGTCATACAGCTTGTAAGTAGCAGAGCCAGGAGTTGAACCTAGATAGATGAACTCAAATCAAGCCCAGGTAGCATTAGAGTCCAGCTGAGGAGTCCTTTCCATTCAGGTTTGGCAAATGCATCATGTTTTTGTGGAAAAATAAAGTTATGTTCTCTTTCAATGTGAAAAGTAAAAGTATTAGTCACTCAGTCATGTCTGACTCTGTGACCCCATGGACCATAGCCCACCAGGCTCCTCTGTCCATGGGATTCTCCAGGCAAGAATACTGGAATGGGTTGCCATTTGCTTCTCCAGGGGATCTTCCTGACCCAGGGATTGAACCCGCATCTCCTGCATTGCAGACAGATTCTTTATCGTCTGAACCACCAGGGAAGTACTTATTTTCAATCAGTTCAGTTCAGTTCAGTCACTCAGTTGTGTCTGAGTCTTTGAGACCCCATGAATCTTGGTAAGACTTTCAAGGAGATATAGGAATGACCGAGTGAAAAGATACTCAAATATCATTAGTTGTCAGAGTAAAATTCATAAGAAAACCAATCAGGACAGCTTAAATAAAAACAACTCAAAATGATGCAACCATTTCAGAGAATTGTTCATCAGTTTCTTATAAAGTTTAACCTACTATTAAAGCAGTTCAGTTTGAAAAAAAAAAAGATATTCTCTATTACACTGGAGGCCTCTAGACAAAATCTGAGGAAGTTAATTCACCTTGCAGTAGATGGGTATTTCCAAAAGAATTTTTATCTAGTGTGTGATTTTTCTGTGAAAATGGTTTGGGTTGGGATTTTCAGCAGTTGTGTCTTAAAGAGAAGTGGTCGTATGTCTGCGTGGTTACTCCTTTTTCTACAATACACTTTATGGCTTGAAGGGGAAGCTAGATGCTTCAAGAACACGGAAACTACTACTTCCTCCGCCTTAACTTATTTTTTAATTACAAAAGTAACATTCTTTGAATGTTGAAATAATACAGAAGTGTATAAAAATTAAATGGCAAGTCTCCTTCTCCTTTTTCTTTAACTATCTCTGTCTCAGAGGCAACACTGTCACAGTGTGGTGTGATTCCCTCCATAGCTTTTATCTTATTTCTAAGTATATATAATCATATATGCATATCACAGTTTTGTTGTGTTTTTTTTTCCACACAAATGGGAACAACCATGTATCCAATTATGCAACTTGATTCACACCTTCTTCCAGTGAACATCATCTTGATTTTTTTCAGAAATTTGGGAGAATTTATTGAGATTTGGGTTTCCCCCCAAAAGAATCTGAGTAAAAGACATGGGCATAAGTAGTTGTGTCTTTTCCTTTTTCCTCCCTCTTTCCTTCCCTCCCTTTCTGTCTCTCTCCCTTTCTTTCTTTTCTTCTTTCTTCCTCCCTCCCTTTCTCTCTTTCTTTCTTTCAATTCCAAGGAGCTGGAATGAAATATTAGGAAGAATATTATAGAGGAGGGCAAACCAATAAAAACCAGGATCTTTGGGCTGACACACTTCAGAATTGTCCCTCTAAAACACAGAAGGCAACCCCGTTTGCTAAGGGTTGCCTCAAGAGGTTAATTCTCCTGCTCTTCTGGTCTGCTCTGGGAGGGCTGAGAAAGCTTCT
Organism: Oryx dammah; assembly: GCF_014754425.2. Lineage (NCBI taxonomy): Eukaryota > Metazoa > Chordata > Mammalia > Artiodactyla > Bovidae > Oryx > Oryx dammah. The sequence continues at coordinate 11,697,239 of NW_024080444.1, read as the reverse complement.
CAGCTTTGACAAAAGCTCTGGAAGAGAGCTTGAAACTGCAGCTGTTACTTGAGTTGGGTAGCCTTCAGCTTGCATGGAAACTGTCTCCATAGCTGCAGCTGAGGTTGGGACCGAGAGGAGTGGCCCTAGACCCCAGGACATTTATTACTGATGTCTTTCCATAGTAGCACAGATAGATCTTTTATTCTTTTAAGGGCTGCATGACATTCCCTGGATGTACTGTAACTAAATTAGCCATAATTAACCAAGTGTGGACATTGAGTGTGTGTTCTCTTTCTTTGCTATTATAGTGATGTCCTTCTATCACATTATGACCAACTAGGCCAGCTGAAAGTCTTAGCTGAGGTGCCACGAAGCTACTGAAAATAGTGTGTTGAAATATCTGGCATTCTTCCCAGAAAAAGAATAAGATATCGTCTGACTGGCCCAGGTATCTGCACAGCAAATGGAAAAATATACTGAAATGGAGCCCAAAGACAAATCTTTCTAATATTGCAATGTTTGTACCAGGAAAGCCTCCCATTTGATCAGTCTATTCATTTTTAGAGTGTAAGACACTCAAAGTGTGTTATAACTTCTAAATGAATGATAATCTACATCCCTCCCAAATTATATAATCATTCATTTGGACTGTCCTTTAATGTCTATCCCCAGCTTTTGTCTCAAAAGTGTTAATATTTTCTCTCCAGTGTCTTTTAGATTTTAGGCATAAACAATCCACTCTTGGGCATATTTATATTCTGCTCTGTTCTTACTAAAAAATATGAATAAGGAAAGCCCAATACTGTTTACAATATTAATTTGTGTTTTACCAACCAATATTAATCATTGACTGTATGCTGGTACTAGGCTCAACCCAAGGCCACAGTTATCTTTTACTTTAAGAGGCAGAATCAACATTCAAACCTGGGCCCAACTGACCTCAAAGCTTCTAGTTTATAATTTACCAAGATTTGTTATCTGTAAAACAAGTGATGTTATTAAATTGGGATGAACTACATGCAGAATAAGAAGTTGGCTTAAGAATGGATTCAGAACCAAATTTCCAATATTTTCTTTAAAGAATAGAAGTTCTCCCAGCCCTGAGATCAGCTGTACCTTCTTGGGTCCAGCCCTTAATGTCTCTGGAATTAACTTTATTAATCTATCAAATAAGATATTGGACTACTTTAATATTTTATTACTCTTTTTAGGGACATTTATACTGAACTGAATATATGTTGAAACTGGCAAATAAACATACTTCAGAGATCATAATGGTCGTGAAGAATTTAAGATTTTTAAAACCCAGTGTATGTTTAAAAGACATTATTAGGGGAGGGGAGTGGGGGGGTGGGTTCATGTTTGGGAACGCATGTACACCCGTGGTGGACTCATGTCAATGTATGGCAAAACCAATACAGAACTGTAAAGTAAAATAAAAAATAAAAAAAGAAAGAAAGAAAGAAAGAAAAAAAAGAAAGGAGGTTAAAATAAAGGTACTATTCATCTTAATTTAAAAAAATAAATAAATAAAAGACATTATTACAAGGTTCTTAGATACAAGAATCAAAAATGCATGCTATGTGACCCAGAGTGTTTCCTAAGAAGTTTCTATGCATTACCTCATTTAACCCTCATGAAATAACTGAGTTAAATTACATTATTATGATCCCCATTTTTTAGTGATGGCAACTGACACCTGAAGATATTAAATAGTATACTGAAGGTCTCACAGCTGGTAGGTTCCAGGACCAGTTCTCACTCCTAGCCTGCTGGATTCCAGAGCCCAAGTTCTTAATCTGTATTTTAGACTCTATTCCAAAGAATAATTTAGATTAAAGTTTAATATCTGTTGCCTCCAAAGATAATTGTATTCGAATAGAGAGAGACTCTTAAAGATGCTTCTTTCACATAGTAATATACATCTAAGTTTCCTTTGCATGTGCATTATTTAAATTTTTTCTTGAAAAGTAAAAAAGAACATTCCCTTAGGTGGCTGTTGTCTCTGTAAGATGAGTATCCTCTGATTTTGCCCAAAGATAGAGAGGTGTCAGGCTAGAACTATTTGAGCCATTTGAGTTCTAGCCAGGCTAGAACTATTGAGAGGAGGCCAAGCCTCCTCTGAAAGGAGTTTACAAAGTTGTTGTCAGAAAAAAGCAAGCCAGAGGGAACATCAAGCCTGCTGGTAAATGAGATGGGGTGTGTAATCAAAGCTGGCTTTAGAAGACCTATTTTTAAAAGAGTTCATGGCTCACAAGAAGACTGAGTGAATGAGCAAAGCTAGTGTGACAGGAGTCTGGAGAGAGAACCTTATGGAACTTTTAGACCCTCCAGAAAACCAGATGGTATTCCCTGAGTGGAATTTTTTATAACACTTTTAAATTGTGATACATGGTGGCAGCTTCAACATAATTTCTGGGGCTGTCTCACAAGGTCGCAGGTAGGGAGAAATTGTCCATGCTTTCCTCACTTGCTCCTTTTCAGGGGCAGCTGGGTTAGTCTAGGCAGAAAGAGGAAGGCATTTAGGTGTTTTCCATACCCTCTTCGGTCCTTTCCAGGAAACTGAAAGTGACTTCAGCTCTCTACGAAGCTGGAAACCTTTTTAATTTCTGGAATGAATTTCCAGTTCAGTGGCCCGCATCTGACTGTTTGGCCTGCCAACTCCTTGGCTCTCTTGTATTATCTTTTCTCTCCTCAGATTCTTCTTCAGCCCTCAGCCCTGTCTCCCTCCATATCCTTCTCTTGTCCCACAAACAGGGCTTGTGGGGCCAGGCTGTCTGCTTGTGCCTTTATCTTACCACTCACCCACAAAAGCTCAGAAGAAATGAAAAGTATCAGTCAATCTTTGGAGGTGCCCTCTGCTGGCTGTTGGCAATGCAACATCAAAATTAACATCTGGAAATAGAGTTTCTTTGTTTAATAAAAATTTGAGTTGAATACACTAGTAGATAGGATAAAACACAGAGGAGAATGTTGCTATGAATTATAAAATCTTTTAAATGCTACTGAATTGTGTTTGATTTACTGGGGCGTGCAGTAGAGCAGTGGTTAACCGTGGGTGATTTTGCCCCCAGGGAACATTTTGCAGTGCCTAGAAACACTTTTGGTTGTCACAGCATAAGGTGGGAGTGTGCTACTTGCATGGGGTGGGTACAAGCAAGGGTTGCACAAGAGAGCCCTCACCCACCCCACCCCAACAGAGAATTATCTGACTCCAGTAGAGTGGGCCTAACTCAGATATGTCTGAGAATGCTCAAATTAGACTATTAGCATTTGGGGATTTGAAAAAATTTAAAGATTACTTGAGCAGTTCCCAACCTTGGTTGCCCATAGGATCACTCAAGAAGCTTTAAAATACTGATATTTGGGTCCCATTCCTGGAGATACTGATACAGTTTAATTTCTGGTTTGGGTGTGGTGTGGGCATCAGGATTTTTAATCTTTCCAGGTGGTTTTAATATTCAGCCAAAGTTGAGAACTGTTGATGTCATCCAAACCCCCACTGTTTTGGATAAAGCATCAGATCTTGGGAGATCAGATCTCAGTGTAACAAAGTGGCAGAACTGGAACAATATCTTGAGGAAAAGATAATATGGCACTGGGGCGTCCCTGGTGGCTCCGATGGTAAGGAGTCCATCTGCAGTGCAGGAGACCCCGGTTTGATCCTTGGGTCCAGAAGATCCCCTGGAGAAGGAAATGGCAACCCACTCCAGTATTCTTGCCTGGAGAATCCCCATGGACAGAGGGGCTTGGCAGGCTACAGTCTGTAGCGTTGCAGAGTTGGACACGACTGAGCTACCAAGCACAGCTTGACTACACACCACATGGCAAAGCAAACGCTGTGATAATATCTTATCACTTTTTTGGGGGAAAACTCTAATTTTTTTTTTATGATCTATTCGTTCTTTAATAGTATCAATAATTTTTTCTAAAATGACACTTTAAAAAAAATTGAGGCTCAGCAAAATGCAAATTGAAACCACGAGATGCCACTGTGCGCTTATTTTATAGTATAGGTAAAAATTAAACACGTACACACAAATAACTAACAGTACTAAAGATGATGAGAACACAGAACAAACAGAACTCTCATATGTTGCTAATGGAAATAGAAATGGTACAGCCACTTTGGAAAGAGTTGCAGAGAGTTGGAAACAACTGAGCGACTTAATAACACCACCACCACTTTGGAAAACAGTTTGTCAGTTCCTTATAAGATGAAACACTTCTACCATGTGAACTAGCATTCCCACTCTTAGGTAGTTATTCAAAAGAAAAGAAAACTTACATTCACACGATAACCTGTACATTAACGTTTACAGCGTTTTAATTCATGATCACAGAAATAGGAGCAACCCAAATGTTCTTGAACTGGTAAATGGATTAATAAACTGTGGAATGGCCATACAATGAAAATCAGCACTAACATGAACAAACTACTAGTACAGCAGTGTGCTTGAATCTCAAATAGATTACGGCAAGTGAGAGAAGTTAGACTCAAAAGACACACTCTGAATTGTACTATTTCTAATAAATTATGGAAAAGCCAAAATTATAGGAAGAGAAAATGGGTTAGTGGTTTGAGGGCCAGAGAGTAGGAAGAGGGGTTGAATGCAGGGGAGGCTCAAGAGGGAAGTTTGTGGGATGATGAAACTCTTCCATGTCTTGATTTTGATGGCAGTTACATGATTATGCATTTTTCTGAACTCAAAGAACGGTATAACAGAAAGGGTCAATTTTACTGTATGTAAATTTTAAAAGTGACTAAATGCATAAAAGGCTGAGAAACATAGAAATATAAGAAGAAACAAAAACAATAATTCACTCTTATCCCAAATGGGGTGTCATTTGGTTAACTTATTTTCAAATCTCTCTCTCTCTGCATATAGGTGAGAAACAAAAGGACAGATAGCAGTAAGTACATGTTATTCTGTGGAGTTTAACTATACATATATTTGTGTTATAAATAGTATTACTGTTTAATTTTACTTGAATTATGCATAAAATCACACTATAAATTATGCTTTAATTTTTAAAAAAATAACAAAAGCAATAGAAACGAAAGCAGAAGTCACTCAGTCGTGTCTGACTTTTTGTGACCCCATGGACTGTTGCCCACCGGGCTCCTCTGTCCTTGGAATTCTCCAGGCCAGAATACTGGAGTAGGTAGCTGTTCCCTTCTCCAGGGGATCTTACCAACCCAGGGATCAAACCCAGGTCTCCCACATTGCTGGAGGATTATCTGAGCCACCAGGGATATCCAATAGAAACTAAGGAGTTGGTAAACTTTAGATAATGATTTTTTTCACTACAAGATATATTTTCTAGAGTCCCTCTAGGGTTAAGAAAAGAAATTATGAAGAAATTATTGAATTGATAACTTGTAAAATAAAACATGCTTAAGTTTAGACAGTACAGATGTATTCTTTGTTAGGGGAAGGAGGTAGTATGAATGCTTACATTTGCTCCCACCTCCCTTTGCACTTACCTTCTGATTTTTGTTGCTCGTGTGTTTAAGAAATTTACTTATTTTTAATTGGCAGATGATTGCTTTACAGTATTGTGTTGGTTTCTGCCATACATCAACATGAGTCAGCCACAGGTATTCATATGTCTCCTTCCTCTTGAACTTCCCTCCCGCATCCCACCCTATCCCACCCCTCTAGGTTGTCACAGTTGCTCCTGTATTTTAACTTTGTTAAGAATTACAACATTTGCATTCTGGCTTACAATTATAATTCCCCCAGTTGTTTAGTCTTCTCTGTTTGTTTTTTGTTTTCCTAAGAATTTTAAAAGTTAATTAAGTTAAAAATTCTGTTGAAGTATCATTAACTTACAATATTAGTTTCAGGTGTATGATTTCAGTTCAGGTGTACAGCGACTTGATTTTTTTATATGTTACAAAATGATCACCACTGTTCAGTCTTTACATATAAAAGACTTCTATGATCGCCATTTACCCTTTTGCTATGACTTTTAAAAAATTAATTTATTTATTTGGCTGCATTGGGTGGGTCTTATTATGGCCCTTGGGATGCTTACTGCATCATGTGTGATCTTTCAACGCAACACACAGGCTCTCTAGTCACCCTGTGGCATGTGGTATCTTAGTTCCCCGACCAGGGATTGAACCCATGCCCCCTGCATTGGAAGGCAAGTTCTTAACCACTGGACCACCAGGCTAGTCCCTAGCATGACTTTCCATTCCTAAATTTAGTTTGATTCAACTTTTGTTTGCTGGACTACATAGTTAAGTAGTTTTTTCAAGAAGAGTTTTATGGATTTGATGTGATCTGAGTTCTCTAAAATTTTGAGAAATAATATCTGCCTGTTTAAACAACACCTTTGCAGCCTGTGATATTTCTGGGTTATCCTGTCCTTAGAATTTTATCAGTTTTGTTCTCTTCATATTGCTGAAGAGTTTTTTGAGACTAACTCAATTGTGTTCCCCAAAGTTGACAGTCATTTTTATCTTGATCTATCATCTTTAGTCTTAATTTTCTTAATTTCTTTGTATTTTTCTTTGGCATTAACTCTGATGATCTTTTCCTTCATGTCATCAATTCAAATTGTCTGTGTTTCCACCTTCACTAGGAAGAGATTATCTTTCTCATTTTACCCCTTTTAGGAGCAACGTGTTGCTGTCTATTCACTTCTCTGAAAACTAGCAGTGTGGGTATGGGTATGAGGAAGGCATGGGCTAGTCTGGACTGAGTACTGTCTTTATTGGGGTTCTTATATGTCCTCTGAGATTTTGTAGAACCTCAGAAGAGTAAGACCAAATAGCTCACTTCATTTAGCCTCACTTCACTTTATATAGCCTGTGGTATATCCTACTTGCAAGGGCTCTTACTCATTCCTCTGACTCAGCCCAGCACCCTGGAAAATGGGAAGGCCCAACAAGACCTTCCTGTCCTTGCAAACTGTGACTTTGACTTTTCCTAGGACTGTTTATTCATTGCTCACTTTATTTACAAATTGAGGATGATTACTGTGTTCTTATGACGCTGTTGACTTACTTTTCCTCTTCTGTTTTTTCCTTGGTTACCAACCAAGGTTTGAAGTCTATGGCATAAGATCAATCTCCCATAAGACTGGAAGTATCCAAGTGCTGTCTTATATTTGGTTACATGTCTGGTAAATTTATGGGTTTTCCTTTATTTTTATTGATTTCAATAATGTTGCCAGTGAAGAGTCTACAGTCTTTGTTGTGCCATCTTTTCTGGAAATCTGTTTGTTCCACCACTTAATATGTGAGATTCATTTTCTCATCTATACAAATAGGAAGAAAGCCACTATTAAATGGTAAAATATTAAATAAAATTTAAGAAAATTCTAGTTCTGTCTAAATTGTTTTGGGCCTAGTTATCCAACAATGGCTCCCACTAGCAAATCGTATCATTTATTTGTCTGATCTCAAGAACTTAGAGGTTTGTCATCGATCAGAAGTATATCCCAGATGTTGCCAAATTTTTCTGTGAAGGGCCATGTAGTAAATATTTTAAAATTTGCAGGCCACATAGTTTCTGTAGCAACTACTTCATGTTGCAGTATGAAGCAAGTTGTTTGTTGTTCAACTGCTAAGTCGTGTCCAACTCTTTGTGATGCCATGGACTGCAGCACACCAGGCTCCTTTTTCATTCACTATCTCCCAGAGTTCCCTCAAATTCATATCCATTGAGTCAGTGATGCTATCTAACCATCTCGTCCTCTGCCTCCCCCTTTTCCTTTTGCCTTTAGTCTTTCCCAGCCTCGGGGTCTTTTTCAAAGAATTAACTCTTTGTATAACGTGGCCAAATAATTGGATCTTCAGTATCAGTCCTTCCAATGAATATTCAGGATTGATTTCCTTTAGGATTGACTGGTTTGATCTCCTTGCAATCCAAGAAGCTCTCAAAAGTCTTCGCCAGCACCACAATTCAAAAGCATCAATTCTTCAGGGCTCTGCCTTCTTTACAGTCCAACTCTCACAACTGTACATGACCACTGGAAAAACCACAGCTTTGACTATATGGATCTTTGTTGGCAAAGAGATGTCTCTGCTTTTGAATATACTGTCTTGGCTTGTCATAGCACTCCTTCTAAGATAAGATGTAAATGTATCTGTGGCTGTGTTTCAATAAAACTTTACTTATGGAAACTGAAATTTGAATTTCATATTATCCTCACATGTCACAAAATATTTTTCTTTTGATTTTTTTCCCAGCTATTAAAAATGTGGAAAAAATTTATTTCCTCATGGGCCATACAAAAATGGTTAGTGGGCTATATTAGGGTCATATAAGCTCACAGGATATAATTTTCTGATCCTGGTATACCTTCAGCACTCCAGGATTCTGCTAAAGAGAATAATCTGGATCTTCACAGCTTTTATCAAAACCCCCTTTGAGAGAAATGGATTTAGGAAATAGAACTCAAAGGACATACTGTCTATCCATTTTTTCTACATTAACTTTAAATTTTGTCTTTGAGGCAAGTTCAGCTCCTGAAAGACTATTAACTTGGTCCAACTCAGCTCAACTCCAAACAGAATCTCCTTCACTGAACTAAATTTGAATATTATGCTTTCTACTTTAATCAGTGGTTACTACAAGATAAAACAGCTTTATTTCAGCTTTTGCACTTGCAAAACAACTCCAATAAATCACTCAGTGTCCCTGTGTAGGGTATCCTGCAAAGAATTTGTCTCAGAATTCAGTACTAGGAAAAACTCTCTTCTTTCAGACATTTCCCAATTCTTTCTCTCAGCTAACTACATACAATTCTTACCAAGCTTTCCTCTTTACACTGGCTTCTGGGAAGCTTAGAATCAGCTTTTATTCTCAGTCATAGCAACAGCATCCTTCCAAGGCCCCTGTATAGTACAACTCCAGGGACCCTAAATTATTAGTCTAGTACAGACATTTAGGTGAGAAAACTGATATCTGGAAAAGTGACGGCCTTCTTTCTGAATCTGAGTCTGGACCTACGTTGAGGGCCATCCTACATCTACCCCTTCTCCAGCTCTCTTTTCTGTTTCCCTGAAATAGATTAATATGTTCTCTTAGAAAAAGTTGGCAAAGGGTAGTTTCTTAGAGGAAAATGGCAAAGGTCTCTCTAGAAGCTCATCTTGAAAGGATTCACTTTCTGTGTTGGGTTAATTGCACAGAGAAGTGCTAGGAAAAAAACTTAAGGAAGGAACACTGGTCTGAACCTGGCAGGCCATTACTCTACTTTCCTGTGTCAAACCTAACACAGAGAGCACCTGTTATTTGCTCTAGACTCTGAGAAGCCATAGATCACACAGGTTCTTTACTAGCCCATGGACACATGACTAAGCCTGTTCAAGGTCTGGTAGTTTACAGACAGGCACTCCATAAATTTCCTAGGAAATAGCACTCATTGACTCATCAAGCATTTGAATAATCTGAATCTTTTAGTGATTAAGGAATAATTTTCAATGGTGTTTGGACTAATATCTCCAGAGTTCAGAGGTAGTGGGATTAAAAAACAACAACAACCATACTTCTCTATCTACATCTACTTTGAATTAACACTGTCTCCACGTCTGGGTGCAAGGCTACCTTTCTTTTTTCTTCCCTTCGGAAACACCCTACTGTCTGTCCTGAGCCCTTTCCCAGTGGGACTCTGATTAGGTCTCTGAATTAGATACCAGGCCTTCTTTACTTCCAGCTACTTAGGTCTGCTGTCAGGAGGTCAAAAGTAGAAATGTGATTGGTTGTTTCACTTCTGGGACTTGTCAAATGCCTCTAGGAACGGAACATTTTTATTTATACTCCAGCTAGTTTTACTGCGCAAATCAAATGGATTGGGACAGTTTAAATTGAGAGTTATAAAGGCCTTTCCCTATATGGGAGTTAGGATCATGTTCATTCTCTCTATAAAATTCCCATTCCTTTGAGTCCAACAGTTTTTCTTGAACTGTTGGCATTAGTTTGCTTCATCCAGCCTATTTGTGGCTCAATACTTTGGCTTGTCTCTTAGTCATCTAGTTCCCTACATGCTGCTGCACTGAGAGGGGCCCAAACCCTCTATTTGAGGAAGAAGTGTATCCTGTAGTGACCCTTAGACAACCAAATAAGAACTAAAGAAATGAAGGTTTATGGGCTGTAACTCCAAGGTGGCCAGAGAATCCCTCTTTTTCTATTTTTCTTTTTGGATTATCATACCTCCTTTCCATGAGTGGAGGGTCCAGGAGAAATGGGCCAAGAAGATGATTTTACCAAAATTTTCTCCAGGCCACTTGACTTGCTTCTAACCTAGGCAAATGGAATCATTTAGGTCTTCAGGTATAAAGCTGTAGAGTCAGTAACCAGCTGACTCTAATAAGAATAGGCAGGTGTATGTTTGGAGCCATCTTCGTTTTCCCCTCTAGCTTCTGTGGTCAGTAGTGATGTCAGCAATCTGGGGTCATCAGTCTTCAGTTTTTCTACCTTTCCCCTTTCCTAACCCCCTCTTCTCTCTCCTCTACCATGTAGAAACATAGCTCACTCAATGTTTCATAATCCCTCCTGGTTGTGCTCCTCCAGTATTGCCTGTCACAGTGAATGGCATCACCCTTCTGTCAGAACCAAACCCTTCCTCCTCCCTGCCCACACCTTACTGTGTAGTCATCAAATCTCATCCGTTTTACCTCGTCTTTAACTCTCACACCTGTCTACTTCTTTTAATCTCTGTTGCTGTTGTTATTGTTTAGTTGGTAAGTTATGTCTGGCTCTTTTGTGACCCTGTGGATTATAGCCTGCCAAGTTCCTCTGTCCATGGGATTTCCCAGGCAAAAATACTGGAGTGGGTTGCCATTTCCTTCTCCAGGGGATTTTCCTGATCCATTGATCAAACTTGCATCTCCTGCCTGGCAGGCAGATCCTTTACCACTGAGCCACTTAGGAAGCCCTCTCTCCTCTCCTTCAGCTCCCATTTCTAGTTCATTGCCTCTCCTGCCCACAACAGCTTCTGTCATGCCCTTAATCATTGACTTCAGGTCTCCCTTACTCAGGAAATTCATCCCATTCCTGCAAGACAGAGTACTCTTGTCTGTGCTTCTACAACATCCTCTATTTATTAATTTTATAAGTAGAATTGCCTCCTCCACTGAACAGTAAGCTCTTTTTTTCTCCTTCGCCCGTGTATCCCCAGGCCCAGACCAGATCTGACACATAACAAATGCTCAATAACTCTTTGATAAGTGAATTAATGAGATATACAAAAGAAATTTGGAAAGTTATGCTTTTAACTGGGGATAGATATTGAGGCTAAGATAATTTGTAATTTTTTTTTATTTGCACAGATTTTTGAGGCATTAGTAGCATTTCTACCTGTCTTTTTTTTTTTTAGTTATATACCACTTCAGAGAACTATTATGTTTTTATAATTATGAAGTGCTTTTTTATAATCCACATTGTATTGAAAGAGACACTTGGGAAGAAAGCTTGTGTTTTGAATTTCCTTTATTCCCCTGTGACTTTAATTCTGACCCCTGAGGTACCAGGACCCAGGCTGGCTTGATCAGATGTTGGCAGTGAAGGAGAGTAGGCCCTTAGAGGAATTATCCAGCTTGCTGGATTCGCTAGGTGAGAATGGTTCTTAATAAGGATTCTAGTAAATGTTGGAAAAAGATCGGTGCTGTGTAGTCAGATAGTGAGCCAGGAATGAGGAGGAAGATGGACTACTGCAGGCACACAAGGCCTGTCAGAGATTTGGATTCAAACCAGAGCAGCAGGGATTATATGACAAGGTCAGTGAAGGGACCTCACATCTGACCCAGCACTGGGCTGTCTCTTTGATACTCTTTGATGCAGATGATGAGGAGTCTTTTAAAAGCATCAGCCCCAGGGATGCCTTTCTGGTTCTGCCCAGTCTTAAAAGAGCCCCTTCTGAGGATGGCCAGGGATTTAAAACAGGTCTGTACAATTTGTTCTATTTTATTAGATGCTATGTTCAGATCTGCATTTATACTAATTTATTTCATACGATATACTTTCAAAAAGGTGGCACAGTGGTATATAATCTGCTTGCCAGTGCAGGAGGTGCAGAGAAGCAGATTTGGTCCGTAAGTTGGAAAAATGCCCTGGAGTAGGAAATGGCTACTCCAGTATATACAACCTGCTCCAGTATTCTTGCCTGGAAAATTCCATGGACAGAGAAGCCTGGCAGGCTACAGTCCCAGGGTATTGCAACAGAGCACATATAAGCTTTCAAAAAAGAATATGAGGTGGCCTAAGATAAAAGGACAGATACACTATTATTAACAAACAGTAATAATATTGGAGAAGGAAATGGCAACCCACTCCAGTGTTCTTGCCTGGAGAATCCCAGGGACAGGGGAGCCTGGTGGGCTGCCGTCTCTGGGGTCGCACAGAGTCGGACGCAACACGTGAGAAGAGAAAATTAATATTATATTAAAAAGTTGTGGCTGAAGAAAATGACACTGTTAAGATCAAAGTTTGGCCCTGAGCTTTCTAGTGGCCTCAACGAAACAGGAACTACATGGATTTTGTATTTTAAAATCTTTCTGAAATAGTTCTAAATTTTGGTATAGATGACAAAGAGTATCTGTTCATCAGGAGAAGAAATTTTGTCTTGGGTGTGAACTCTGAGAGGAATTTGCCATACAAACCTTTATTTAAGAGGCACTGAGCAATATAATAAAGTATTCACATGTAGTATCCTTATTAATGCTCTATCTTTTTCATAATGTTTGAAAACAGATGATTAGAATCTTGGTTGAATCTTGGTTATGGTTACATTTCTACATTTCTTCTTTAGGTATTTATCATTATATTGGAACATGCATTCAGAATTTTTTGCATGATTTTTTATGGCTTCTATTAATATTATATCCTTATTTTATTGCTCTAAATGCTTGTCTCTCAATGCTTTTTGTTATAAAATTGACATCATATACAATAATTAAACCCTTAAATTGTCATCATGAGTTTTGCTTAAGTTAGCCGTATTTCGAGTAATTCTTATCATAAATCTTTGCTCAATTGGTTTGATTCTCTTCTGTTCCTCCCATCAGTGTTTTTAGATATTTATACCATCTTTACAAGTACATTGCTATCATTCATTCCTGCTGCACATTGCAGGTTAATTAACTTTCTGTGGCTCTCAAACTGTGCATTTTCTAGACAGACTAAACTGGACTCTGCCAGTTAAACTAGGAATGTATGTATCTAAACTGGACTCTGCCAGTTAAACTGGGAATGTATGTATCGGTTTCAGGCAAAAGTTAATTTACAGGGAAACTCTGAAATTCCTCTTCTGTTCTCCTTGGTTTTATATATTCTGACCAGGTGATGCTAACAGTGAACTGTGTTTCATAATTACACCCATTTGCTACCTCTTTTACAAATGCCTCATCACCGAGTTTTTCAAACTTCTGGCTGCTAATATTTAAATTCCTAATTGTAATCATTACTGGAGACCTCATTTACTTTGTTTAAAATCCTTTGGAAACTGAGGTCTCTGAATCTTCTCTGTCAACAAAATTGTGTGATGAAACCATTTTATTTATAGATAGTTGCTATCATTTTAAAATTCATTTCCTTGCAAATCTTAAATATACTTTTCCAACTTTATTACTGCTTGATTTTGGGAAAGGGAACAGTTGTGCCATCAGTAGCAAAGCTGTCAAAATCTTATATAATTTATTCTTGAATTATTAGGCACAAGTCTTACTGAAATGTTGTATATTTTATATTCTGCAAACAAAATGTGGAATTTAGCTCATTATTTCTGGATCCACACTCAGATCCATAGGAACATGAGAACTCAGACAAAAGTGGAAGTAATAATAAGAAATATTCAATAATTCAAAGTAGCTAACATCTGGCCCTTTGGAGGAAGGCCATGGAGCAATGTTTAATTAGGCTGAAGAAATATGGGTAATGAAAATGTGATTGGCTATAAAGACCTTCCTAATAATGAAGGCTGTTAAGTCTTAGAATCACTAATATTCTTTGTTGAAAGGATAGATACATAACTGGCCGGGATGAGTTAAGACTCCTTAAGGAGTGTTGCTATTCAGTGTGGTCCACAGACCAGCAACAATAGTGATACCTGTGAGCTTGTTAGAACTGTAGCTCTACCACAAATCTACTCAGAATCTGCATTTTAACAAGATATCCAGATTAAGATGCCCATTAACATTTTGAGAAGCAGATTGCCTTACAGCACTCTTCTAAAACTTAGGTGAATATAGGAATCAACTGGGGAATTTTTAAAAATGCCAACCTCAGAGACTTTGATTGAATAGGTCTGAGATGTGGTCCTGAGAGTGGGAACTTAACCCCAGATCATTTCAATGTGCAGCAGTTTCTGCTGCCTTAGAACTGTTTTAGTAGCCTATGGAAATCCACTGAAGTCCTGGACTCAGACATCCTGATTGTTTTTTTAATTGTGGTTTAAAAATACATAACACAAAGTTTACCATTTTAAATATTTTCAGTGTAAAATTTGTAGTAGGAAGTCAAGAGATACCTGGAGTAATAGGCAAGTTTGGCCATGGAGTGCAAAATTAAGCAGGGAAAAAGCTAAGAGAGTTTGCCAAGAGAATGCACTGGTCATAGCAAACACCCTCTTCCAACAACATGAGAAAACTCTACACATGGACATCACCAGATGGTCACTACCGAAATCAGATTGATTATATTCTTTGCAGCCGAAGATGGAGAAACTCTATACAGTCAGCAAAAACAAGACTGGGAGCTGACTGTGGCTCAGATCATGAACTCCCTATTGGAAAATTCAGACTTAAATGGAAGAACATAGGGAAAACCACTAAACCATTCAGGTATGACCAAAATCAACTTCCTTACGATTATACAGTAGAAGTGACAATTCAAGGGATTAGATCTGAAAGAGTGCCTGAAGAACTATGGATGGAGGTTCATGACATTGTACAGGAGGCAGGGATCAAGACCATCACCAAGAAAAAGAAATGCAAAAAAGGTAAAATGGTTGTCTGAGGAGGTCTTACAGATAGCTGAGAAAAGAAGAGAAGCAAAAGGCAAAGGAGAAGAGGAAAGATGTACCCATCTGAAAGCAGAGTTCCAAAGAATAGCAAGGAGAGGTAAAAAAAAAAGTCTTCCTCAGTGATCAGTGCAAAGAAATAGAGGAAAGCAATAGAATGGGAAAGACTAGAGATCTCTTCAATTAGAGATACCAAGAGAACATGTCATGCAAAGATGGGCACAATAAAGGAAAGACACAGTATGGACCTAACAGAAGCAGAAGATATTAAGAAACGGTGGCAAGAATACACAGAAGATCTACACAAAAAAGATCTTCATGACCCAGATAACCATGATGATGTGATCACTCACCTAGAGCCAGACATCCTGGAATGCGAAGTCAAGTGGGCCTTACGAAACATCACTACAAACAAAGCTAGTGGAAGTGATGGAAATCCAGTTGAGGTATTTCAACTGGAAGTGCTGCACTCAGTATGCCAGCAAATTTGGAAAACTCAGCAGTGGCCACAGGACCACTGATTGGGATTTCATTCCAATCCCAAAGAAGGGCAATGCCAAAGAATGTTCAAACTATCACACAATTGCAATCATCTCACATGTTAGCAAAGTAATGCTAAAAATTCTTCAAGCGAGGCTTCAACCATACTTGAACCGAGAACTTCCAGATGTTCAAGCTGGATTTAGAAAAGGCAGAGGAACCAGAGATCAAATTGCCAACATCCATTGGATCATGAAAAAAGCAAGAGAGTTCCAGAAAAACATCTACTTCTGCTTTATTGACTATGCCAAAACCTTTGACTGTGTGGGTCACAACAAACTGTGGAAAATTCTTCAAGAAATGGGAGTACCATACCACCTTACCTGACTCCTGAGAAATCTGTATGCAGGTCAAGAAGCAACAGTTAGAACTGGACATGGAACAACAGACTGGTTCCAAATTGGGAAAGGAGTACCAGACATGGAACAACAACTAGTTCCAAGTTGGGAAAGGAGTACGTCAAAACTGTATATTGTCACCCTGTTTATTTAACTTGTATACAGAGTACTTCATACGAAATTCTGGGCTGGATGAAGCACAAGCCATAATCAAGATTTCTGGGAGAAATATTAGTAACCTCAGATATGCAGATGACACTACCCTTATGACAGAAAGCAAAGAATTAAAGATGAAAGTGAAAGAGGAGAGTGAAAAGCTGGCTTAAAAGTCACCATTCAAAAACATAAGATCATGGCATCCAGTCCCATCACTTCATGGCAGGTAGGCGGGGAAACAGTGGAAACAGAGACTTTATTTAGGGGGGCTCCAAAATCACTGCAGATGGTGACTGTATCCATGAGATTAAAAGATGCATGCTCCTTGGAAGGAAAGCTATGACCAACCTAGATAGCATATTAAAAAGTGGAGACATTACTTTGCCAACAACAGTCCATATAGTCAAAGCTATGGTGTTTCCAGTAGTGATGTATGGATTGAGAACTGGACCATAAAGAAAACTGAGCACTGAAGAATTGGTGCTTTTGAACTGTGGTGTTGGAGAAGACTCTTGAGAGTTCCTTGAACTGCAAGGAGATCATACCAATTAGTCCTCTTTAGGACTAAATATTCAGTCAATCCTGAATATTCATTGGAAGGACTGATGCTGAAGCTGAAACTCCAATACTTTGGCCACCTAATGGGAAGAACTGACTCATTGGAAAAGACCCTGATGGTGGGAAAGATTGAAGACAGGAGGAGAAAGGGATGACAGAGGATGAGATGTGTAGATGGCATTAATGATTCGATGGACATGAGTATGAGCAAGCTCTGGGTGTTGGTGATGGACAGAAAAGCCTGGCATGCTGCAGCCCATGGGGTTGCAAAGAGTTGGACAGGACTAAGCGACTGAACTGAACTGAAGTACTTTCCAGTGGTGTGTAATTATCACCACTGTCCATTTCCAGAAATTTTTCATCATCTCAAAGAGAAATTCTCTACCAATTCAAGAATTATTCCCCATTCTCACCAACCCTTACTGGTCTTCTGTCTCTCTGTATTTATTATTCTGAAAAGTTTCACATCAGTGGAATCACACATTGTGTGATCTTTTGTGTGTGACATTTCTCTTAGCATAACGTTTTCAAAGTTAATCCATGATATAGTATATATTGAATTTTATTCTTTTTTATGGCTGCAGGCCACTTTCCCTTCTTCCTGATAGCAGGGTTCTGAACCTCCACAAGTTTGAGGCTGCATGGGAATTTCTTCAGGGTTGGAGAGTGCCTCACCTGGTTGGGGCCCAGTAGCTTGTGGTGCAGGTACAGGGTGACTGGGCTTTTGTTTGCAAGGAGACTCACCTGAATTTATCACAAGTAAGAAGGAGGGCATTTTAAGGATACAAAAGAGGTTGCATCCTTCACTCTTCAGGAGAAAACAGGACACCTGGAGCCTTGGGAAGATAAGAACCTTGGGTTGGTTCTGCCTCCAGTAAGGCTTTGGAAACCTCTTTCTTTAGTGAATGGAGCTTTCTTCTCACATTCCATCATCAGTGGATCTTAGCTACTTTTTATATGTCTGCTTCTTTCTGTTATGCATTTGTATTCTTTCACTTTTTGATGGCTTTATTTCCTCTGGGCTTCCCAAGTGGCTCAGTGGTAAAGAATCCACGTACCAATGCAGGAGGCACAAGAGATGCAGTTTCTATCCCGGTGTCAGGAAGATCCTGGAGGAGGAAAGAGCAACCCACTCCAGTATTCTTGCCAGGGTAATCCCATGGACAGAAGAGCCTGGTGGGCTATAGTCCATGGGTTTGCAAAGAGTTGGACATGACTGAGTACCTGAGTGTGCATGCATATTTCCTCTACCCCAACTTCTGCTTCTTACAGATTCATTTTGCATTAAGGCTTATCAAGGCTTCTTTTAGCTCCTATGGCTGCCTTTGCTAACTGCCTCATTTTCTCCAGCAAACTTCTCTAGAAATACCAGAAATTTAATTGGTCCAGCTCATCTTTCTATACCAGTTAATGTCCATCACTCTCAGGCAGTGGTCCATCTCCTGGTCTAATTGGCTGTTGTTTCGTAGTCTCCTTGGGTGGGGATGGAGTGGGGTGTATAAGGCGTTGTTCTTAGGAGTTGCTGGAGGGAAAGGCAGACACAACTGGTGTGTCTATAACAGCATGTGATTCAGAGTTCACCTCTCTCAACTTATCACTTGTGTGCTCAGGTTGATAGTGAGCATATTTTTACATGGGAAAATACTGGTTAATCATGAAGCCTGACTTTCCCACCCAGTTGTAAAGGCAAATGTGTTCTTAAATATGTATTTAAGAAACAGGGAAAATAAAGCACAGGGCACTTAAGTTTGAACTTCAGCTAAACAGTGAATATATTTCCGATGAGTAACATCGGTATTTGTGACATACAGTAAAAAGTTATTCTTTGTTTTTTTTGTTACTGTTTTCTAAATGAGGCAACCCTAGTGACAAGAGATTTTTCAAAGGGGAAGCTATTCCTCAGGTATGGTATAAAAAAGTCTGAGAATTAGGAAATGGTTTGTTTCTCAGCTATTCCAGCTACCTTCTTCAAATGAGGGAATCTATTTACATTACAGTATGTATTTTGCAGTGTCTGTAAAATTCATTTGGTTCTTTGCTTCATACTCCAAACAATC
Organism: Oryx dammah; assembly: GCF_014754425.2. Classification (NCBI taxonomy): domain Eukaryota; kingdom Metazoa; phylum Chordata; class Mammalia; order Artiodactyla; family Bovidae; genus Oryx; species Oryx dammah. The sequence goes on along the minus strand of NW_024080444.1, from coordinate 11,678,635 downwards.
ACAACTACGTTTGCTGCTGCTGGGGTTGCTACTGGGCTTCACTGGCTACTTTACCATGTGATGCACACCAGTCGAGCAGTGTAATGAGAGTTTAACAAAGGAACCACTGACAGTCCAGTGGGAAGAATGTAGGAAACCATGAGAGAGAATGCAGTGATGCCAGGCAGGCAGGTAACCTCACCTAGGCCTGATGATTTTGTAGAAAGACCACTTCATAGGTTTTGTGGCCTCTTGTCAAGGGACCCCCGACCGCCCCTTGGCAACCCTGCAGGTAGGAAGCTGGAGAAATATACATTTTACCTTCACCCTCTTCCTTCCTTCCTCCCTCTGTTCTCCTGCCAGGGCTCTCAGGTGACCAAATCCAGGTAGAAAGCATACGGGCCAGCCTCCTAGAGCACAGGGAGGGTGAAGAGCAGCAGAATGTACAAAAGGGCAAATAGAAGACTTCAGCTCAAATCCCTCCTCTGCACAGACTCTGTTAATCATTTTGTGTAGTCCCCTCTCTTGACCTCACAACGGCTTTATAGTGGAAGTACTCTTAATGCCCCCATTTTACTGATGTGGTTGAAGGATTAGTTGTATTGAATAACTTGCTCAGGATCACATAGCTAGTAAACAGTGCAAGAATGTAAAGCTGTCTATTCACCTCCATATCACTGTACAAGACTTCTTGGTGACCTCTTTTCATTGTGTGTGTGTGTGTGTGTGTCTGTTTTAACTTTCATGTTGTCGAAGATTTTTCATTGTTCACATGTCATGTTGACAACTGCTGAAAAATCCCTCCGAGATCTAGTTTAACAGTTTGTATACAAAACATGCTAGCTCAGTGTTTGTCCATTTTCTATTTGGTTTCTGGTTTGAGATGGCAACAGAGGCAGGGAGCCCAGGTTTAAAAGTTGGGTCAGTGAGTTCTTCCTTGCAGGAAAGCTGGTAAAAGAAGGCTCCTGACTCAAAATCCATGACTCATCCTGCACAGAGGAAGGCCTGTCAAGACAAGACTCTCAGACACCCCAACAAGTAATTTTACAGAATTGTAGGCTTAGAAATGCCCTTAGAGGTCACCTACAACCTCTACCTGCCTCTGACCTGCCTCTTGACAAACCTATATGCAGGTCAGGAAGCAACAGTTAGACCTGGACATGGAACAACAGACTGGTTCCAAATAGGAAAAGGAGTACGTCAAGGCTGTATATTGTCATCCTGCTTATTGAACTTCTATGCAGAGTATATCATGAGAAACGCTGGGCTGGAAGAAGCACAAGCTGGAATCAAGATTGCTGGGAGAAATATCAATAACCTCAGATATGCAGATGACACCACCCTTATGGCAGAAAGTGAAGAGGAACTAAAAAGCCTCTTGATGAAAGTGAAAGAGGAGAGTGAAAAAGTTGGCTTAAAGCTCAACATTCAGAAAATGAAGATCATGGCATCTGGTCCCATCACTTCATGGGAAATAGATGGGGAAACAGTGGAAACAGTGTCAGACTTTATTTTTGGGGTCTCCAAAATCACTGCTGATGGTGATTGCAGCCATGAAATTAAAAGATGCTTACTCCTTGGAAGGAAACTTATGACCAACCTAGATAGCATGTTGAAAAGCAGAGACACTTTGCCAACAAAGATCTGTCTAGTCAAGGCTATGGTTTTTCCAGTGGTCATGTATGGATGTGAGAGTTGGACTGTGAAGAAGGCTGAGCGCCGAAGAATTGATGCTTTTGAACTGTGGTGTTGGAGAAGACTCTTGAGAGTCCCTTGTCCTGCAAGGAGATCCAGCCAGTCCATTCTGAAGGAGATCAGCCCTGGGATTTCTTTGGAAGGACTGATGCTAGAGCTGAAACTCCAGTACTTTGGCCACCTCATGCGAAGAGTTGACTCATGCGAAGAGTTGACTCTGATGCTGGGAGGGATTGGGGGCAGGAGGAGAAGGGAATGGCAGAGGATGAGATGGCTGGATGGCGTCACTGACTTGATGGACGTGAGTCTGAGTGAACTCCGGGAGATGGTGATGGACAGGGAGGCCTGGCGTGCTGTGATTCATGGGGTCGCAAAGAGTCCAACACGACTGAGTGACTGAACTGAACTGAGAACCTCTACTTAATGTGTGGTTCCCCTTCAAGATTCAGTCCTTCTCCTTGTCCCTAGGGTTGTCTTCTGGGTAAACACATCAAGAGAGTGACTGACCAAGAGATTTAAGGAAGGGTCCATAGCCCCCTTGACTGATTCTTTTCTTTTTTAAATTAATTAATTTGTTTGGCTGTGCCTGGTCTTAGTTGCTGTGCACAATATCATCTTTGATTTCATTGCAGCATGTGGGATCTTTAGTTGTGACAAGTGGGATCTTTCTTTTAGTTGTGACAAGTGGGATCTTTCTTTTAGTTGTTGGATGTGAGATCTAGTTCACTGACCAGAGATCAAACTCAGGCCCCATTCATTGGGAGTGGGGAGTCTTAGACACTGGACTACTGGGGAAATCCCTTGAGTGATTCTTGTTTACTACCTAAGAATTCCTTTTCACTGCTGAACTTTGACAAACCTTGGTTTTGCCCACTGATCACATGGAGGTGGGTAATGCAACATATAATAATCTTTATAATCTCCTTGAAACTGTATAGGGCCTTCCTGAAGAAAGTATCAAGTTGTGCTGTTGAAATAAGTAGGAACAAATTTAGACTCCCTGGGTTAACTTAGCTAAATCCCTGATATGTAAAAGTCAGGACAAGGGAATGTGGGTTGGAATCTTTAATTATGAGACAAAACATGAAAGATGATTCAGTTAGTGTATAATGTAATTTGAAAAGTAGAAATAGTGGGCTAGAGACAAGTATTTACTTCTGGAAAGTGAAACAAAGAGATAAAAGCCAAATGACTTAAAAAAAAAAAAAAGTCAAGCTCATTAATCACAAAAGTTGAAATGTTCCTTTTTAATTGGATTTTTAAATCATTACTCCCCTAGAAAAAGTTTTTCAGTTTGCAGTTCTCATAAAACTGCATAAGATATTTACACTATTAAATTTAATTTTATATATTTTATATCATTTATATATCTATTTTTCTTCCAACTTCTATGTTTAGGGTTTTTTTAAATAGTCAAAGAGGATAGTTTGAGTTTAAAACTTGATTTCAGAGGGAGATTAGGTAAAGTAGAGGGAGTTTTGATGTTTGGATGTGGCTTTCTTGCTCAGCCTATTATAGGAACACAGGTGTTGTGGGCCTCGATTGTGTGTTTGCTGTGCATGTTCTGTGGCCCCTGACTTCCCCTCAGTTACTTTCACCCAGGGTTCCCCCTTCCTGCTTCCTTGGCACCTTAGACATGCATCTGTATGGTACTGGTGTAGGTCCTTGTACTCATACAGTACTTATGGAGGGTATTGTCGGGTAGAATGGACATCTCATTGATCTCAGTAGCTGAATATGCCCGGCATATGTTAATAGTGAATGCTCAACAAATGACTGTTGAAAGAATGAATGGAGTCTCTCATCTCCCTAATGAATCCTTCCTAAGTACAGAAGCTCCACAGTACCCTCTGCATGCCTGGGGGGTGGAGGAGGTAGTTTCCTGAAGGAATCTGGGCCACTGCAAACTTTCTGCTACCTGTACCTATGCCTGAAATTTCTCCCTTTGTTTCTGCTTTCTTTGACTTAAGACAATAGAAGCTTTAGTCCCACTTAAAATGCATATGTCCTTGGATGAGGTAACTCTTTAAACTTGATGATAGTGTAAACCTCATTCTAAACCCTATGATTTAGTGCAAGTTCATTGTGTCCCTCAGTTCTGGGAGCAGGTTTGTTATAGGAGACATGAGAGATAGAATGAAGATGCAAACAACTTGAAGGAGGCAGCTGCAATATAGAGGGAAACATCTAAATATTCGCCAAAAAGTCTGTTTCAGTTTTTCTATGTTAAGGAACTTTTGGCCAACCCAATAATTTCATATCACCCTCCCCAGACTGGTTTTTTATGTTTTTTCAAAGAGTTCTTTGGGTTTTGAGATAAGAAGAAAGTCCTAAAAGCATCTTCCTGTCCAGGTTTGGGCTTTGTAACAAAGGCCTTCTAAAGATAATGCCAGGGCCTTTGATGTCTAATTCTAGTTGAAAAGGAAAATAACGTAAGGGATGACCCTAACCGTGGAAATTGCAGGTTAGTCAAGTGGGTAGTGGTATTAGAATCTGCCAGTAATTTGAGAGGCAGAAAGGCCTTTCTGGTAGCCCTTAAATTGTACAAAGTCAATGACAGTTACTTAATCTGCCTGCTTATAAGATCAGTGCTGGATAATGCCGTGACTTTTTGGTGGGAAATATGTAGAATTGTTTTGGTTTGTCTGGGACTGTCCCCATTTTAGCACTGAAAGTTCTATATCTTGGAAAACCCCTGCTCTAGGGCTAACCACAGCATTTGGTCACCCTAAAGGACCCAAATGTAAAGGTGCCTTATGGTCAAATATGAAGGTGCATAATTAATTTTAACATTAATACAGCTGCTAATTTGCTCTCCAGTAACTGTGGGGAAAAGATACATTTTAAAATAAGTAAACAAGTCACCCTATTTGGGAGGATGTTAGCTCTCCTATCTCATTTTGATAAGGTAATCTTATAATCAGCAGAGAACTCCCAAATGTGGCTGTAAAAATAACAGTTACATAATTATACTTCCCTGGTTTACCACTAATAAGATATTGCCAAATTTTAGCTGTGTGAAGACAAATGTTTTTCATCTGTGATGATGTTGCATTACACACAAAGAAAGGAGTTTTATTTTTTTGGTTTAGCATACTTTCATGTGTTAATTACAGGTACATCAATTTTCACCTCATTAACAGAACATAGTTTATTGTTACAGGATATCATTTCAATGGACACCCATTGCTATTGTTTACTGAAAGCACTATACTGTGTTATTTACTTTTAAAATATGTTTAATCCGGCATCCTTTCATTAAGTACAGGCTCACCTGTACTTAAATATTAACTTTTAAGAGTTGGTTTCACTTATAGAGATCTAAATAGATCTAAATGTAGAGAGAAGATAGAGAAGGGAGAGAGAGTCTCAGATGGCTGCTGCCTTCTAATGCCTAAAGTACTATATTTGTTATTACATGAATACAGAGACAGTAAGACTCTTCAGGAACCAAGCAATAATATCCACCAAAGCCATACTTTAAAAAAATTTAAAACACACTACTAAATAACTCTTAAGAAGAAAATGAAAATTATGAAATATGTAAAGATGAATGGATGCAAAAGCATTACTTTATAAACTGTGGTTTATATTAATCATCAAATTGCTACCCAGAATGAAATGTGTAGCCTTACATATACAGAAAACAAGGATGTTGAAAATAAGCACACTTTCAAATCAAAATTTAATCTCTCAGTCCAGCAATCAGTCAAACAAAAATAGGAAAATAAACATGAAAGAGAATGGAAAAATATAAAAAGTGTAATGGTAGGAAATAATGCAATAGAAAATGATAGAAGCAGTGAACTTGAGAAAGTTCTTTTACATTGGGATCTCAACTGCCTATTCTCTGATTTGGATACTTATTTTCCAGCCCAAGGAATAAGTGTTATGGACATTGAATTAACAGACAGAAGGAAGAGCAGGAAATCTGTGATTACTTCTGTCTGCGATACTGCAAAGGGGAGAAGAAGAAATAACATTTACAAAGATATATGTCAAACATTATGGTAGGCAGGTTATGTATATTTTGTTTTAATAATATATCTTCCTCATTTACAGATAAGAATATTGAAGCACAGAGTGGCTTAATAATTTCTTAATTATTGACCAGACAGTAAGTCCTGGTGCTTAAGTCTGAATTCTAGAAGGATTATTTTTTGACATTTAATTTACCATGTGTTGTCAGTTAAAGATATCACTGGTTTTAGAAACATGTTGTTTTGAAAACTCATTATCTGCCTAGGAAGGCCATGGGGCTATCATTCACATTTTAGAGTGAAATAGTTTTAACAAATTACTTTCTTTTCAACATTTAGCTGAGGTTAGCTGTATTAAAAGAATGGGACGTCTGAAATGGTTGGAGACGGAGGAGTGATGCAGTAGAAGTGGTCCTGCTTGGAGGCTGAGGTCTAAATGAGACTGGAAGCAAAAGTGCAGAAAAGGAAGTGGGAAGATGCCAATGATAAAGTCTGACTATTTCAAAATTCTGGCTAGAGTCAGCCCCACCCACAAGAAGAGCAAGACAGGTTCTTCCTCTTTCCTTCTCTTGTACAAATCAGTCTACCAAGAGGTCCAGGTCCAGGGGCTGCTCTATGGAAAACACAGTCACAAGGAACTTTAGAAGCTATGCATGCTACTCCCCAACAGGCCTCCCCTATACCTATACAGTACCCCAAACTATTCCTTGATGGAAGAGAGTGATAGAAACTTGCTCCTCGGAGGACAGCTCATAACCACTTCGAACTTGAGCTAATTGTTAGAAAAGCCTTCCTATCACCAGCAAAAGTCTTGTCTCCCTTCAGCTTCCCCTTATTGGTCCTACTCTGTCCTCTGAAATTGCCCAGTCTGTGTGATATTTGTTCAGATGGAATTTGATCTGTCATGCAGTGTTGTTTTTGGCTGATTTGCTAAGTTGATTAGATTCCTCTATAAACTCAAAGCTTTGGGATCAAGGTAAATCTGGTAAAAATGTTCTAGCAATTATTTTTCAGAAAGACTGCCACAGTTTTCTTAAAATAAGGATGCTCCCAATTTACAGATTCATAATGTGAGAACAGTCTTATGTGCAAATCCATAGACTAACCCACATAAAGCATTCACATAAAAAAGAAGCTATCAGTATATTTTTCCTGTTGATTGACACTATGTGAAAGCTACTTCTGTTCATTTGTGGTAAAGTAACTAGATATTGAGAAGAGGAACTGATTTAATTAATCAACTTGGGAAAATGTTCCACTTTTAAGTGAACAATTAAAATGATAATGAAGTACCTTTTTACTTCTGTTTGTTTAGCTACAAAACAAAGCAACACTCATAATAATATTTAACATTTGTTAGGAAAGAGTAAAACTAGAACTCTCATTAATTACCTTTGGTTTCATAAAAGTCTTCTAGAAATCAATTGATTTAAAAATATCATATCCTTTGTCCCAGTAGGATCTTCTGGAAAATTATGCTAAGGAAATAATCAAAAGATTTTAAAATATGTGATAAAAATCTGCAATTTGTTAAAAATTATTTGTAATGGTGAAAAATTGTTCACAGCATAAAAATCCAACAGTAGGAAATGGTTAATTTGATTAGGGCACATCCGCTGAGTGGGAGATTAGGCAGCCATGTCATATAATGATTATGAAAAAAACAACACTGTGTGTAATCCAGATGGTCCTAGAGGAAAAATCGTAGGTAAGTCATTTGGATGGAAGCAGAAACATGGAGCAACACAAAACATCTACCTCTACTTCATCGACTACGCTAAAGCCTTTGACTGTGTGGATCACAACAAACCGTGGAAATTTTTTCAAGAGATGGCAATATCAGACCACCTCACCTGCCTCCTGAGAAACCTGTAGGCCAGTCAAGAAGCAACAGGTAGAATCGAACATGGAACAATGGACTGGGAATTGGGAAGGGAGCATGTCAAGGCTGTATATCGTCACCCTGCTTATTTGACTTATATGTAAAGTACATCAAACAAAATGCTGGGCTGGATGAAGCACAGGCTGGAATCAAGATTGCCAGGAGAAATATCATTAACCTCAGATATGCAGATGACACCACACGTGGCAGAAAGTGAGGAAGAACTAAAGAGCCTCTTGATGAAAGTGAAAGAGGAGAGTGAAAAAGCTGGCTTAAAACTCAACATTCAGGAAATGAAGATCATGGCCTCTGATCCCATCACTTCATGGCAAATAGATGGGGAAACAATGGAAACAGTGAGATAGTTTATTTTCTTGGGCTCCAAAATCACTGCAGATGGTGACTGCAGCCATGAAATTAAAAGATGCTTGCTCCTTGAAAGAAAAGCTATGAGCAACCTAGACAGAGTATTAAAAAGCAGAGCCATTACTTTGCTAATGAAGATCTGTCTATTTCTGTTTCCAGGAGTCACGTATGGATGTGAGTTGGACCATAAAGAAGGCTGAGTGCCAAAGAATTAGTGCTTTTGTACTGTGGTGTTGGAGAAGACTCTTGAGAGTCTCTTGGACTACAAGGAGATCACACCAGTCAATCCTAAAGGAAATCAACCCTGAATATTCACTGAAAGGTCTGATGCTGAAGCTGAAGCTCCAATACTCCGGTACTTGGCCACCTGATGAGAAAAGCAGACTCATTAGAAAAGACTCCGGTGGTGGTAAAGATTGAAGGCAGGAGAAAGGGACAACAGAGGATGAGATGGTTGGATGGCATCACCAACTCAATGGACATGTTTGAGCAAGCTCCGGGAGGTGTGAAGGACAGGGAAGCCTGGCATGCTGCAGTCCATGGGGTCGCAAGGAGTTGGACATGACTGAGCGACTGAACAACAACACTAGCCATATAAAAAATTCTTTTAAATTCTTGCAGTACGTATAATAAAAATCATGTATACAAAGAAATACACTGAGATTATGATAGAAAGATGAGAAGAGAATTTTATAGTTAATCAAGATAATAGCAAAATGCTTTATTTTTAAACCAAAAAAATACTATATAAATTAATTTTTATCTGGACTGTTGCCAATAATTGCATCACTAACTGCAACTAGCAGAAATATATAACTATTATTATGATCTTTTGGGGAATGTGTCAAGAATGTACATGTAAAAATGTGTCTCTGAAAATAAACATCTCACGTATATACCCTACCCTTTATTCCTTCCTGTGCTGCTCTTCTAACAAAACCGAGAGACACCATAGATAAACCCCCTCCTCTGTCTCCAAGATTCCCTGCTTACTGCACTGTGCTCTGGGTGAAAAACATGCTAATGTGGCTAGTTACAAATGAAGCAGGAAAAGGGAGGAGATGCTGGCAGAGTAAAACACTCCAGGTCCTCTGAAACCCAGAGGAAAAGCCACAGTTTGGACTACGTTGCTGATTCTTTGGCCAGTGGAATGGAAGGCCGATTGCAATCTTGGTTAGATATAAACCTTTCTGCTCTTGTTATTTCTGCTGGACTATTACAGAAGCTAAGACTTTTGCACATTTTGGTTGACTATTCTGTTTCTCTTCTCCAATTTTCTTATGGAAGTTTATCTAGTGTTTCCAGCTTGTCTGGGATCCCCATTAGTAGTAGCAAGAAACAGTGGTTACTGGGATGTGCTTGATTATTTGAGTCTCCAAAACTACTGGTCATTGCAGACCGTGGGACTAAGAGTTAATGTAAGGATTGATTCTGTCAGTCAGTTTTCAAATAGGTGTATGCCACTGAGCACACCAAATTATGGCATATTGTTATCAGCTGTTGTTATACGAAAGCTGAGTAACATCTTCACAACTCAGTGGCTCATAAAAAACAAGAATTAGTTTTCCTTGATCATGGTTCATAGATGACCTAGCACTGCCTTGTTTTTGCAGGTCACCTAGACAGGCCAAGGTCAACTGTGCTCCATGTGTTCTCAAAATCCCGATAGCTACACAAGGTATCAATACATTCTTTTCCTGTTGGATCACCAAGCACAAGACGCCAAGTGAAACCACTCATTTAAGGTTTGTACTCATATTTGCTGTTATTCAGTTGGCCAAAGCAAGTCACATACATGACTATACCCAACGTCAGCGGTTTGGGGAATTAATTCTCATTAGACTTTCACGAGGCAGAGGGAGGGGGTGAAGAATCCAGAACAATGATCTAATTTGCTCTAAGGAACAGCATGTAAACAGATTAATTCAAACACTTCAAAAGAGAAACCTGCTGACTTCTAGAATAAACAGTATTATTTGCATGTGTGAAAAATATTCCATTTTTCTAATTAGACTAATGAAAACAATAAAATATCTCAGTTACATATCATATTTCTTTTAAAGAACATACACTATCACTAATGATAGTTCCTGATTATGACTATGTTGGGTGTCTGGCCAAGTAAGAATTGATTCCATTGTAGGTCAGTTTCTGATTTTGGATTTTACACACACACACTAACATGAACACACCACTTGTTTTTAGGAGCTTGTAATCAGTGAGTAAAATGTGCCCTGAAAGGAAATCAGTTAGTAAGAGCTGCTATTTGGTAAGAAAAGGTGACTCAAGAAAAGAAGTTCCTTGTGGTTTTAAACTGTACTATGTTGTCGATCTCCACAAAAATAAGTCTTCTTTTAAAAAAAAAAACTGATTTAAGGCAAAAGTTTCGAACCAGAGGTTTCTATTTTTTCATAATGAAAAAACTTCTCAGGAAATTTTGTATTTGTTTTAATGTAAAAAGCAAAGGCAAGGGATAAATAAAATCTGAGTTCAAGCAAGATAGATTTGCAAAAACTTTAAGCTGTAGGAAAGAAGAGCTGATAGCTCAGAGAACAAGCAAGTAATCGATTGAAGAAAACTGGTTAGGAAATTTTTTTTATTTTTACATTAATAGGGGCCTTTCTCCATATTTTTCCTGTTTTTAAGATTCAGGTTAAGAGATGTATAGATATGAGGGATTAGAGAGTTAGTCAATAACAGAGAAAGATGGGGTTATTTCAATTTCAGAAATTTTAACTAGCTTTGTCTGGATGGATAAAAGGGATGCTACAGGACAAGTTTGACATTTCCTGTCCTAGCTTAGTGGATTTCTTCCTGAAAATGGAATTGTTTCTTCAAAACACATCTAGTTGCCTTTTTCCAAAGAAAAAGGAAATTACACATTCTGATTAACCATCAATTATTCCCAGTTAATGGAGAAAGCGCAATTTTCAACACTCTCACTACTTGACTCTCTGGAAGCAATCAAGTGAGGCAAGATCGCTGTAGCCTTAAGGGCTCTTTTTCTTGAACAGACAAAACTAGAGCAATTTAGTGAATAGTAGCAATCATTTTTTATAATCAGAAGGACTGCAGGATTTAATTAATCCTTTGACTAATGCATAAAAGTAATATTTATGCTTTTCTAAAGGCCAGTAAAAAGGTGAGTTTTCACTCCAATCCCAAAGAAAAGCAATGCCAAAGAATGCTCAAACTATTGCACAATTGCATTCATCTCATACGCTAGTAAAGTAATGCTCAAAATTCTCCAAGCCAGGCTTCAGCAATACATGAACCATGAACTTTCTGATGTTCAGGCTGGTTTTAGAAAAGGCGGAGGAACCAGAGATCAAATTGCCAACATCCGCTGGATCATGGAAAAAGCAAGAGAGTCCCAGAAAAACATCTATTTCTGCTTTATTGACTATGCCAAAGCCTTTGACTGTGTGGATCACAATAAATTGTGGAAAATTCTGAAAGAGATGGGAATACCGGATCACCTGACGTGCCTGTTGAGAAACCTGTATGCAGGTCAGGAAGCAACAGTTAGAACTGGACATGGAACAACAGACTGGTTCCAAATAGGAAAAGGAGTACGTCAAGGCTGTATATTGCCACCCTGCTTATTGAACTTCTATGCAGAGTACATCATGAGAAACGCTGGGCTGGAAGAAGCACAAGCTGGAATCAAGATTGCTGGGAGAAATATCAATAACCTCAGATATGCAGATGACACCACCCTTATGGCAGAAAGTGAAGAGGAGCTAAAAAGCCTCTTGATGAAAGTGAAAGAGGAGAGTGAAAAAGTTGGCTTAAAGCTCAACATTCAGAAAATGAAGATCATGGCATCTGGTCCCATCACTTCATGGGAAATAGATGGGGAAACAGTGGAAACAGTGTCAGACTTTATATTTTTGGGCTCCAAAATCACTGCTGATGGTGATTGCAGCCATGAAATTAAAAGACGCTTACTCCTTGGAAGGAAACTTATGACCAACCTAGATAGCATATTGAAAAGCAGAGACATTACTTTGCCAACTAAGGTCCGTCTAGTCAAGGCTATGGTTTTTCCAGTGGTCATGTATGGATGTGAGAGTTGGACCGTGAAGAAAGCTGAGTGCTGAAGAATTGATGCTTTTGAACTGTGGTATTGGAGAAGACTCAAGAGTCCCTGGGACTACAAGGAGATCTAACCAGTCCATTCTAAAGGAGATCAGCCCTGGGTGTTCTTTGGAAGGACTGATGCTAGAGCTGAAACTCCAGTACTTTGGCCACCTCATGCGAAGAGGTGACACATTGGAAAAGACTTTGATGCTGGGAGGGATTGGGGGCAGGAGGAGAAGGGGATGACAGAAGATGAGATGGCTGGATGGCATCACTGACTCGATGGACGTGAGTCTGAGTGAACTCTGGGAGTTGGTGACGGACAGGGAGGCCTGGTGTGCTGCGATTCATAGGGTCGCAAAGAGTCGGACACGACTGAGTGACTGAACTGAAACTGAAAGGCCAGTATTCAACACAGACCAAGAGAGGAAAACGTTTTAATAACATCTCAGCAGAATTGTATAACTTTATTTTTTCAAAGTGTCTTTATATCCATCATTTTATTTCATAATATATTGTAAAGTGAGTCAGGTATTTTTATAGCCATTTTAAAGATATCTCTAATAGGTTATATTTTCTAAATAAAGTGGCAACCACCTAGTAGTACCTATGCTATAATTAGAATGTGAAGCTCTTGAGGACATCTAAACTCTGAGCCCTGAAATTCATATAATGCCCTATAATGCTCAAAGAAAATGTACTTCAAGAAATTTATCCTTATTAAAATGATTTGACCATGTGACAACAAAGTTCATCTTCTCATGTCTTTAACATTTAAAATGGATTAATTTTTTAACTAGAAAGCTGTATTCCACTGATTAGTATAAGATGAAAAAAAAGTACCTATTTGATTCTGCCTCATTGAAATGTAGGAAGTTTTAAAAAATATAAAGTGTACTTTTTGTTTAAGGTTAATATGCAGCATTTCAAATAACTTGAAAAGTCTTCTAAAATTTCAACATCTGAATTCAATATGTTTTCTATCAGGCTTTTTTATGCATAGCTTTATTCCAACATTTGATTAGGAAAATTGTTAAATATACTGAAAAACTGAAACATTGACACAGTGAATTATATATACTCATCAACTAAATTGTACAATTATCAATTAATTTACTTTTTTGCGTATTTATCCAACCATTTATTTATTGACTCCTCCATCCATCAATCCATCTATTTTTTGATGCATTTCAAAGTTGTAAACATCATTGTACTTCATCTAGTATTTAAGCATATATATTATTACTTATGGAGAAGGCAATGGCACCCCACTCCAGTACTCTTGCCTGGAAAATCCCATGGACAGAGGAGCCTGGTAGGCTGTAGTCCACGGGGTCGCTAAGAGTTGGACAGGACTGAACGACGACTTCCCTTTCACTTTTCACTTTCATGCACTGGAGAAGGAAATGGCAACCCACTCCAGTGTTCTTGCCTGGAGAATCCCAGGGACGGGGGAGCCTGGTGGGCTTCTGTCTATGGGGTCGCACAGAGTCGGACATGACTGAAGTGACTTAGCAGCATTATTACTTAGAGTTCAGTATTTATTATGCTGTTTTTTTGCATATAGGGAATGAATAATCTTAAGTGTACCACTCAATGAATTTTGACAAATGCATATACTTGGATAACCTAAACTCCTATCAAAATAAAATGTTCCCATCTCCCCAGCCAGTTTACTTATGCTACTTCCCGGACAGTTCCCTACACCCGTCTCTCAAAAGGTCACCACTAGTGTGTTTTTCACCTCAGCTTAGTTTAGTAGCAGTATGTAACTATTTCAATTATAACACATGTTCACTGATATTTGGTGTTAACAGTCTTTTTATTTTAGCCACTCTTATGCATTTATAGCAGTATTTCATTGATTAATGATTTTGAGCACTTATTCATATATTTATGCCATTCCTATATCTTCCTTTGTGAAATCTCAGTTTAAATATTTTGCTTATTGTTTTTTGAGGGGGTGTAAACAGTCTTTATTTCACCAGCAAATGAATTTAGGTCATCTCAGGTTTAGTAATGAAACGGATTATAAGAAAACATATTTGCCCTCAGATTTTTTAAACTGTAAAATTTTTAAAAAAGGGATTGTGAACACACACACACACACACATATATATACATAGGCCTTATAAATTTATGTAAGTATAAATAGATATCTTTGTTGTTGTTATTTAGTCACTAAGTTGTGTCTGACTGCGACCCCATGGACTATATAGCCTGCTAGACTTGTCTGTCCATGGGATTTCCCAGGCAAGAATACTGGAGTGGGTTGCCATTTCCTTCTCCATCTTTTGCTCATTTTTAATTGGATTGTTTGCCCTTTTAAAATTGAGTTGTATATGTACCCCAGTGTTCATTGCAGTACTATTTACAATAGCTAGGACATGGAAGCAACCTAGATGCCCATCAACAGATGAATGGATAAAGAAGTGGTGGTACATATACACAATGGACAATTACTCAGCCATAAAAGGAACAAATTTGAGTTTGTTCTAGTGAGGTGGATGACCCTAGAACCTGTTATGCAGAGTGAAGTAAGAAAGAGAAAAACTGTTGTATGTTAATGCATATATATGAAATCTAGAAAAATGGTACTGGTATCTATTTGCAGGGTAGAAATAGAGACATAGACTTGTGGCCATAGTGGGGGAAGGAGAAGGTGGGACAAATTGAGAGAGTGCCATTGAAACATATACACTACAGTAAGTAAAATAGATAGCCAGTGGGTAGTTGCTGTATAACACTGGGAGCTCAACCTGGTACTCTGTGACAGCCTAGAGGGGAAGCAGGGGGTGGGGGTGGGAGAGAGGTTCAAGAGGAAAAGAACATATGTGTATACGTTGTAGGTTATTCATGTTGTATGGCAGAAACCAACACAACAGTGTAAAGAAATTATTCTCCAATTAAAATAAAATAAATACTCAGTTGTAGGATTTTATTTATTTTGGATAACAGTCTTTTGTCAAATGTATGATTTGCAAATTTTTTTCTCCTGTGTATATATCTTGCCGATTCACTTTCTTAGCAGTGGCTTTTGATGCAGAATATTGGTTTACCAATTTATGTAGATCTTTAAAATAGTGACACATTTGATTATACAATATTTTAAAATGACCCTTATTAATAGCATTATCAATCTTATCAGAAAAGGTTGTAAGTATTGAAAAGCTATCAAGCTAATGATGCTGGAAGATACAAGGGTTCCAAAATTCAAGAAAATGTCTGCTATTACCCAATTATGAATAACAGTAGTTCATCAGTCATTCTTACAAGTAAAAATGGTGCTCTGTGAGAACATTGTTCAGCTTACAACTCAAACAATCACTCAAGTGTTTTTTTCTCAAGAAAACCATCATACTTAAGTATGCAGCAGAAAAACTTTATGTTTACTTCTGATTTCATCACACAGGGTATTACAAAGATGTACACTAAACATCTCAATTAAAAAGTGAGTATAAGACCTGAATAGAAATACCTCACTAAAGACGTACAGATGGTAAGTAAGTTATATAAAAATACATTAACCATCATCTGTCATTGGGAAAATACAGATTAAAACAATGAAATATCACCACACACCTATTATAATGACAAATCCAAAATGCTAACAACATTAAGTGTTGGTAAGGCTATGAAGCAACAGGAACTCTCATTCCTTGCTGGAGTAATGCAAAATGTTAAAGCCACTTTGGAAGACAGTGTGGCATTTTCTCACACATCTCAACATAATATTACATTCAGTCCAGTAATCACACCCCTTGATATTTATACAAATAAGATGAACTTATTTCCATGTGCAAATCTGCACACGAATGTTTATGGTAGCTTATTCATAATTGTCAAAACTCGGATGTGACCAAGATGTCCTTCACTAAGTGAATGGATAAACAAATTGTGTTGTTCTGTTGCCACCTCACATCTGACTCTTTACGACCCCATGGACTGCAGCACGCCAGGCTTCCCTGTTTTCACTATCTCCCAGAGTTTGCACTAACTCACGTCCATTAAGTCAGTGATGCCATTCAACCATCCGATTCTCTGTTGTCCCTTTCTCCTCCTGTCCTCAATCTTGGCCAGCATCAGGGTTTTTTACAGTGAGTTGGCTATTCACATCAGGTGGTCAAAGTATTGGAGCTTCAGCAGCAGCATCGATCCTTCCAATGAATATTCAGTGTTGATTTCCATTAGGATTGACTGGTTTGATCTTGCAGTCAAAACGACTCTCAGGAGTCTTCTCCAGCACCACAATTCAAAGACATCAGTTCTTTGGTGCTCAACCTTCTTTTCTCACGTCCATACATGACTACTGGAAAAACCATAGCTTTAACTATATGGACTGTGTTACATCCATACAATGAGATATTGTTCAGCAATGAAAGGAAACAATCAAATCTGTGAAAAGACCTGGAAAAAACATTAAATGCATAATGATAAAGAAGTCTATCTGAAAAGGCTACATACTGGATGATTCCAACTAAATGACATTCTGAAAGGGCAAAACTTTGGAGATGATGAAAGGATCAGTGATTTCCAGGGACTGAAGGAGAAGAGGGAAAAGAATGAATAGGTGGAGCACAGTGGATTTTTAAGCAGTGAAAGTATTCTCTGTGAGACTATAACGGTGGATATATGTCATTATATAAAACCCATAGAAGTTTACAACACAAACAACCACAATGTAAACTATGGACTCCAGTTAATAATAATATATCTGGTTTTGGCTCTTCAGTTGTAACAAATGTACCACACAAATGCAAGATCCTAACTGTGAGTAGGAAAAAGAGTATGTGGGAACTCTCTATGATCTACTCAGTTTCTCTGTAAACCTAATATTGCTCTAAAAATAAAGTCTTTAATTAAATATATATATGCTCAAAGGTCAAGATTTGATAAGGTAAATATTTTTATTAATTCATGACATTTTTAAATATAACTGGCTTTAATTTTTTTTTATTTTCCCATGGTGCGGAAGACAATGACCACAGCTGTAGTTTGATAGAGCTTCCCCTGGTGTCTCAGATGATACCACTGCTTGATTCATGGTCATATGCCAGCAGT
Organism: Oryx dammah; assembly: GCF_014754425.2. Lineage (NCBI taxonomy): Eukaryota > Metazoa > Chordata > Mammalia > Artiodactyla > Bovidae > Oryx > Oryx dammah. Next base: position 11,661,589 of record NW_024080444.1, on the reverse strand, counting down.
TTGATCTACTATTGCTTTTGCCCCATTAGTGTAAATGTCAACCAGTGGAAATGATGAATATTATCTTATTATTCTGAAAATAGTTGTGACCTTGTAAGTCTCCACAAAAGGATTTCAGAGATCCCTAGAGGTCCATGGCTCATCTTTTGAGGACTATTGGATTTTGATGTTTTTGAGTGTCATTCTCTTCATGTTTATCTGTTTGGAATTTGTTGGCATTCTTGAATCCATAAGCTTATGTTTTCACTAAATATGGGAAAATTTCAGCCATTTTAAGTTTATCAGACACATTTTTTGAGACTCAACTTTCTTTTCTTCTTATAAAGCTTAATTAGGTAAATGTTAAAATATTTGACATTGTCCCACAGTGATGCTGCTGCTGCTGCTGCTAAGTCGCTTCAGTTGTGTCTGACTGTCTGCGACCCCATAGACGGCAGCCCACCAGGCTCCCCCGTCCCTGGGATTCTCCAGGCAAGAACACTGGAGTGGGTTGCCATTTCTTTCTCCAATGCATGAAAGTGAATAGTGAAATGGAAGTCGCTCAGTCATGTCCGACTCTTCGCAACCCCATGGACTGCAGCCTACCAGGCTCCTCTGTCCATGGGATTTTCCAGGCAAGAGTACTGGAGTGGGGTGCCATCGCCTTCTCCTACAGTGATGCTAGTGGTAAAGAATTTGCCTGCCAATGCAGGAGATGCCAGAGAGATGGGTTCAGTCCCTGAGTTGGGAAGATCCTTTGGAGTAGGAAATGGCAACCCACTCTAGTATTCCTGCCTGGAAAATCCCATGGACAGAAGAGCCTGGTGACCTGCAGTCCATGGGGTCCCAAAGAGTCAGACGTGACTGAGCACATGCACACACACATCCCTGAGGTTCTGTTTTATTTTTTCCCAGTCTTCTTCTTTTCTTCTTCAGCTTCAATAATTTCTACAATACTTACCATCTTTAAGTTTAAGGACTCTTTCATCTGTCATGTTTAATATGCTCTTAAGCCTTCTCAGGGAAACTTTTGTTTTTTCCAGCTATTGTATTTTTACTTATAAACAGGAAATAGTAACCTAGTAAAGATTACTTTACCTCTAAAATAGAAAATTTGGTTCCTTTCTATAGTTTTTATTTCTTTACTGAGATATCCTCTCCATTCACTCTGAGAATATTCTCCTTCACATCCTTGAGTATTGTGCTGGCTGCTTTAAATCCTACTGTGTTTATTCCTATAGCTAAGTCATCTTGGGGCTGGTCTCCATTGATTTTTTCCTTTTTTCTTGGGGATGGGTCACATTTTTCCTATTTCTTTTTATGTCTAATAACTTGAAATTTACGGTGGACATTATAAACAAATTGAAAATACAAATCCTGTATGTTCCTTTGAAAAGTTCTTAATTTTCTTTTACTCTTTTATCAAGAGATAAAAGAGTTAACTTGGCTGAACTCAAAATCGTCTTTCCTGTAGTAGGCAATAGGTTAACTCTTCATGTTTTAACTCAGCTTAGTTGAGCTGTTTAGAGTCTGTGCATGTGTAATTCAGAGGGCAGGCAGTGATTTAGGCAAAGTTTATATGGTCTTTACTGGGATTTAACCTCTCCCTTTCCAGCTGTTGTGTTTACCCAAAACTATCTCATCTGACTAGTAAGACTGCAGGTTTTGTACTGGGGTGTTGACTTCCCAGTTTGGCACTGACTGAGACTTGCCCTCAGGCAAAGAGTTGCAAAACCAGGAAACTTTCCCAATGATATTGCTTGTTTCCATCTGTAGACTCCTCTTCTGCCTGCCTTTGCATACGCTTTGCAGGTAGTATTTTCAGGTAGTACATAGTATTTTCAGGTAGCTGTTTTCTTGGTCAGTCTTGCTGAATGTTTGTCAATTTTTACAATGTTTTCAAAGGACCAAGTTTTGGTTTTATTAATTCTTTCTATTGTTTTTCTATTTGACTTACATCAATTCTAACCTTCATTATTTTCATCCTTCCACAAGGTTTGAATTCAGCTTGCTCCATTTTTTAAAAAATGTTTAAGGCATAAGGCTAGGTTATTGATTTGATAACTATTTCATATATATATATTTATACATTTTACTTTTTAATCATGAAGTGATTTCAAAAAGAAGAGAGACTGAGAAAGAGACAGACAGACACAGAGAAAGAGACCAAGAGAATTACATACTGAATGGAAGTATACAATATACTCACAACCCACTCCAGTGTTCTTGCCTAGAGAATCCCAGGGATGGGGGAGCCTGGTGGGCTCCCGTCTATGGGGTCGCACAGAGTCGAACATGACTGAAGCGACTTAGCAGCAGTAGCAGTAGCAAGCTTAAAATATGAAATAATTCAATCAGAGAACCTTTCACTAATCTTCCTGGATCATATTTTTAAAACTCTCAGTCAGACCTAATCATTATTTTGAACTTGTAATAGTGTTTACAAATTTTGGACTTCCTCGGTGGCTCAGACAGTAAAGAATCTGCCTGGCAGTACAGGAAACATGGGTTCAACCCCTGGGTTGGGAAGATCCCCTGGAGAAGATAATGGCTACCCATTCAGTTGCCTGGAGAATTCCATGGACAGAGGAGTCTTGTGGGCTACAGTCCGTAGGGTTGCAAAGAGTCGGACACGACTGCGGGATTCATACAAATTTTATTTGTTACTTTATACCTTATATGTATGTGGCTGAGATGGTAAAGGGTCAGCCTGCAATACAGAACTGAGTTTGATCCCTGGGTCGGGGAGATCCCCTGGAGAAGGGAATGCCTGAGCAACTAGCACTTACCACACTTACCATACAAATTAAAGCAATACATAGTATTATTCTGTGTTTTAATATTTAAATTGTTTCACTGTGATGATGATCAATTCCACTCTATAATTCATTTACAGAGTTGTAGAATTCCCTAGTGTATGCATATACTAAAATTTATCATCTATTCTTTTGCCAATGGACATTTTAATTATTTCTAAATCCTTGTGATTTCAAATATTGCTCCTTTGAGCATTCTTGTACATGTCTGCAAAAGAAAATATTCAAACATTTCTCCAGGGCATAAGCCTAGAGTTGAATATACCTAACATAGCTCTTCAACTTTATTTGGTCCTCACCAACTTGATTTCTTCTTTACTATAAGTGTTTACAGGTATAAATTTCCCCAATGAGCACTGCTTTCACTGTATTCTATAGGTTTGGGTGTTTTGTGTTTTCATTTTCTTTCATCTCAAAATATTTTTCTCATTTCACACGTGATTAATCTTTGACCAGTTAGTTGTTTGAATGTAGTTTAATTTATATGTATATGTGAATTTTTCACTGTTCTTTCTGTTATTAATTTCTAGTTTCATTCCACTGTGGTCAGAAGAGATACTTTGGATGATTTCAGTCTTATAAAGACTTTGGTTTGTGACTTAACTTACGCTCTACCTGGAGAATGCTCCATGTATACTTAAGAAGAATGAATACTCTGTTGCTGTTGACTGGAATGTTCTCCATACGTCTGTCAGGTGTAGTTACTGTATAGCGGTTTTGAGTCCTCTGTCTCTTTATTTGTCTTCTATTTGTTGTATCCATTATTGAACATGGGTATTAAATCTCCAAGTATTGTTGTCGAACTCTGTATTTCCTCCTTCAGTTCTGTCAATTGTGAGCTCTGTTTTTATGTCTGTGTATGTTTATAATTTTTATAACTTCTTGTTCAGTTATGTACTTTAAAAAAAATTAATTTGCGAATCTCTTCTTTTTAACTGGAGAGTTTAATGCATTCACATTTTAAAGTGACTACTGATAAGGAAGTACTTACTTCTGCCATTTTCTTATTTCTTTTCTCTAAGTCTTATAATTTTTTGTTCCTTAATCATTCCATTACTGTAATTTCTGTATTTTATTGAATTTTTTTGTATTTTATTGTTTGATATCCTTATTTCTTTTTCTGTATAATTTTTAGTTTTTTCCTTAGTGGTTACCCAGGAGATTATATTTAACATCGTAATTTTGTAACAATCAGGTTTGAATTAATTCCAACTTAGTTTCAATAACATATGCAAATTATGCTCCTTTACTGCTCCATCCCTTTCCTCTATGTTGGTGATGTTACAATTACATCTTTATATATTGAGTGCCCATTAACATAGCATTGTAATCATTGTTTTATGCGTTCATTGTATGGAAAAGGAAGAGGACAAACCAAATATGTGATGCTACTATATTTTACATTTACCTGTGTGGCTGCCTTTATCATTACTCTTTATTTCTTTCTATGCTGTCTAGTGTTCTTTCATTATAACTTGGAGAAGTCCTTTCACCACTTTTGTAGAACAGGTGTACCGTTGACAAACTCCCCTCAGTTTTTTTAATCTGAGTATGTCTTAATTTTGCCTTCATGTTTCTAAAAATAAATTTTATTTTTTACAATTGTTTTAGATTGACAGAAAAATTGACTGGAAGGTATAGAAAATTTTCATACTGCGCTATCCCCATGTAGGCACACACAGCTACCCTGTTATCAACATCCCACACCAGAGTGGTACATTTGTTCACAATCAGTGAAAATACACTGACACATCATCACCCCAAACCTGTAGTTCACCTTAGAGATCACTCTTGGTGTTGTACATTCAGGTCAGTGCAGTTCAGTCGCTCAGTCGTGTCCGACTCTTTGCGACCCCATGAATTGCAGCACGCCAGGCCTCCCTGTCCATCACCAACTCCCGGAGTTCACTCAGACTCACGTCCATCGAGTCAGTGATGCCATCCAGCCATCTCATCCTCGGTCGTCCCCTTCTCCTCCTGCCCCCAATCCCTCCCAGCATCAGAGTCTTTTCCAATGAGTCAACTCTTCGCATGAGGTGGCCAAAGTACTGGAGTTTCAGCGTCAGCAGCATTCCTTCCAAAGAACACCCAGGGCTGATCTCCTCTAGAATGGACTGGTTGGATGTCCTTGCAGTCCAAGGGACTCTCAAGAGTCTTCTCCAACACCACAGTTCAAAAGCATCAGTTCTTCAGCGCTCAGCTTTCTTCATAGTCCAACTCTCACATCCATACATGACCACTGGAAAAACCATAGCCTTGACTAGACGGACCTTAGTTGGCAAAGTAATGTGTCTGCTTTTCAATATGTTATCTAGGTTGGTCATAATTTTTCTTCCAAGGAGTAAGCATCTTTTAATTTCATGGCTACAATCACTATCTGCAGTGATTTTGGAGCCCCCCAAAATAAAGTCTGACCCTGTTTCCACTGTTTCCCCATCTATTTCCCATGAAGTGATGGGACCAGATGCCATGATCTTCATTTTCTGAATGTTGAGCTTTAAGCCAACTTTTTCACTCTTCTCTTTCACTTTCATCAAGAGGTTTTTTAGTTCCTCTTCACTTTCTGCTATAAGGGTGGTGTCATCTGCATTATCTGAGGTTATTGAGATTTCTCCCGGCAATCTTGATTCCAGCTTGTGCTTCTTCCAGCCCAGCGTTTCTCATGGTGTACTCTGCATAGAAGTTCAATAAGCAGGGTGACAGTGTACAGCCTTGACTTACTCCTTTTCCTATCTGGAACCAGTCTGTTGTTCCATGTCCAGTTCTAACTGTTGCTTCCTGACCTACATTCAGTGGGTTTGTACAAATATACAGTGACATATATCCACCAGTATAGTATCATGCAGAGTAGTTTCACTGCCCTAAAAAAATATTCTGTGCTCCATATCTATTCATCCCTCCCCTACCTTCCCCAGGTAACCACTGATCCTTTTATTGTTTTGTGTTTTCCAGAATGTCATATTTTTGGAATTATACAGTATGTAGCCTTTAGGGGCTGGTTTTTTTTTTTCACTTAGTAATATGAATTTGTTTCCTCCATGTCTTTTCAAAGCTTAATAGCTTATTTCTTTTTATCACTGAATAATATCCCATTGTCCCTATATACCACAGTTTGTTTATTCATTCACCTACTAAAGGACATTTTGATTGCTTCCAGGGTTCAGCCATTATGAATAAAGCTGCTGTTAACATTCTTGTGTAGGTTTTGGTGTAAATTTTCCATTCATTGGGGGTGATACCAAGGATCATGATTTCTAGATTATTTGTTACGGGTATGTTTAGTTTTGTAAGAAAATGTCAAAATATCTTCCAAAGTGGCTGTTCCATTTTGCGTTTCCACCAGCGGTGAACGAGAATTTCTATTGCTCCACACCGTTGTCGGTATTGGATGTTGGTAGTATTTTGAGGTTTGGCTATTCTAATAGGTGTGGAATGGTATCTCATTTTAATTTGCCATACCCTAGTAAATCTATATGTCTTTAGATTTAAAGCAGGTTTCTTGTAGACAGCATATAGTTAGATCTTGCTTTTTGGTCCGCTTTGACAATTTCTATCTTTTAGACCATTAATGTTTAAAGTGATTTTATATATAGTTAGATTAATATCTACAATATTTGTTCCTATTTTCTATTTGTTGCCCTTGTTCTTTGCCCCTATTTTTTGTTTTCCATTCTTTTTCTGCCATTTTTTATTTTAATTGAGCATTTTATGTGATTCTATTTTCTCCTCTTTTTTAGCATATAGGTGGTTCCTTTTTAAAAAATAAAACAAACTACTTTTTTTAGTGTTTTCTCTTTAGAGTTTGCAATACACATTTACAAGTAATCCAAGTTCACTTTCCTATAGGATACTTCTTCACACATAGTACAGGACTTTCTAATAACAAAATAATCCTGATTCCTCCCTCTCATCCCTTGTACCAATGTTAGCATTCATAACACATATACATAAACATACATAAAGATATGTATTATGTGTTATGTATCACATATATGGACATATGTATTCATATACACTGTTGCTATTTTTATTTTAAACAAATTATGCTAGATCACTTAAGATAGAAAGTAAAAGTTTGTATTTTACTTTCATTTATTCCTTCTCCAGTGTTCTTCCTTTACTTATGTGGGTACGATTTTCTGACAGATATCATTTTCCTTCTCGCTGGAGAATTTCTTTTGACATTTCTTACAAGACAATGGTACTGATGACAAATTCTCTCAATTTCGAGTTTTAAGTATTAAATTTTTTAGAAAAGTACTTATTTATTTATGCCTGTGCTGGGTCTCAGTTGCTACACGTGGGCTTTCTCTAATTGCAGAGAGCGGGGGCTACTCTCCGTTGCAGTGTGCTGGCTTCTCATTACGGTGACGTTTCCTCTTGTGGAGCACCGGCCCTAGGCACACAAAGGCTTCAGGGGTGGGGGCACATGGGCTTAGTTGCCTCACAACATGTAGGATCTTAAATCATAGACCAGGGGTCAAACTTTTGTCCCCTGTATTGGCAGGCCAATTCTTAACCACTGGACCACCAGAGAACTCTTAAATTCCCTCAGTTTTGGTTTGTCTGAGAAAGTTTTTATTTCTCCTTCATTTTTGAAGGATAATTTCACAAAATTCTTGGTTGATTTTTTTTCTTTTAATACTTTTAATATTTAACTCTCCTCTCTTCTTGTTTCAGTGATTTCTTTGGTGGAGTTGTATAAAAATTTAAATCTTTGCTCCTCTGTATATAAGGCATTTTTTCTTCTGACTTCTTTGAAGATTTTGTCTTTATCTGTGATCTCTTTCAGTTTGAATGTGATATGCCTATGTGTAGGGGTTTTGTTTTTTGTTTGTTTGTTTGCTTTGGCATTTACCCTGCTTAGTGTTCTCTGAGCTTCCTGGATATGTGGTTTGGTATCTGCCATTAACTTGGGGAAATTCTCAACAATGATTGTCTCAAATAATTCTCTTTGTTTTTCTCTTTATTCTTTTTTCCACATATACCTTTTTTAGTTGTTCTTCAGTTTAGGAATATTCTGTTCTGTTTTCTGTTTTATTTTTTACAAGTCTTTTTTTTTTCTTTGTTTTTTCACTTTGGAAGTTATACTGACATATCCTCAAGGTCAGAGATTTTTATTCAGCTATGTCCATCCCACTAATGAGCCCATCAAAGTTATTCTTCTATTGTTACAGTGTTTTTGATCTCTAAAATTTATTTTTGGTTCTTACATTGCCCATATGTTCATGCGTGCTATCTGCTTTATCCATTGGAGACCTTAATGTATTAATAATAATTGTTTTAAATTCCCAATCTAGTAATTCCAACATCCCCACCATATCTGAGTTTGGTTCTGATGCTTACTTTATCTCTTCAAACTGTGTTTTCTGTCTTATGTCTTCTAACTTTTTGTTCTTGTTGTTGAAAGCCAGACATGATGTATTGGATAAAAGGATCTCTGGTAAAGAGGCCTTTAGCGGTGTGGTGGTAAGGTAGGGAGGAGGGGAAGCCTTCTATAGTCCTGTGGTTAGGTCTTAGTCTTTTTGTGAACCTGTGTGTGTACTGTGAACTGTGAACCTCTGTCTCCCTCCCTGCTTTCTGCTGTATTAGGTGAGACAGGATGGCTGGAGTGATCTACAACTGGGTATTTCCCTTCTCCCACATGGAGGACTGCAATGGATTGGAATCAGGTATTTCCCTTCCTCAGGTCAGTTAGGCTAAAACTAAACCCCATTAGTCTGCTGCTGCTGCTGCTGCTGCTGCGTTGCTTCAGTCGTGTCCGACTCTGTGCGACCCCATAGATGGCAGCCCACCAGGCTCCCCCGTCCCTGGGATTCTCCAGGCAAGAACACTGGAGAGGGTTGCCATTTCCATTAGTCTAGGCTAGGGTAAAATAGTTTCTCTTGAGGGTAGGCCTTGTTAAGAACCAGTAGGAGGCTGCACCATATTTGAAAATGGTTACTTTCCACCTGCTAGAGCTAGAGGGGACTTTTCTCCAATATTCACTGTGAGAACCAAGTTAAGCTCTTGGAGGTAAAACTTAACAAAAATGTGGTTACTGTCTGATTTTTTATCTCTCAGGCTTGTTCACACCAAACCTCCACCAATTTGTCAGTTATAGTTTAGGTTTTAACCTTACAGTGGTTCACTTGAAAGTTTCTATTTGAGAGTTCCCACTCTAGGATGCTTTAATTGTCTGTATCTGCCTCTCTGTTGCTCCATTTTTTGGGTGACAGTTTGCTTTGTGAATTCACTAGTCCAATGGATCAAAGAAGAGTTGTTGGTCTTTTGTTTGTTCAGCTTTCTACTTGTTAAGAAGGAATGATGATTTCCTAGCTCCTGGAAGTTTCTTTTTCACTTTCGGAGAATAGTATTGCTAAATGGAGAATTCTTGTGTTTTTTTTTTTTTCCCTTTCAGCACTTTTAGTATCTCATCCACTGCCTCATGGCTTCATGGTTTTTAATGGAAATGGGATGTTAAATGTATGGATTCCTTGTACATAATAAGTTGCTTCTCTCTTGCTGTTTGCAAGATTCTCCCTTTATTTTTGGCTTTCAACAGTTTGACTCTAATATGTTTCTGTATTGATCTCTATAAGTTTATCTCACTTGCAGTCTCTAAGCTTCTTGCATGTGTAGATTCACATCTTTTGTTAAGTTTAGAAGGCTTTCAGCTGTTATATTCAGCCATTATAGTCGTTAATAATATTTTTCAAATATTCTTTTTGCACTTTTCTCTCAGTCTGGGGCTCCTGTTTTGTGTACACTTGATGCCCACACAGGTCCCTTAGGTTTCTGTACTTTTTTCCCATCCTTTCTTTTTCTGTTCCTCAGTTCAGTTCAATTCAGTCACTCAGTCGTGTCTGACTCTTGCAACTGCATGAATCGCAGCACGCCAGGCCTCCCTGTCCATCATCATCTCCCGGAGTTCACTCAAACTCACGTCCATCGAGTCAGTGATGCCATCCAGCCATCTCATCCTCAGTCGTCCCCTTCTCCTCCTGCCTCCAGTCCCTCCCAGCATCAGAGTCTTTTCCAATGAGTCAACTTCACATGAGGTGGCCAAAGTACTGGAGTTTCAGCTTTAGCATCATTCCTTCCAAAGAACACCCAGGGCTGATCCTAAGACTGGATAATTTCAAATGACCTATTCAAAGTCACTAATTCTCTCTTCTGCCAGTTCAACCCTGCTGTTGAAACTTCTCATGAATTTTTCATTACTGTTTTTAGTTCCAGAATTTTAATTTCTATTACTGCTATGAATTGAATGTTTATATTCTTCCAAAATTAATATGTTTTAATGGAATACTCAATGTGATGGTATTTAGAAGAGGGGCCTCTCTGGTAGGTAATTATGTCATGGGAGTGGAGCCCTGTGAATGGGATTAGTGCCCTTTTTAGAAGAGGCCAGACAGCTTACTCTCTTTCTGCCATGTTGAGGATAGAGTGAGAAGTCGGCAGTCTGCAACCTGGAAGAGATTTCTAACCAGAACCTGATCATTCTGGCACCCTGATTTCAGACTTCTAACCTCCAGAACATTGAGAAATAAATTTTTTTTGTTTATAAGCCATTCAGTCTATGATACTTCGTATAGCAGCCCAAACGGACTGACAGAGTTTCTCTTTTAGGTTCCTACCTTTTTATTGATAGTCTCTATTTGGTGAGAAATCTTTCTTCTGGTTTCTTTTTATCAACTTCAATTTAGCATATTAAGATGTTGATTTAAAGTCTTTGTTTAGTAAGAACAATGCCTTGACTGTTTCTGGACAGTTTTTTATTAATTTCTTTGTTTCCTTAAATGAGCCACACTGACTTGTTTCTTTCATGCCTAATTTTTTTTTAATGAGACCTTCTGAATTTTATAATGTGGTGATTATAGAAATACAATTCTACCCCCTCTTCAGGGTTTGTTGTTGTTCTTGGTCATGGGTTGTTGTTATTTGCTTATTAAGTGACTTTTATAAAACTTTTTCTAAAGTGTGTATTCTTTGCCATGTATGGCCACTGAAATCTGCGTTCTGTTACCTAGTCATTGGTTGTGTTTTGACAGAATTACCTTAAGTGCTTGGAATCAACAAAAGAGAAAAGGGAGAAAGGCTTCTTCTAGTCTTTGTAGATTGGCTCTGTGTTGGGGCACTCCTTCAACGCCTTGTCAAGCAGTTTATAACCTTGCCTTAGCCTTTAAGTTTTGCTTGCACAGAATTTGCAGGCAGGCTAAATGTAAAAGCTTTGGATCTTCTTGGGCTTTTTCTGAGCATGTGTCTTGCCCTATGTGTGTTCATGGCCTTCTTGATTCTCTGGTGTACATGGGGGCCTTTACAGTCCCTATTCTTGCATGTATCTCCTTTCCTAGTCTCTTTCTTTTCTTGGCTCTCAGTCTATTTCTTGTCCTAAGTGTTGTCTCTTTCTCAAAGCTGCTGTATCTAACACCTTTGCCTTTAAATGCTTTCAGCAAAAGCTGCCCAGGAAGTGGCCCCAGCCCTGAGAATGCTCTGCGTAGGATGAAACAAAGGGAAACCTTTGTGTAAGTCCTTAATGGAGCCACAAGAGAGGTCAAGACCCAAAACCACAATGTTTTGAGAATAAGGTTTTTGTTGCTCCCTCTGACTCTAGAAACCTGTACCAGGATTGCAGGCTGCCATCCTCACTACTAGTTTTTGTTTGTTTGTTTTCATTGTGGAAAGATTCTTAAACTCCATGTTAAATTTCATATAGACATGGGAATATTCAGTTTATTTACTCCTTATTGAGTGACTTTTGGTAGTTAGTGCCTTTCAAGGAATTTTTCTGTTTCATCTAACATCAAAATATTGACATTCTACTATTCATAATATTCTCTTTTAAATATGTGATATATAATGATGTCTCATTTTTGATGAAAATATTGGTAAAGTTTTTGTCTTATGTTACTTCATCTCCAGTTAATCTACAGGTCTATAAGCTTTATTGATTTTTTAAAACAACCAATGTTTGTGTGTATTTATTTTCTCTTATTGTTTTTCTTTTTTTAATTTCATTATTTGCAAGTCTTATCTTTTTAACTTTTCACCTTCTATTTGCTGTGACTTTAATTTGCTCTTTTTTTCTTTTTTCATGAAGTAAAAAGCATCTATTATTGATTTGAGATCTTTTCCCCCCTTAATATAAGCAGTTGATGGTTTAAATTTCTTTCTAATCACTGCATTCACTGTACCCTACAAATTTTGATATGTAATTTCAATTTTCAGTCATTAAGGTATTTTATAAATTCCCTTGTAATATTTTTCTTTGATCTATAGAAGTCCTTAAAATTGTGTTGATTAATTTCCAGATCATCAGTGGTTTTCAAAATAGTTTTCTATTACTTTGCTAGCATGTGAGATGAATGCAATTGTGCAGTAGTTTGAACGTTCTTTGGCATTGCCTTTCTTTGGGATTGGAATGGAAACCAACCTTTTCCAGTCCTGTAGCCACTGCTGAGTTTTTCAAGTTTGCTGGCATATTGAGTGCAGCACTTTAACAGCATCATCTTTTATGATTTGAAAGAGCTCACCTGGAATTCCATCACCTCCACTAACTTTGTAGTGATGTTTCCTAAGGCCCACTTGTTTTCATATTCCAGGTGTATGGCTCTAGGTGAGTGATCACACCATCATGGTTATCTGGGTCATGAAGATCTTTTTGAACAGTTCTTCTGTGTATTCTTGTCACCTCGTCTTAATACTTTCTGCTTCTGCTAGGTCCATACCATTTCGGTCCTTTCTTGTGCCCATCTTTGCATGAAATATTCCCTTGGTATCTCTAATTTTCTTGAAGAGAGCTCTAGTCTTTTCCATTCTATTATTTCCCTCTGTTTCTTTGCATTGATCACAGAGGAAAGCTTTCTTTGTCTCTCCTTGCTATTCTTTGGAACTCTGCATCGAGATGGGTATATCTTTCCTTTTCTCCTTTGCCTTTCACTTCCCTTCTTTACTCAGCTGTTTGTAAGACCTCCTCAGACAACCATTTTGCCTTTTTGCATTTCTTTTTCTTGGGGATGATCTTGATCCCTGCCTCCTGTACAATGTCATGAACCTCTGTCTGTAGTTCTTCAGGTACTCTATCAGATCTAATCCCTTGAATCTATTTGTCACATCCATGATATAATCAAAAGGGATTTAATTTTGGTCATACCTGAATGGTCTAGTAGCTCTCCCTACTTCCTTCAATTAAAGTCTCAATTTGGCAATAAGGAGTTCATGATCTGAGCCATAGTCAGATACTGGTCTTTTTTTGCTGACTGTATAGAGCTTCTCCATCTTTGGCTGCAAAGAATATAAACAATCTGATTTCTATATTGACCATCTGGTGATGTCCATGTGTAGAGTCTTCTCTTGTGTTGTTGGAAGAGGCTTGCATTCTCTCGGCAAAACTCTGTTAGCCTTTGCCCCGCTTCATTTTGCACTCCAAGACCAAATGTGCTGTTACTCCAGCTATCTCTTGACTTCCTACTTTTGCATTTCAGTGCCCTATGATGAAAAGGATACCTTTTTTGGGTGTTAGTTCTAGAAGGTCCTGTAGGTCTTCATAGAACTGTTCAGCTTCTTCAGCATTAGTGTTTGGTTTATAGACTTGGATTACTGTGATATTGAATGGTTTGCCTTGGAAACAGAGATCATTCTGTTGTTTTTGAGGCTGCACCCAAGTACTGCATTTAGGACTCTTTTGTTGACTATGAGGGCTTCAGTTCAGTTCAGTTCAGTTCAGTCGCTCAGTTGTGTCTGACTGTGACCTAATAGACTGCAACATGCCAGGCTTCCCTGTCCATCACCAACTCCCAGGCTTGCTCAAACTCATGTCCGTTGTGTCATTGATGCCATCCAACCATCTCATCCTCTGCCATCCCCTTCTCCTCCTGCCCTCAATCTTTCCCACCATCTAGGTCTTTTCCATTGAGTCAGTTCTTCACGTCAGGTGGCCAGAATACTGGAGTTTCAACTTCAGTATCAGTCCTTCCAACAAATATTCAGGACTGATTTCTTTTAGGATTGACTGGCTGGATCTCCTTGCAGTCCAAGAGACTCTCAAGAGTCTTCTCCAACACCATGATTCAAAAGCATCAGTTGTTCAGTGCTCAGCTTTCATTATAATCCCACTCTTACATCCATACATGACTACTGGAAAAACCATAGCCTTGACTAGAAGGACCTTTGTTGGCAAAGTAATGTCTCTGATTTTTAACATGATGTCTAGGTTGGTTATAGCTTTTCTTTCAAGGAGAAAGCATCTTTTAATTTCATGGCTGCAGTCACCGTCTGCAGTGATTTTGGACTTCAAGAAAATAAAGTCTCTCACTATTTTCATTGTTTCTCCATCTAGGTGTCCTTTTCATCATAGGGGACTGAAATGCAAAAGGAGGAAATCAAGAGATACCTGGAGTACAGCAAATTTGGCCTTGGAGGACAAAATGAAGCAGGGCAAAGGCTAACAGAGTTTAGCTAAGAGAACGCACTGGTCACAGCAAACACCCTCTTCCAACAACACAAGAGAAGACTCTACACATGGACATCACCAGATGGTCAATACCAAAATCAGATTGTTTATATTCTTTGCAGTCAAAGATGGAGAAGCTCTATATAGTCAGCAAAAACAAGACCAGGGGCTGATAGTGGTTCAGATCATGAATTCCTTATTGCCAAATTCAGACTTAAATCAAAGAAAGTAGGGAAAACCACTAGACCATTCAGGTATGAACTAAATCAAATCCCTTATGATTATACAGTAGAAGTGACAAATAGACTCAAGGGATTAGATCTGATAGAGTGCCTGAAGAACTATGGATGGAGGTTTGTGACATTGTATAGCAGGCAGTGATAAAGACCATCCCCAAGAAAAAGAAATGCAAAAAGGCAAAATGGTTGTCTGAAGAGGTCTTGCAAATAGCTGAGAAAAGAAGAAAAGTGAAAGGCAAAGGAGAAAAGGAAAGATATACCCATCTGAATGCAGAGTTCCAATGAATAGCAAGGAGAGACAAGAAAGCCTTGCTCAGTGATCAGTGCAAAGAAACAGAGGAAAATAATAGAACAGGAAAGATTAGAGCTCTCTTCATGAAAATTAGAGATACCAAGGGAATATTTCATGAAAAGATGGGCACAAGAAAGGACAGAAATGGTATGGACCTAACAGAAGCAGAAGATATTAAGAAACAGTGGCAAGAATACACAGAAGAACTATACAAAAAAGATCTTCATGACCCAGATAACCACGATGGTGTGATCACTCACCTAGAGCCAGACATCCTGGAATGCAAAGTCAAGTGGGCGTTAGGAAGCATTACTACAAACAAAGCTAGTGGAGGTGTTGGAATTCCAGTTGAGCTATTTCAAATCCTAAAAGATGATGCTGTTAAAGTGTTGCACTCAATGTGGCAACAAATTTGGAAAACTCAGCAGTGGCCACAGGACTGGAAAGGTCAGTGTTCATGTCAATCCCAAAGAAAGGCAATGCCAAAGAATGTTCAAACTACCGCACAATTGCACTCATCTCACACGCCAGCAAAGTAATGCTCAAAATTCTCCAGTCTAGTCTTCAACAGTATGTGAACCATGAACTTCTAGATTTTCAAGCTGGATTTAGAAAAGGCAGAGGAACCAGAGATCAAATTGCCAACATCCACTGGGTCATCAAACAAGCAAGAGAGTTCCAGAAAAATATCTATTTCTGCTTTATTGAGTATGCCAGTGCGTTTGACTGTGTGGATCACAACAAACTGTGGAAAATTCTTCAAGGGTTGTGAATATCAGCCCATCTTACCTGCCTTCTAAGAAATCTGTATGCAGGTCAAGAAGCAACAGTTAGAACTGGACATGGAATAACAGACTGGTTCCAAATTGGAAAAGGAATACATCAAGGCTGTATATTGTCATCCTGCTTATTTAACTTATATGCAGAGTACATCATGTGAAATGCCAGGCTGGATGAAACACAAGCTGGAATCAAGATTGCTGGGAGAAATATCAGTAACCTCAGATATGCAGATGACACCACCTTTATGGCAGAAAGTGAAGAGGAACTAAAAAGCCTCTTGATGAAAGTGAAAGAGGAGAGTGAAAAAGTTGGCTTAAAACTCAACATTCAGAAAACTAAGATCATGACATCTGGTCCCATCTCTTCATTGCAAATAGATGGGGAAGCTGTGTGGGCTACTCCATTTCTTCTAAGGTATTCTTGCCCACAGTAGTAGATATAATGGTCACCTGAATTAAGTTCACCCATTCCAGTCCATTTTAGTTCACTGATTCCTAAAACGTCGATGTTCACTCCTGCTATCTTCTGTTTGACCTCTTCCAAGGCAGGCTCTCTCAGTTTCCTGTTTATCCTCAATCATTTATCTCTGTTAATCTGGGGCATATGGATGGTTGATGGGAAATTTAAAACACTGCAACACTCTTCTAGAAAAAGCAGCAGCTTCTTTCATTTTTTCTTTCTTTTAAAAATTTATTTATTTATTTATGTGGCCATGTTGGATCTTAGTTTTGGCTTGCAGAATTTTCATTGCCTCATGTGGAATCTTTCACTATGGCACATGGACACTATAGTTGTGGCACCTGGGCTTCAGAAGTTGCAGTGTGCAGACTTAGGTACTCCAGGGCATGTGGGATCTTAGTTCCCTGAGCAGGGATTGAACCCATTTCCTCTGCATTGCACAGCAGGTTCTTAACCACTGGAAAACCAAGGAAATCTCCAGCAGTTTCTTTTTTCACTACATTTCCTCCTGGTTGTTGTAAGTTTTTGACTAGGTTACAGAGTTCTTCAGAAGTGAATTGTAACTGTTTTTTTAAAGAGTCATTTTTTACTAAGGTATAACATATATTTCATGTGTACATTATATTCTACTTCTATATATACTACAGCATGCTAACCACCAAAAAGTTAGTTTCTATTCATTATCATACAGTTAGTCCCCTTTACCTGTTTCAATCTATCACCTCCACTGCTCCTTCCCTTCTGTGCTCTGTATCTGTGTGTTTATTTCTGTTTAGTTTGGTTACTTAATATATTGTTTGCTTGTTTTTATATTCCACATATGAGTGAAATTGTATGATATTTATCTTACTTGTTTCATCTTAGCATAATACCCTCAAGGTCTATTCATGTTGCTGCTGATGGCAAGAATTTACCCTTTTTATGGATGAGTAGTGTTCCATTGTATATGTAAATGATATCTTATTTATCCATTCATTCAATGATAGGAACTTAAATTGTTTCTATACCTTGGCTACTGTAAATAATATTGTGATGAACATATAGGAAAATCTTTCCAAGTTAGTATTTTTGTATTCTTTGAATAAATACCCAGTAGATAGTCATCTAGTTTCTTTCTGTCTCTCTCTTTCTGCCTCCCTCCCTCTCTCCCTTTGCATGTGGCTATCAAGTTTTTTGACACTATTTACTGAAGAGACTGTCCTTTCTCCATTGCATTTTCTTTGCTCTTTTGTTGTAAACTAACTGTTCTTATATGTGTGGGTTCATGTTAGGGGTCTCAATTCTGTTTTGTTGATCTGTATATCTGTTTTTCTGCCAATACCATGTTGTTTTGATTGCTATAGCTTTGTAATATAGTTGGATTCAGGAAATGTGACACCTCCAGTTTTGTTTCTTTTTCTCAGGATTACTTTAGCTATTCAGAATCTTTTGTGATTCCATATAAACTTTAGAATTTTTTTGTTCTATTTCTGTTAAAAATGTTCTTGGTATTTTGATAGAGATTGCATCAAGTCTGTAGATTACTTTAGGTAATATAAACATTTTAGCAATGTTAATTCTTCTAATCCATGAGTGCAGAATATCTTTCCATTTATTTGTGTTTTTTTCAGCTTCTTTCAACAGTACCTTATCATTTTCAATATACAGGTGTTTATCTCCAATCACTGCAGATGGTGATTGCAGTCATGAAATTAAAAGACACTTACTCCTTGGAAGAAAAGTTATGACCAACCTAGATAGCATATTCAAAAGCAGAGACATTACTTTGCCAACAAAGGTCCATCTAGTCAAGGCTATGGTTTTACCTGTGGTCATGTATGGATGTGAGTCTTTTCACAGCTTTCTGTGAAGAAAGCTGAGCACCAAAGAATTGATGCTTTTGAACTGTTGTGTTGGAGAAGACTCTTGAGAGTCCCTTGGACTGCAAGGACATCCAACCAGTCCATTCTGAAGGAGATCAGCCCTGGGTGTCCTTTGGAAGGAATGATGCTAAAGCTGAAACTCCAATACTTTGGCCACCTCATGCTAAGAGTTGACTCACTGGAAAAGATTCTGATGCTGGGGGGGATTGGGGCAGGAGGAGAAGGGAATGACAGAGGATGAGATGGCTGGATGGCATCACCTACTCGATGGATGTGAGTTTGAGTGAACTCCGGGAGTTGGTGATGGACAGGGAGGCCTGGCGTGCTGTGATTCATGGGGTCACAAAGAGTCAGACATGACTGAGCGACTGAACTGAACTGAACTGAACTACCTCCTTGGTTAAATGTATTTCTAGGTATTTTAGTCTTTTTGTTGCAATTGTCAGTAGGATTATTTTTCTAATTTCTCTTTCAGTTATCTCATTGTTAGTGAGATAACCACAGATTTTTGCATGTTGATTTTGTACCTTTTGACTTTATCATATGCATTTATTAATTTCTAACAGATTTTTGGAGGAATCTTTATGGTTCTATCTATATAAAATCATGCTATTTACAAATAGTGGTAGTTTTACTTCTTCCTTTTCAATTTGAATGCCTTTTATTTCAATATTGAGTCATATCTTTAAAGCAGTGTTCATTTTCTGGTACTGGCATCAATACTTTGCAGTTCTATGTAGTACAATTCATCACCCATGTTTGGATGATATGTGAAGGTGAGAATGCTTTTGCTCTGTTTTCAAATTTGGTCAATGATTCTATGGAAGGTTAAGCTTCTTTTTTGCTGTTTTTAATTATGTTGTGTTTCATCTTCCAAGTACTCCTAATTTTTACCTTGTAGACCTGGACCTCCAAAAGCAGGAGTGCTGGGGATTCTTGTGCCAAGGAAGGCATGGTGCTGAATGGTGAAGGAAATGGCTAAAGGGCTTTGTTTCAGTAGGTTATAGAGAAGACTTTCCAAGTTGAGTGGCTGTCTTTACAAAAACTGTGCATTCTTGTTTGAATGTTCAAGCCTTTTGAAGGCTGCTAAATGTACTGGGCTTCACTTCATAGCTGTAGATCTCCAATAGAGCAGAGATATCTAGGGGTATTGCTGGCTATACAAGTTCCCAGAAATTAAGTATGAGTATTCATGAGTGTCTTTTTATGCCTGCTGGATTCCTATATCTTATGGGGCAAGAGATGATGAGGGCAGTTTATCAACTCTAATCCAATACTATGAATTTCACTTTAACTTGAGAATGGGTTTATCAGGAACATGTAGAGTTGTGTCTCAACTCTAGCTGTCCATTGGAACCAACTGGGAAACTTTCAAAAACACCAATGCCTGGGATTCTACCTAGCCAAATTGAATCAGAGCTCCTGGGGATATGGTTCCCAGCACTGGTATTTTCTCAAAACTCCTAAAGGGACTGTCACATGTAACCACAAATTAGAAACATTTAACCTAAAGAAATGATTTTCAAACTCACCTGCACATTAGAGTCACCAGGGGAATTTAAAAACATTCAGATACCCAGGCTTCACCCTGAACAAATTAAGTCAGAATATGTGGGAGTAAGATCCATGCATCAGTATTTTTTTTTTCAGCTACCCAGATGATTAATATGTGACCAAGTTTTAAAAACATTCTCTTCTTCTCTATGTAAACTAGTTCATGCCTAATACAGATATGCTCTTTGCTCTGAGTTAATTATATCACTGCTTCTCAAACATATATGTTCATATGATTATGCTGAGGCTTGTTAAAATGCATATTCTGAATCAGCAGAGGTAGCACTGATATTCTGCATCCCCAACAAGATCCCAGATGATACTAATGTTACTGGTTAAGTGGACCACACTTTGAGTAGCAATGAGTCTTGCCATTGTATTGTCATCTGGATGAATCTTCAATTGAGAAAATAAAAAGACACAATATAGATTTTCATATACAGGCCCATACTTTAAGATAGTTAATTATAATTAATTAGCCTGTACTTAAATTCTTGTAGAATATGATAGTTAATT
Organism: Oryx dammah; assembly: GCF_014754425.2. Lineage (NCBI taxonomy): Eukaryota > Metazoa > Chordata > Mammalia > Artiodactyla > Bovidae > Oryx > Oryx dammah. The sequence goes on along the minus strand of NW_024080444.1, from coordinate 11,641,655 downwards.
TGGGAAACTTAATTAAACAATTAGGGCAATATAGTTGTCCTAGATAATGTTGAACTGTTTCAGATAGAACCACTTGTCAGATAGGTTTTAAAAAAGATTCAAGCACTGGATGGTTTACAATACTAGAGCAGTGGCAGAATTCCTTAAAAATGTGTCTGCAAACCCATTGTGTAAAGCAGACATAATAACTATACAAACTTTACTATGATTTAAAATTTTTTGTATTTAATGGGAAGTTATGCAAATGTTCCTGGACACCCTGAACCATTTCCATACAACCTCTGATCCCTCTGAGCATGGACTGAAATCCTTTGATTCAATGTACAGAGAATATAGGAATCTATTCTGAGGAAATCAGTTAGATTTAAGTTGAGCATACATTTGAAATTTTCATTTATGTAATACCTTGTAGTCACTGGAGTAATTTAGTTATTCATTATTTATTTGAAAAAAACTTTCATTGTTGACTTTTTATGAATCAGACATAATTCTAGGAAATGGAAATACCAATGGGAAGATCTATTCAAAATTAACAGAGGAGATCATTTTTATTCAGTTCAGTTCAGTCACTCAGTCGTGTCTGACTCTTTGCAACCCCATAGACTGCAGCACACCAGGCTTCCCTATCCATCACCAATTCCCAGAGCTTGCTCAAACTCATGTCCATCGAGTTGGTGATACCATCCAACCATTTTATCCTCTGTCATCCCCTTCTCCTCCTGCCTTCAGTCTTTCCCAGCATCAGGGTCTTTTTCAATGAGTCAGTTCTTTGTATCAGGTGGTTAAATATTGAAGTTTCAGCTTTAACATCAGTCCTCCCAATGAATGTTCAGGATTGATTTCCTTTAGGATTGACTGGTGTGCTCTCCCTGCAGTCCAAGGGACACTCAAGAGTCTTCTCCAACACCACAGTTCAAAAGCATCAATTCTTTAGCACTCAGATTTTTTATGGTCCAACTCTCACATCCATACATGACTACTGGAAAAACTTTGACTAGACAGACCTTTGTCGACAAGATAATGTCTCTGCTTTTTAATATGCTGTCTAGGTTGGTCATAGCTTTTCTTCCAAGGAGCAAGCGTCTTTTAATTTCATGGCTGCAGTCACTATCTGCAGTGATTTTGGAGCCCAAGAAAATAGTGTCTGTCACTATTTCCATTGTTTCTCCATCTATTTGCCATGAAGTGATGGGACCGGATGCCATGATCTTAGTTTCTTGAATGTTAAGTTTTAAGCCAACTTTTTCACTCTCCTCTTTCACTTTCATCAACAGACTCCTTAGTTCTCTTCGCTTTCTGCACATCTGAGGTTATTGATATTTCTCCCGGCAATCTTGATTCCAGCTTCTGCTTCATCCAGCCTGGCGTTTCACATGATGTACTCTGCATATAAGTTAAATAAGCAGGGTGACAATATACAGCCTTGACGTACTCCTTTCCCAATTTGGAACCAGTCTGTTGTTCCATGTCCAGTTCTAACTGTTGCTTCTTGACCTGCATACAGATTTCTCAGGAGGCAGGTAAGGTGGTATGGTATTCCCATTTCTTGAAGGATTTTCCATGGTTAGCTGTGATCCACACAGTCAAAGGCTTTGGCATACTCAATAAAGCAGAAGTAGTAGATGTTTTTCTGGAACCCTCTTCCTTTTTTGTATGATCCAATGGATGTTGGCAATTTGATCTCTGGTTCCTCTGCCTTTTCTAAGTCCAGCTTGAACATCTGGAATTTCACAGTTCACATACTGTTGAAGACTAGACTGGAGAATTTTGAGCATTACTTTGCTGGTTTGTGAGATGAGTGCAATTGTGCAGTAGTTTGAACATTCTTTGGCCCTGCCTTTCTCTGGGATTGAAATGAGCACTGACCTTTTCCGGTCCTGTGGCCATTGCTGAGTTTTCCAAATTTGCTGGCATATTGAGTGAAGCACTTTAACACCATCATCTTTTAGGATTTGAAATAACTCAACTGGAATTCCAACACCTCCACTAGCTTTGTTTCTAGTGATGCTTCCTAAGGCCCACTTGACTTTGCATTCCAGGATGTCTGGCTCTAGGTGAGTGATCACACCATCGTGGTTATCTGGGTCATGAAGATTTTTTTGGTAAAGTTTATTATTACTATGTATTTATTTATGTTAAATACTTATTTATATACATAAAATTTTGTGTTTTATTTAATTTTTATTATCAAATTGGAACATATGCAGAAATTCAGAAAAAAGAAGTTGTGCTAAAGTGCAAGGTGAGGTAGCAAGTGTTGATGTAGCTGCAGCAAGTTATCCAAATCTAGCCAAGGTGAAGTTGACTACACTAAACGACAGATTTTCGATGTAGATGAAACAGCCTTACGTTAGAAGAAGATGGCATCTAGGATGTGCATCACCAGAGAGGAGTAGTCAATGCCTGCTTCAAAGCTTGGGACAGGCTGATTCTCTTTTTAGGGATTAATGTAACTGCAACTTTAGTTCGGAGCCAGCGGTCATTTCAGAAATCCTAGGACCCATACAGACTACACTGAATCTACTCTGTGCTGCAGAAACGGAACTACAGTCTAAATGACAGCACGTCTGTTCACAACACGGGTTACTGAATACTTTAAGTCCTCTGTGGAGACCTACTGCCCAGGAAAAAAAGATTCCTTTCAAAACATTACTGCTGGTCACACCAGGAGCTCTGATGTGCAGTGAATTTAATGTTGTTTTCATGCCTGTTACCACAGCATGAATTCTGAAACCCATGGATCAAAGAGTCATTTTGACCTCAAACCATATTATTTAAGAAATACATTTTTTAAGGCTATAGCTTCTCCTTGATGGATCTGTGCCAAGTCACTTGAACACCTTCTAGGAACTGACCATTCTAAATGTCATTAAGAACATTCAAGTTTTATGGGAAGAGATCAAAATATCAACATTAATAGGAGTTTGGAAGAAGTGATTCCAACCGTCATGGATGATTTTGAAGGTTTCAAGACTTCAGTGGAGGAAGGAACTGCAGATGTTGTGGAAGAAGCCAGGGAACTAGAATCAGAAGTGGAGCCTGAGGATGTGACTGAACTACTGCAATCTCACGATAAAAATTTTATGGATGAGGGATGGTTTCTTATGGGTGAGCAAGAAAAGTGGTTTCTTAAGATGGAAGCTACTCCTGGCAAAGGTGCTATGGAGATTGTTGAAATGACAGCAAAGGATTTACAATACTATATAAACTTTATTGATAAAGCAGCAACAGGATTTGAGAGGGTCAACTCCAATTTTGAAAGAAGTGGGTAAAATGCTATCAAACATCATTGCAGGCTACAGAGAAGTCATCTGTGAAATGAAGAGTCAATTAATGTGACAAGCTTCATTATTGCCTGTGTTACTAAATTGAAATAGCCATGCCAACCTTCAGCAGCCATCACCCTGATCAGTCAGCAGCCATCAACATTGAGGCAAGACCCTCAACTAGCAAAAATATTATGACTTAAGATGATGCTTAGCATTTTTTAAGTAATAAAATATTTTTAATATTAATTTATTTGGCTGCACTGGGTCTTAGCTGCAGCCCATGGGATCTTTGATCTTCACTGTGGCGTGAGGGATCTTCAGTTGCAGCATGTGAACTCTTAGTTGTGGCATGTGTGATCTCGTTTCCTGACCAGGGATTAAACCCTTGTTCCCTGCATTGGGAATACAGAGTCTTAGCCACTGGACTACCAGGGAGTCCCAATAAAGTATTTTTAAATTAATATATGTATACTTTTTTAGGCATAATGCTATTGTACTTAGTAGACTACTGTATAGTTTAAGCATAACTTTTATATGTGTGGGGAAGTAAAAAAAATTCATGTGACTTGCTTTATTGCTGTGGTCCAGAACCAAACCCTCAGTATTTCAGAAGTATTCCTCTAATCGTGAAGCACAGAATATGAGGAGGGATGGTGTGAGAGAAGAATCCTTGTGGCTGCCAAACTCAGACTAAGTCGGCAGAAGATAGTTCTCCAAAGCATGAGGGCCACCTTGATTTAATAGGCAAAACCTGTTTGGAGTACAGTTGTCCCTCCATATCCTTTGGTTCTGAATCCATGGATTCAACCAAACTCAGATTAATAATATTAGAAAAAAAATTGCAGAAAGTTCCAAGAAGAAAAATTTGAATTTGTCATATGCAAGTAACTATTTACATAGTATTTACATTTAAACTTTTTGTTGTTCAGTCACAAAGTTGTGTCTGACTCTTTGTGACCCCATGAACTGCATCTTGCCAGGCTTTAGATGGTATTAAGTATTATAACTAACGCTGGTGACTTAAAGTAGGTGGGGAGATGTGCATAGGTTATATCCAAATACTGTGCCATTTTATATAAGAGACTTGAGCATCCACAGATTTTGGTATCCTAGGGGTGTCCTGAAACCAGTCATCCTTGGTTACTGAGGGATGACTATAATACAAGTGAAGCTGGCAAGCTGACAGCAGAAGCTTCTCTACAACTCTGCTTCCTTTGATAGTTGCACCTCCTCTATTTCTAAGTCACTCTCTCAAGTACTAACTCCAAGCATCCTTCAAACAGTCCCTTATTGGACAAACCATTAATTTTTTTGTGTGTTGTCCGCACCTACCTCGTATCTTCACTCTCTTGCTTACTGAATTAAAATTCCATGATCAACTGTTATAATCAGTGATTTGCATACACCCTCAACTCCCTTGTCTCTTTTTCACTTCCTCTTACTCATCCAGGAAAACTCCAACATTGCTTTAATTAAGCTTTCTCTATTCTGAGCTTTGTCTCGTGTAGCTGAATGTGGGTGGGAAAAAAACCCACAACTGTGCTGCAGAGCCCACTTTCAAATTCTTGATGTCTAGTGGGCCCTTTCACTGCCTGGTTATCAAACTACATCTCCTTGGTCTTTTCACCTTCTGTTATTCTAGGTGACTTCTTCGTGCCTTCTCTGTGATCGTCAAACCTCAAAGTCTTTTCCCCCTCCCACCCAAATTCACTGTCAGTTGATAATGATCTTGCATCCTATACACAGGAAAAAAAAAAAAAGAATCAGTTCATGAACAGAACACTCATCTGTCAGGGTTGTCGCCATATAACCTGCTTTCTTTTACTGTTTGGAGGTGCTTTACTGAAGGGAATCTCCTGGGAGGTATGTAGTTGGCTTATGGCCTCTGGTTGATTTACTTTAGTTTCACTGCAGTTTACACTGAGGGCCCTCCCCACTGCCCCTTGGGCTTCCCCCAGCCAGTGATTGAGTATGGTGTGAGTACCAGAAATGGGTCATTTTTCCTCCACGTGCAGTTCCTCTAATAGGCAGTCCTGCTTGAAGACTCCCTATTGAACCAGTTAAGACTTTCTGAGTGGTACTGCAGTTTTGAGTCTTCCTACCTAATCTTCTGTTTTTCTTTCTCATTTAAAAAATATTTACGGAGATATACTTCACATACCATACACTTCACCTATTTACAGTGTATAATTCATTCCTTTTCATTATATTCACAGTTATACAACCATCACTTCAATCAATGTTAGAACATTTTCATTACTCCCTAAAGAAACCCATACCCTTTAGCTGTCACTCTCCAAATCTCCCAGGCCTTTGATAACCATTAATTGATTTCTTGTCTTTATAGATTTGGCTCTTCTGGGTAATTCATGTAAGAGCAGTCATATACTTTGTGGTCATTTGTGACTGACTTAGCATGTTTTCAAGGCTCATCTATATTGTAGCATGTATCAGTACTTCCTTTTTTATTGCTGAAAATATTTCATTGTCTGGGCACACCACATTTTATTTAATCAGTACATTTTATTTATTCATTAGCTAATAGAGATTCAGGTTGTTTCAACTTTTTGTCAATTATAAATAGTATTTCTGTGAGCATTCTGTACAAGTTTTTGAAAGGATATTTGTCTTCATTTCTCTGGTGTTTATACCTAGGAGTAGAATTGTTGGTCCAAATGTACTCTTGCCTGGAAAATCCCATGGACAAAGGAGCCTGGTAGGCTGCAGTCCATGGGTCGCTAATCGTCAGACACGACTGAGCAACTTCACTTTCACTTTTCACTTTCATGCATTGGAAAAGGAAATGGCAACCCACTCCAGTGTTCTTGCCTGGAGAATCCCAGGGACGGGGGAGCCTGGTGGGCTGCCGTCTATGGGGTCGCACAGAGTTGGACATGACTGAAGTGACTTAGCAGTATGATAACTTCGTGTTTAACCCTTTGAGGAATTACCCAATCCTCTTTTACTTCTTCTGTTTTTCCCCCAAGTCTCAGGCTTGCATAATGGTCTGAAGGCACTTTGTAGCTACTCCTAATCTCTTTTGTCTTAACCCTTCACAGATTTTCTCCTGGTAAGCCTCTGGCACGTCTAATTTTATCCTGGCACCTACTTCTCATAAGACCTACACTTATACATCCTGGATGAATGCTCTGTGCTCTCATGTAAGGCCATACTTTTCATTTATGATCTAGATTCTGTCTTTTCTTCCTATTCAAGAACATTGCTCTAGCAATTCCCCTTTTCCTTCCTTCAACATAAATTGCTACCTTTCATCTGGACCATTCCATTGGATTACATATACACTGTTATTTCTCACAATTGTTCAATTAATTAAACAATTATTCTCTTTGCCCTACTTCCCCTTGCAGCACTTTCCATCTTTCTCTCTTCTACTTTAACACAACTGCTTATCTGATTTCTCCTCTTGTGTACCTAATAAGCTTCCCATGCTTAACATATCAAAAAAATTTAAGTGGATAGGAAATAAAAAGAAAACATTTTGAACATGCTCTAATTAGAGACTAGTTCTCCTGAGCCCTTCTAGAAGAAACTAATAAAGGATGAACTGAGAGATAAAGAAACTATAGCAGAATGACTGAAGAATATTGACTCTCTTATTGTCAGACTAAGAATATAGATTGTAGCTACAGAACATAATGCAAAATTTTAAAAGACATAAGTTATTAAAGTCATTCCAATCAATACTACCCATTTGTAAAGCTCAAATGACATCTTTAAGAGAACATCTTTGTGTAGAGACAGAGCTAACTTCAAATAGCAGCTTTAATACTTAGCACTTATGTTACTTTGGACCGGTTAGTTTTGCTGAGTTTCACTTATTGTGTGAAAAATAGAAAGAAGTATTTCCTAATAGAATGTAGAACAAAAATCATGAAGAATTCATTCACTGAACAGGTATTTATTGGCACATACCATTTACCATGCACTGTCCAAGGTGCTAGGCATACAGTATGAATAAAACAGACAACGAACTCACTTTATAACTTAGGGAAGACAAATAAATGAAATATATGTGAAATGGTAATGAGTGTCATCTATGCATGCAAGCTAAGTCCACTGTAGCCTGCCAGGCTCCTCTATTCATGGGATTCTCCAGACTAGAATACTGGAGTGGGTTGCCATCCCCTCCTCCAGGGATCTTTGCGACCCAGGGATTCAATCTGCATCTTCATGACTCCTGCATTGTAGGCTGATTCTTTACCATTGAGCCACCAGGGAAGCCCAATGAGTGTCATGGAGAAAACCAAATCAGGGTATTGATGTAGGGAGTGCTGGAGGCTGGGATACATTGGGATTTCAATTACATCTCATCTGAAGGATGTGATATGGAGCATGATACGTGGATATAGGAAGGTGGGGAAGGGGTCTAGGAAAAGTTGCTGCCCTGATTCCTGGCTGCAGCTGCAGTTACTGTTATAGCTCTTGTAATGATCCATTTTGGCTTCCCTGAAGCAGCAACTCTGACTTCTACAACGTCAGACCAAAGTCTTCCAGTGGGATACCTCCATGGTTGTGGTCTATAACTGAGCCACAAAAAGCTCTATCTTGAGCGGTCAGTTTCTTACAGAGGCCCTGGATATATCAGGATTTTATTTGAATGTTCTTGATTGAATTCTTTCTCTCCATTCTCTTCCTGACTGTGACATAGGTGCTGGATGTCTGGGCTGGAAGGCAATCTTGAACAGCACCGTCCTATGTTTAACTCAGTTATCACTCATCTCATCTACTGATAGTCATTTTCTCCAGGCTACACTTCTGCACCTCATTTTCTTTCCTTAAGGTGAGGGAATTAATTCCATATCCAGAACTCTACCGAGGTAGTTGAAGTGGTAACTTTTTTCCTGATAGCCTAGCGTATTATTAATAGAGAACCCTCATTTTTTACCTTTTGTTCTTTTTCATTAACCAATTGTATGACAGTATTTATTTAGCACCTATTTCATGTCAAACTTTGATTGATACTGGATATATGGTGGGGAAAGAAACAGATTTGTTTCCTGCATTTATTGTCTGCAGGGGTGACTTTGAATGCTTATTCCATTGATTCTTCCTACATCTACCCTATCAGCCAAAGAATAGGTACATTGCTTGGACTGCATTGTCTTTTTTTGCAACCTTTGTAGAATATGGTATCTATACTTGATTATTGTATCTCATCAATGATCTTTATGGTGATTATGGTAAGGTTCTTCAGCATCAACCCTTTCTGATTTTAGAATTTGATTTCTGTTGTATACCCAATGCTATTCAATTTAAATTCATTGCATTATAACAATGTAGTCTTAATAAAACTAGGGGTTCCTATATGGTCTAGGCATTATAAAGTAACTGTATCCAAACAAATGCAAGTCAATAACCAAGATAATGAGAGAAAAAATATGAGTTTTTTTAAGGGGATGAAATTGTAACCAACATATAACATAAAGCAAAATATTTGACATTCTCTTTGCCATCTATCTCTCATTTCCTTCCACATACTACATAAACTTGAAATAAAGATTTCTTCTTTTTATTCATAGCTCAAGTCAGGTACTATACCTGGGCCTCACACATGTTTTGTCTTTCCCACCTTCTGTGCATGACTTGTTTGTTATTATTGTCAGCCTAAGCTCTCTGGCTTGCTTTTTTATTTTTCACTTAACCCACTACTTGGATTCTATGCAACTGTGGTTTGTTTGGTGTTTTGTTTTGTCGAGTGGAGAAAAGTTTATTGTAGGGCTAAGCAAGGAGAATGTGGTGGCTTATGCTCAAAAACCTGAACTCATATAATAGTGATTCTTAAACTTTAGTGTGCCTCAGAATCATGGAATTCTTGTTTAGAACACAAGTGACTCACCTCCAGAGTTTGAGACATGAGATCTGAATTGGGGCTCAAGAATTTACATTTCTAACAAATTCCCAGTTAGTACTGTTACTGCTGGTCCAAGTATCACATTTTGAGAACTACTACTTTACAATATAGGAATATCTGGCAACTGTTCCAGCAAATAATAATTTATCCCTGGGTAAGAAGCCTTTGTTATACACTGTATATAAATAACATTAGATGATTTCCTTATATGGTAATACAAAGCTTAAGAATTTGTGAGTCATCTTCTGTCAGCATATTTAACATCCAGTAGGTAGGGATATGTGTCTGATAGACCCTGGTATAATGCACAAAGAAAAAAGGAAATGTTATTTTTTGCTTGATTACATATACAGGAGACAGAAAAGTGGGGTTGGTATGAAGTTCTGAAGCCAGGTTCTCTGAGATTTGGTCCTGCCTCTGCAGAATTTCTGGAAGACCCTGGAAAAGTTAGTCTCTTGTGTCTCAATTTCTTTCTTTTGAAATGAAGATAACAGAAGTAGCCATCTGTAGTTGTCATGAGGCTCAAATGATTTACTATATATAAAGCTTTTGAAGAATGACTGGTGTGTTGTACACACTCTGACATTACTTATTACCATCAGGAATCTATTGTCTTCCCTATTAAATTTACCTCATGGGCTTCCCTCATGGCTCAAGTGGTAAAGAATCTGCACTGCAGGAGACCTGGGTTCGATCCCTGGGTAGGGAAGATACCCTGGAGAAGGGAATGGCAACCTTCTCCAGTATTCTTGCCTGGAGAATTCCATGGACAGAGGTGCCTGGTGAGCAATAGTCCATGGGGTCACAAAGAATCAGACATGACTAAGTGACTAACACTATGTTATCTCATTCAAACCTAAAGCTAATTCTATTAAAAGGTAGGCACCCTGTTATTCTTATTGAGGAGACTAGGAAACAGAAGTTCAGAAAGGTTAAATAAAGAACCCCCAGCTGGTAAAATCTCTGGCCTTTGTTATTTCACCAGTGTTTTCCCAAAGGAATAATTTTTTCCCATAAGAAGGATAATACAAGGAAGTTAATTTCAAAAGTACATCTGAATATAACTGAAAAATTATTGGGTTGGCCAAAAAGTTCATTCAGATTTTCTTATAACATCATATGGGAAAACGGGAATGAACTTTTTGGCCAACCCAATACTTGCTTGATCAGGATGGTTGGTGGAAAACTAGAACAAAAAAATTCATAATTCATATGAAAACACAAAAGACCCTGAATAGCCAAAGCAACCTTGAGAAAGAAGAATGGAGCTGGAGAAATCAACCTTCCTGACTTCAGACTATTCTACAAAGCTTCAGTCATCAAGACAGTATGGTACTGGTACAAAAACAGAAATATAGAACAATGGAACAAGGTAGAAAGCCCAGAGATAAACCCACACACCTATGGGCAACTTATCTTTGATAAAGAAAGCAAGAATGTACAATGGGGAAAAGATAGTCTCTTCAATAAGTGGTGCTGGGAAAATTGGACAGCTATGTGTAAAAGAATGAAATTAGAACACTTTCTAAAACCATCCACAAAGATAAACTCAAAATGAATTAAAGACCTTAATGCACAATGAGAAATTATAAAACTCTTAGAGGAAAACACAGATGTTGAGGGTCCTTTAATGGACCAGAACCTGGTGGTGCAGAGTCAACGATGAGAAAGTGAAAGAAGGAGAGAGGATAATATTTCCTGGGTTACACAGCTGGCTTTCAAGTTCCAGGAAATCAGCCAGAAATAGAGAAATAGAGAGTGAGAGAAAGAAAGACAGACACGGGGACCCAAGCTCTGATGGAGCAAAGGTGTTTTAATCAACATGGTGTGGGCATATATACTGTAGTTATTCTCAGCGAAGATAAAGATTAAAATTCCAGACTTACAAAACATAGGCGATCCATATTAAAGAGAGACAGAGTTGTAAACAATCACTTTTACCATATGGTTCACAAGAAGGAAGAGGGTACTTATCACCATATTGAAAAACTAACGAAGGAAATGCTTGGATCCCTCAGCCCCGGGAGAGGCTTGCCTCTCCTCTTAATTCCTGAATATTCAGGAATTAATAAGGAACAGAGGATTCCTGACAGATCCAAGACAGTACACAGGAAGCCTCCTGTTAAATGCTTCCTGACGCAAAGATAGACCAGTCTATGACATAAATCACAGCAAGATCCTCCATGATCCACCTCCTAGAGTAATGGAAATAAAAACAACAAAGAAGATTTTTCACAGCAAAGGAAACTATAAACAAGGTGAAAAGAAAACTCTCAGAATGGGAGAAATAATAGCAAATGAAACAACTGACAAAGGATTAATTTTCAAAATATATAAGCAGCAAACAACCCAGTCAAAAAATGGGCAAAAGACCTAAACAGACATTTATCCAAAGAAGACGTACAGATGACTAATAAACAAATGATAAGATGCTCAACATCGCTCATTATTAGAGAAATGCAAATGAAAACTACAATGAGATACCACCTCACACTAATGGCCATCACCAAGAAATCTATAAACAATACATGCTGGAGAGGATGTGGAGAAAAGGGAATCCTCTTGCACTGTTGGTGGAAATGTAAATTGATATAGTCACTATGAAGACAGTATGATGAGTCCATAAAAAACTAGGAATAAAAGTACCATATCGCCCAATAATTCCACTACTGGGCATATACCTTGGGAAAATCATAATTGAAAAAGACACATGTATCCCAGTGTTCATTGCAGCACTATTTATAGTAGCTAGGACTTGGAAGTGACCTAGATGTCCATCAACAGATGAATGGATAAAGAAGCAGTGGTACGTATGTACAGTGGAATATACTCAGCCATAAAAGGAAAACATTTGAGTCAGTGCTAATGAGATGAATGAACCTAGAGCTTTTTATACAGAGTGAAGTAAGTCAGAAAGAGAAAAAGAAATGTCGTAGTTTAACACATATATATGGAATCTAGAAGGATGGTACTGATAAACCTATTTGCAGGGCCGCAATGGAGACTCAGATATAGAGAACAGAATTATGGACACAGGAGATGGGTGAAGGAGAGTGTGGGACAAATCGAGCGAGTAGCATGGAAACAAACACTATCATATGTAAAGTGGATTGCCAGTGGAAATTTGCTGTATGACTCAGGGAACGCAAACTGGGGCTCTTTGACAATCTAGAGAGGTGGCATAAGGTGAGAGGTGGCATAAGGTGAGAGGTGGGAGGGAGGTTCAAGAAGGAGGGGACATATGTATACCTGTGGCTGATTCATGTTGTATGGCAGAAACCAACACAATATTGTAAAGCAATTATCTTTCAATAAAAAATAAATTAGAAAAGGATGGTTGGTGAATTTTATAATCTAATATTGTTATTTCTACTTTAAAATAGATTAAAGACAAATCATGGAGGCAAGAGTAGAATAGTAGGTGTGTAACACACTAGTGAGTGTCTTAACATTTGCAGACTACCTGTCATATAATAGGTTTTTATAAATATTTGTTCATCTATTGGAATGAATGTTGTTTGGAATTAAATTGACCTAAAATTAAAGATTCATAATATCCAGAGTAGGTGAGATTATAGAGAAAAGGGCATTGATATACTAGTATGAGGTTTTTGAAGTCAATTTGGCAATAGCCACCAAATTTTAAATATGTATTTCCTTTGACCCAGAGAGTCTAATCATCTATCCGCAGGAATACTTTTGTGCCCATGTAATATGTACAATGATTCTTAAATTTAGCACTGTTATTAATTGTGAAAATTACAAATCAAAATGAGAGAATTATTTAGTGAGTTATGATTACCTATTTTATTGGACACTGTATAAAAGTTAAAAAGAATGACAGAAAGCAATAAATATTGAAAGATCTTCAGGAAATGTTAAGTAAAAAGAACTGTAACAGAAAAAAGTACAGAATTATCCACTTTGTTTATGGAGTTCAAAACTAAATCTATAGGAAATAAGTAGGAAAATGCTTAGATAACATTCTGAAAAGTTATATCACAAATAGTTATCAGTGCTTACCTCTGAGAAGTGAAAAGAACTAGAAACAGAGGATTAAGAAGAACTTCCATATCATATGCTTGATATGATGATCCACATTAGTTGGATTTACCACAAGTAGTATGTATTAATGTTTACTTTGTGATCAAAAAAGAAAAAAGTAGCTTGCTCAAGAAATATAAGCACTTAAATGAGGGCAACAGATGCACAAGATAAGGCTTTCACAAGCTTTAAAACATGTCTATTCCAATAATTAGCAGTTATTTTTTAAAATTTCCAAAATTATCATTCCAACTAAAACCTTGATCACTTGTACTGCTGTTGATTCCCAGAACATTTCCTGTGAGAAGTAAAGAGCTGAATTGGCATCTGAATGGAAAGCACACAGTACTAAAATTCTTATAGCCTTAGAGTACCTAGCCAAGAGAGTTTGCCTGAGGACTATTACATCATTTCATGCTTGATTTATAGTGGGAAAAAACCCAAATGAAACCAAACAAAACTCCAACAAGCAAAAACACCATTATACAAAAAGAGAAACCAAAGAAATAGCATTTTTTTTTTCTCCAAATGAATGGTTATACCAGTGTTCAGTGGGAGACAGTATCAGGTGTGGATGAAAGAAGAAAGTTGTTTTCCTGGTTTTCCTCAGTTTCAGTTTGAGAAATGTAGCATGGTATATTAGTTTCTTTGACTGCTGAAACAAAATGTCATAAGCCGGAGGCTTAAAACAAACAGAAATTTATTATTTCACAGTTTTGGAGGCTAGAAGCCCAAGATCAAGGTATTGGGAGTGCCATCCTCTCTCCAAAGCCTCTAGGGAAGGTTTCTTCCTTGCCTCTTTTAGTTTCTGATAGGCCCAAGTGTTCCTTGGTTGTAAATGTATCCCTCAAGTCTCTGCCTCCCTTTCACAGGGTTGTTTTTTCTGTGTTGTCTCTGTCTTCTATACTCTTAAGGACTCTAGTCTGTTGGATTAGGGTCCACCCTGATGACCTCATCTTAACCTAATTACAAACAAAGACCCTATTTCCATATGTCACAGGTGCAGGAAATTAGGACTTAAACATAACTTTTGGGGGAACAGAATTCAACCTGTAACAATGGAGTCAAGTGTGATCAATTGTTAATAAGTTATTTAAAATATATGGCATTTGCCTAAGTCTGATAAGACTGATTCAATAGACTTTAAAGCAACTCATAGTCATTCAATTCGAATAATCTCAACAATAGTCAAAAAAGACATAGGTGATTTAAGAGCATTTTTTTTCAGGTAAAAAGTTTTAGACATAGGTCACTGTGATAGATCTTAGGTCTCAAAGAGAACTGTGAGGACAGAAACGTCGATAAAGCAAGACTACCTGAAAGAAGGTGCTCTCTTAGCACCAGTTCCCCTGTGAGGAGGGAAACACTGGTTTTCCCTTTGGTTAATTCTCATGATGTAGAGATAAAAGAGCACAGGCTCAAAACCTTAGGAAGAGAAGGCATCGAAGGAAAGAAAAAGAGGAAAAAAAGATGTAGTTAAAGATGAATTATAGATGTTGGAGGTATGTAACCAGTTAGGAGTGAAAGTTAAAATTGAGAACTATGTCACTTGTCATTTTCTGGTTCATTTATATATTTCATAGGTAAAACTGAAATTCAGAGTATTTAACCACATTATTAAGATGCTTTAATATCAAATCAAATTTTCCTTTGGTCAGTAGTGTAGGTAGAATGGAGTGACCACAACATTACTGTGGGTGTGGCCCAGAAAACTCACAAAGTTATTAAGTTACAGAGGAAGTAGAGTGAAGTGATTGAGAAAAGGAAACTAAACAGTAGTGATAGCGGTGATGTTTTGTAGGAGGAGGTATCTTTATTTTCTGCTAACCCATGGATTCTGTGTAATGTCTTAGATTGTGACTAATACTTATATAGTTATGCTTGACTTTATGATTGAAGATAGAATTCCAAAACTGCTGGGTAAATTTGATTTTTAAATGACATGCAGTTCAGCATGGGGGATATAGCCAATGCTTTATAATAACTATAAATGGAGTATTATCTATAAAAATTTTGAATCACAAAGAAATAAATGAAAGGTATATGACGAAAAAATAAAAAAAGACATACATTTTCCCTGTTGTAATTTGAGAGTGTTTTTTTTTTTAATGTTTTCTTCTTATCAGTCTACTATAATTCAGGTTATTTCATTGTGAATACTCTGACTCTACCAGATCTGGTAAAAATTAAAAGGAGAAATTTGTCATAAGGAAGTTTCAAGATACCAAATACAGGAAGTTTCTTTGGGCCGTGTAAGGAAGAGGAAGCCGAAAACCTAAGAGAATTCATTCTTGGTACACTGTCTTTTTTTCTCCCAAAGCAAGTCAGCTTTCTGTGCAACTCCACGTACATGAATACAGATAGAAATCTTACAACTTTAGAGCATGGGTAACTTACTCTAAAATAACAAAGATGTCTGAGCAACTGTCTTTGAATCCCAGTTCCAAATTCCTCAGGGGGAGACCATGAATGATTCAGTTTGACTTATGGTATAATCAAGTTATGGGGGACAGGGTCACAAACCATAACACAGGGGTTGCTGCTACTGCTAAGTCGCTTCAGTCGTGTCCTACTCTGTGCGACCCCATAGACGGCAGCCCACCAGGCTCCCCAGTCCCTGGGATTCTCAGGCGAGAACCCTGGAGTGGGTTGCCATTTCCTTCTCCAATGCATTAAAGTGAAAAGGGAAAGTGAAGTTGCTCAGTCATGTCCAACTAGTAGCAACTCCATGGACTGCAGCCTACCAGGCTCCTTTGTCCATGGGATTTTCCAGGCAAGAGTACTGGAGTGGGGTGCCATTGCCTTCTCCGAACACAGGGGCTAGAGGCTGACTACTCTGGGTGGAGAGGACATTTCTCAATGAAAGAGGGCAAAATCCTTAATTTAAATAAGGACTCAGGAATTAACACTCTATAAACCACTCGACGGACGTGAGTTTGAGTGAACTCCGGGAGATGGTGATGGACAGGGAGGCCTGGTGTGCTGCAATTCATGGAGTTGCAAAGAGTTGGACACAACTGAGCAACTGAACTGAACTGAAACTAATAATTGCTTCCCAGGTAGCTCAGTGGTAAAGAATCCACCTGCTAAGCAGGAGATGTGGGTTCAGTCTCTGGATGACAAAGATCTCCTGGAGAAGGAAATGGCAACCCAGGTATTCTTGCTTAGGGATTACATGGACAGGAGAGCCTTGCAGGCTACAGTCCATGGGGTTGCAATAGAGGCAGACACAATTTAGTGACTAAACAACAACAAACTAATAATTATGCCGGGGATTTCTATTCTTAAGAGTGAATGTTGGTATGGATCTTTTTATAAATAAACATATTTTTAGTGAATTGGTACTACAAATGTTTTAAGTTAAAATTTTATTGTTAAGTAGAGCATAATTCAGAGAAGGAAATGGCAACCCACTCCAGTATTCTTGTCTAGAGAGTCCTGTGGACAGAGGAGTTTGGTGGGCTGCCGTCTATGGGGTTGCACAGAGTCGGACACGACTGAAGCGACTTAGCAGCAGCAGCAGAATTATATAATAGATGTTTTGCATATTTTTCCAAATAATCATCTTTACGTGAAGGAGGTTATTTATTCCTGGCTTACAGATGGGGAAATTAGTTTTTATGCACCAATATTAAACTTATCCAGTTATCTCAAGGGAAAGAGGGATCTGCTTGCCAGGAACATCTTTTTCTTTGAGACTATAATGAAGGATAAAAGGATTGATTTAGAGATAGAGATATAATTAAATGCAGAGGATATTTTGGAAAAAAAAATTAGCCATATCCAGCCAGACTTTGAAATGAATTGTCCCAAAATATGTGAATAATTCAAAGTAAAACAACATTGCTTGCTTGTCTGTCTACCTGATTCAGACTCCTGACTTTGTCTTTTGGCATATATTACTAGACCTGGGGTAAATCAGCCTCTCTCCATAGCTCTTTTCTTGATGCCTTTAGAAGAGTAAATCTCTATCCTGGAAGGAAACAAACTAATTTGTGGATTTATCCCCAGTCTTTTGCTTGGGCCTGTTTCCTGTTCCAAGGGGAATAACTTTGCTATATCTTTTTGTGCTCTAAGAGTGTTTTCATTATTTCATCAGCTAATGGCAAAATTTATCTTTATACAAATGCAGATCTTTGCGTTTATCTCTATTACAACTCAGCCCTTATCATTCTTGCCCACACAGTTCCATGTCATGCAATAAACTGTGACAAATGCTTCAGGATTACTGAGAAAATCCAACATTTTGGCGATATATATAAGCTGTCCCTATCAAAACCATAACAGGCATTTAATAACTGTGCTAAGGGTTTAAAATATTTTTTCATCCAATCTTCAAAACAACACTTCAAGGAAGATATTCTTATCCTCATTATACTGATGAGGAAATGGAAGCTTAGAAAATTTAAATGACTTCCTTGGTGAAAAGAGTAGTTCAAACCTGGGTCAGCCAGATTCCCTGAACCATGGATTTCTAAGCTTTGCATCAAAACCACTTAAGGACTTTGTTGTTCAGTTTCTCAGTTGTGTCTGACTCCTTGCAATCCCTTGAACTGCAGCACGCCAGGCTTCCTGTCCTTCGCCATCTCCCAGAGTTGGCTCAAACTCATGTCCATTGAGTCGGTGATACCATCCAACCATTTCATCCTCTGTCATCCCCTTCTCCTCCTGCCCTCAATCTTTCCCAGCATTAGGGTCTTTTCCAATGAGTTAGCTCTTCGCATCAGATGGCCAAAGTATTGGAGCTTCAGTGTCAGTACCAGTCCTTTCAATGAATATTCAGGGCTGATTTCCTTTAGGAAATCTGTGTGATCTCTGTGCTGTCCAAGGGACTCTCAAGAGTCTTCTCCAGCACTGCAGTTGGAAAGCATCAATTCTTCGGCGCTCAGCCTTTGTTACAGTATGTGTGTGTGTGTTAGTCGCTCAGTCATGCCCAACTCTTTGTAACCCCATGGCCTGCAATCCACCAGGTTCCTCTGTCCATGAGATTTTCCAGGCAAGGATTCTGGAGTGGGTTGCCATTATAAAAAGAAGTAAATGCCAAAGCTCCATCTCACATGTACTGTCAGTCTTGTTGCAGGTTTGGGTTGAGGAGTGACAATCAAGAACCAGTGCCACCATATTCTATTACAATGGGATAACAGAACTTGTGGCACAACACCCCATACTTGACAATTGACTGCTAATTTTTACTTCTAGCTATGACCTACAATCAGTTTTGAATCTAAATGTATTACCATATAACCAAATTCACACTTTTTGTTTTTCCATATTGTGTGGAAGAATGTATTGAAAGACTTAGATGTCTTGGAATTTTCTTTTATCATATCAAAGAATAGAGGAAACTTTCTGAAATATTTGCCCTGGGAGCAAATTTCCAGCTATGTCACTATCAGAGATCACATAAAAGCATTAAAAATTTGCTACAGAGTGAAAAGAGCTAAACATTCTAGGGTAATATTGGCTTAAAATCATAGTATCTTGGTGAGGAGAGAGGCTTTCACTATCAGAATGACAGTAAGTAAGTCACTTTATCTCTCTGTGTGGGTAGATTTCTCAAGTTTATAAGCCTATGACTAATATAGTTCCCTTGGCAACTCTCTCTTCCCTATCCAAATCACTAATATAAAAAAGAATGCTTTCCTCCACAAGACACCCTCAACATCCACTAGTTCTAAATGGCTTTTCCCTGCAAAAAAGCAGTGGACAGTAACAGATACCATGCCTGATTGAATAAACATATCATTGCAAAATTCAGAAATATTATTTACTGCAACGACGGTATCTGTACTGTTTAGAGTTCTTAAACAGGTTTTGTTTTGATTTTTTCCCCTCTTAAAGAGAATGTTTCCATTTCCACAGTTCAGATACTTTTCATTTTAACTCTAATGTTAAGGTCACCTTCAGCATTTTATGTTCTTTGTGTGGGTCTGTGTTCTGGTTTCTAATCTAGTTAACAGTTTTGTTTGCTGGGGGAACTCTCATGATGGTTCCTGCTTGTAATTTCAGCCTTAATATTCTAAGCAGATTTTAGATTTGCTGTTGTGTCACAACTCCTATTTCCAATTTATTTTTAGAAACTAAACAACAGCAACAACAAAGCACTCTCTGGCATATTTTGCTTGTAAGACAGGAGCCATAGGAATGCAGTTCCCCAGTATATCCCTTTTAGGCAAAAACATTATTTAAAGAAGTCAGTGTGGATTCAAGTCATTTCCTAGCCTGCTATCATTTGCTCAAAGACCTTTTGCAATGGGTCTTATGTAAGAAGAAATGCAGGAGTTGCTTTGGTGAGATTTAAAGGAACAATTAAGTACAAGCTAGACCTGAATTGCAGTATCATTTGTATGGTGAAACAGGGGCTATAAATGTATCTGTTTTTTCAGATTGACAGAA
The DNA here is from genome assembly GCF_014754425.2 of Oryx dammah. NCBI lineage: Eukaryota > Metazoa > Chordata > Mammalia > Artiodactyla > Bovidae > Oryx > Oryx dammah. Next base: position 11,622,074 of record NW_024080444.1, on the reverse strand, counting down.
GGCTAATGACATATGCCTTTCAGATTGACAG